>NW_005842165.1:1994219-2010462 GCF_000455745.1 Alligator sinensis | reverse complement strand
TTTCCCTACCATCCTCTGCTTTTTAATTAAGGTTTCCTTTCATTTTAAATCAGCCATCAGTATCATTTTTTCATTATGATAATATTGTTTGGTACATGAATAAATAATGAATTGCTCCTGCAAACAAATGCTGAATGAGGCTATTGACCCATTAACTCTGGGTGGTAACAAATTTGCTACACCCTGTTTGCTGTATTTAAGTTTACAGAGAAGAAGCCCACAGGTCTTTCACATACCCCTCCAGCCCACCTATGGATGGCGTGGGTTCTACTTTCCCTCTCTAGTCAGGAAGCACTTTTTAGTTCCAAATAAATCTGGGAATGATTCTTAGGATAACTCCAGCATGGGAAAATGGGGTGAAAAATAGGCAGTTATATAAATAATATATTTCTCTCCAAGCCGGAAATGAAACAATTCCCATCAGCAATATTTAATACTGACCAGTTTCATCTCCAGGCCTATATTGATTTTTGTTAACCCACCAGGAAGACAGAGTTGCACAGAAACCAGGATGGTGGCAGAAGAGATAGCACTAAGGTGTTGAGCTCATTTAAAATGTCTCACACACTATCACATCCTTTGAAAAAGGTGAAGTACCTGGCAAAGCAGACATTCAATTAAGCATTTAACAATACAAGTTCCTTGGATGTTACGGGAGCCCACTTTGTACCTATAGGAGTAACTCAGAAGTGATTCTGTTAAGGTTCATGAAATTGCACAGATGTAAAAATACAGGCGGTCCTCAGACTTACAACACAAATGGTTCCTTGAAAACCACGTTGTAAGTCAAAATGTCATAACTCAGAACCAATTGTTCCATAATAACAATGTTACAAATGGGGGATTCATTCTTTGACCACACTCAACACAGCTGTGTCCAGCTGGTAAGTCTGTTGTGGTAGGGGGGGAAGGAAGGGGCATGGGAGGGCAGTTCAGTGCCTCACAATGAGGGAGGGATTGAGGCTGGGACAGGGGCTGGGGCATGCTACCCAACTGGGGGCGGGGGGGGAGGATCCAGCTGCTATGCCCTACCACCGCAGGCCCAGCTGGGGGGGTGGGGCGTGGGACAGAAGCAGGGGCTGCTGGGAGCTGGGGCTCTGCCTTCCCTTTGCTCCCTTGCTCGCCCAGCCAGGGCGGGGTAGGGGTGGGGGGAAGCATGGTATGGAGCCACTGTGGTGCCTCAGACAAGTGGTGCACCATGGTGGGAGCTGCCCCAGCCTCCCCACACTTCCCAGATAAGCCTTGGCTTTGCCCCACCCTTCCCTGACTGGGTGAGTGGTGCCGTGGCAGGGTCATGTGCCCCCAGGTCTGCACAGGGCAGCCAGGGTCGGGGCTGCACTCCAGGTGGATGGCAGAGGCTATGGGGAATTTTAGGGTGGCCGCAGCCCCCAGAAAGCCCCTGCTCCACTGCCCATTCTGTGCACATCTGGGGGCATATACCCCCACCATGCCACTGCTTGCCCTGCCAGAGCAGGGCAAGATGAAGCTGTGGCTCACCTGGGAGGCACAGGGAGGCTCCCGCCACTGTGCACTGCTTGTCTGAGTCAGCACAGAGGCTCCATCCCATGCCTCCCCACCCCAGTTGGGCGAGCCAAAGGAGGGCAGAGCCCCCACTCCCAGCACAATCCACCTGGAGTGCAGCCCTGACTCCACTCACCCCATGCAGATCCGGGGGCACACGTACCCCCCATGCTCTTATAAACTGGAGGCACGCAGCCACAGGAGACTCTCCACCCCATCTCCAGGGCCCCCCCTCCATGACTCAGAAGCTTGCCCTAGCCCTGGTTCCAGCCCCAGCCCCAGCCACAATCCGTCCCTCACTGTGGGAGCGTTGATCTGTCCTCCCATTACCCTTCCCTCCCCTCCCACCACACCAGATCAGAAACTCAAAACAGAGCATCAATTTAGAAATGTAGTAAATACCATTCATCATGACACAAGTTGTAAGTCAAGGACTGCCTGTAGCATGAAAGGAAAATCAAGTCCCATGCATTTAGTCAGGGTCCTATGGAATTTTTCCCTCTTGGGTAAAGCAAGCATTTTTCACAAAAGCATACCAGGAGACGCTTCTGATTGTATGGAGGTCTATTCAAGTGTGAATCTAACATAGTCCTTCTGGACTTCTCCTAGACAGATGATGGAGAAGGGCTCATTAAGTGCTTTGGAAGACTCTACGTATGTGTTAGGGCTGTGCAAAGATTCGGTCCCTAATTCAATTCAGTGGAGATTTGGCCTGATTTAGTAGCTGAATCTCCAAATCTGAATTAAATCAGGAGATCCTTTAATCTCTCCAAATAGAATTGGAACCCTCCAAATTGATTTGGAGAGACTCAGAAGGAGTCAGAGATTTCGACACAGACACAGCTTTAAATATTTTTTATACATACCTCAAGGTACTAGGTGGCTTGTCAATAATGTGATGGTGGGGTGGATGGAGTGCCCCACAGTAGTGTGAGAGAGGGAGGGGGTCCCCAGTGTGCTCAGCAGCAGACCCGGAAGTCCACTTCCAGGTTCACCGCTGAGCACACCGGAGGGGGTGGGGGGAAGGCGCGCTCCTGTGGGATGCTCCATCCACCCCAGCATCGCAGCATTCATGACCCGTGCTTGGTACCTCGAGGTATGTAGAAAAAACATTTAAACCTGTGTCTATGGTTGAATCGCTGATTCTCTGAATCAGCATTGAATTTTTAATCGGCCAAATCGAATTGGGGCAGTGATCCGAATCAACAAATTGAATCATGGTCCCATATCTGGGCCAAGTCTGAATCTGAATCAAATAGGGCCAGTTTCGCATGCCCCTAATATGCATTATACAGTCAAGAAAGTTAGGAGTGGAAGAACAGATAGACAAAAAGGCCAGAGTCACAACATTTGAGTAGACTAGCATCTGCATCACTGTATCATCATCCTTATTACCTAAATATCTCCATTAACATGAATTAGTGCATGTGTGGCAATGACACACTAACACTACGTCTTAATGAAAGAACATCCCACTGCAATTATTGTGTGGCTTTTAAGGATTTTGTAATGGGAATTTGACTCTACAGGCTACAAGGCTGAATACCACTGATCTATATTCCTAACAGAACTGTAAAAACTTAATCTAATGATAGCATACAAGGGTGCTACTACTGCTTTTATTGAGTTCCCTTGTTAAATATCACCTTACTTGGTAAGAGGCAATAAAATACAGCCAACATCGTTGCTAATGAACAGTTAATTTGAAAAGTTAAGACATTTAATTTTAGATCTGTCAAATGAATGAAGAAGTGGGGAATGAACGATACAGAGGGAATTCCAGCAATAGGGGGATGTAATTTGGTTGAAGTCCAGGCTTTTTTCCTTTTTTGAGGAACTTTAGTTTCAGATGACAAGCCAGACAGAAAGCAGTGCAGGGCTTTCATATTTTATAAAACACTGGTCAGATAAAGTGCAGGTTGCCCCAAAAATGCTTTAAATGTAGCAGATTTTTGAACCAACCAATATTTTACTGGGGACCGGGGATAACATCACCAGGGCAGGTAAAATATGAGAAGACAGTTTAACAGGAGTTTAAAAAATCCCAGCAGAAGCATTCTAAATCCATTGTAACAGATGAATAGATGGCTGCTGGATGACCTCCAAAGAGAGGAAGAATTATAATAATCCAACTTAACTGTGACAAAGGTATGGATAAGCAATTCAGTGGCCTCCTGGGGGTGGTATAGTAAAGCAATTTAGCCATGGTCCTAAGATGGTAAATACTAGCATCAGTGATTGAGCTGATGAAATCATTAGAAAGATACAGTGAGTAGGCTATTATCCATGAAAAAGTCTGGGATGGTTTACCCCTACAGATGGAACTAACCTAATGCCACATGTTTGGTTCGGCTTTCGTAGCTCACATTTGTCTGTAATTGCAAGTCCTTTCCTGCAAGAGAAGTTAGTCGAAAGGTTAGGGGTGATGCAAATGCACGTACAGAATTTAAAATGAGTGGGAGAGAAAATCTTATGAAAGGAACCACATAACATGGCACAGGTCAGTGATTTAGTAAAAATGCCAAAAAGCCTTAGCCTAGGTGTGGGATAAATGTCCAGTAGAAATGGGAACTAATTTTTTTATAAGTTAGAAATTCTACTTCTGCCAGTTCAGTTGTAAGGTTTTTGGACTAGATGTCCCCTACATGTCAGTCACTGTCATTCCTGATAGTAACCTTGTCAAAGAGTTACAGGATAAGAAAGCAGTAAATCAGTAGTATTATGGCACATGTCACCAGATGATACTACTGTACGTCATCTTAAGGGTTCTTTTTCTTATTGCAAGAACCAGTTTTCAGGTTTTGAAGAAACAATGCCCTTCTGTTTTCTTATGAAGTTGTCCTTCAAGGGATGCACTGGCATAGAACACTTTAACGTCCATATTTGCATGTATTTCTAGAAACAGAAAAAACAGCTTCCTTAAAGTAAAGTGAGAGGTGAGACTGCAAAAGGAAGGAATTACCTGTGTACTGTTCAGCTTCAGCTGTAAAACTGGAACACAAATATACAAATAGGGAAAGCTACACTTAGAACATACCCAGACTCAGTATCATCACTTTCTTCTTCACTGGAAAGCCAAGCTACAAGACCCTGGACTTCAACAATAGATGCATGTTGGAAGAGAGAATTATAGAAGAAGTTTTGAGAATGTAGTCTGCCGAGTGTTTTCTGATATCTGAACTATGATTATTTTGCCAACTAAGTTGTGGGAGACTAGGTGCAAAGTCAGAAGATCCCTCAAGTTGCAAAGGTTGGAGAACATCTGAATAATTAATAAATTCCTTCGGACTCCAAATCCCAACCACAGGAAAGAATCAAATTTATAGTAAGGGATGGGTGCTTTGTCAATACAGATTAGGAAACAGTAAACCCCTTTTTTCCAAAAACATACATGGGGTTGTAGAGTGGTGACGATACGTCTTTAAGGCTCTGGAAACGCGAGTTGTGCCCCATTCTGAACTTGTGTTTAAGGCTGCCCCAGTTAATTCAGCTGTAAATGGCTGCCTAGTTATTTGTTCCCGGGAATTTTGTAATGCTGATTACCTTGTGCATCGTTGGCTACGGAAACCTGTATGCCTTAACCATGACAGTCTAATGAGCTGTTAGGCTCAGGCAAACCTTCAACCTTTCTCATGAACATCAATCAATGCTAAGGGTGCTGTTATTCATAAATGTCAGCAGAGGATTTTTTTCTGCATCTATGACAATTTTGGAAGAAAAGATAACTTGTCTTCTAACTCATAATCAAGGTTGTCATCAAGGGGACATTATAAAAAATGAGATTATCTATCCTGTTGAACTGATGATTCTAAATGGAGCAACGTTCCTCCCTGCCACCTCCACTTTTAACACATCAGTGCAACTTCTGACTACAAACAGAAACATTACAGAACATTTACCCTACTATACTCATAACAGGAGAGAGGGCTGCCTCAGAAAAAAGTCTCATACATCCCTATAAGTGGGTCACCCAAGGTACAGCAACATATTACACTGAGCGTTAGGTGTGTGCTACACAAAAGTGACATCCATGTGGTATAAAGTTGAAGTAAGGACACTTCCAAGCTAAGTGATAAATGGATTAATTGAGCAGTTTTGATTCTTCACCCACGTTGATAACCATGCCATGTTACTTAGGATATTTTCATAATATTCCAAATATCTGTACAGCTTTAATATATATCAATCCAGTAGGTAAAATTTCCCTCCCTGAAAGTTATCTAGCCAGTAAATTTTATTCCCTTCATAAACAGGGTAAATGTTCTGTAATGTTTCTGTTTGTAGTCAGAAGTTGCACTGATAAAAACTACTTAAAGGTAATTTTTAAAGCTGTTTTATTGTCCTTAGTTCTTTATATTAGATAAATATTAATTAAGGCCCTGATTCTGCATACACTTAGGGTGTGTCTACATGTGGAAATGCTCTGGGGTGGGTTTACTCTAGAGTAAATTACTTTACAGGCATCTACATGTGCAGGGACACAGGAGCAGATTTGCTGCTCCTGGTAGCAGTCTGCTCCCACCCCTGCCAGCCCTGCACCAGCCCTCTGAAGCTACCAGGGGGAGCCCTAGGCTTCTCCTGGGTGCTAGCCCAGGGACTGGCAGGGAGCATGGGGCCAGGAGAAAGCTGTTACCTGGCCAGGCCTGAGACATTGGTCCCTGCCCCTAGGAGCTAGCTGTTTCCAGGGCAGGCTCTGTGACTGGAGCCTGGATGGGGACAATGCCCCTCCCTGCCCCAGTAGCAGGGAGCTCCCAGCCCCCACTCAGTGGTCATGATCATGCAGGATTCAGCATTAAGACACTTGACTCTTTAGGCAAAGATACTAAATCTAAATGCCATGTATTGCTTTAAACAATTGTTTCAAAACATTCCTAAAGTTACTAGAGAAAACAGGAATGAAGATATGGCAAAGAGAGAATACAAAATTATATAGTTTAGAATAAAAATTTACCAGTATTTGTCTGCACTGATAAACATTGCTCACTAATAGCTGTATCATCAGTATTTACTGCACATATTTATGACTTGTTAGCAGTAAAGCTTTAAACACCAGATTTTCAAATTGCCTGTTGTTTTAACATTACTTCAGTACAGTCAATGGCACTTACTGTTGACATCAATGGAAGCAGTCAGCAGTGAAGTGTTTTTAAAACCCAAAACCCTATGCCACACCTTCATATATTTCTTTCATGCAAACACATGCATATACATCATTTAGCTACAGAAGTCTGATTCCTTTATTTTTCTTCCTTCCTCTTCCTTTTTTCACAGTAAATGGCTGTTTACACAGCAAGTTCAGTACCTACAAAGGTTGTTACATTACAAATGGAGCATTAATCAGTCAACCCATTAGAAGAGCAGATTTTGACAGAACTGCAGTGTAATTGTTTCAAAGATGTAATGTTTAATGTAACCCAGGCAACCTACTAGTTGGCCCTGAGTCTCCTTGTGAACTCCATAATCTGTTCTTTTCTGACATCTCTGTTGATTACAGTAATGTTAATGTAATTTTCCTACAGTCAAATATCCTACACCTGATAACCCTCTTAATCATGAGATAATGAGCTTTTTCATCATGCTTTTGTTGTTGTTGTTTTGTTTCAGGATGACAGGCGTTTTAGAGTGACACCGCTGCAAGTTCAAGTGTTATCTTCAACGCAGTGTAAAGCAGTCATTTTGGATGAATTCTCACAAAGTTTGCTGCAATTTTTTTTTAAATAGCTGAGAGATCAGAAATAGCAGAGATGACAAAGTGAAGGTGCTTTTCCAGTACCATCTCAGGTGCCTGTAATATGCAATCTCTTAAGAGACTTGAGATGCCTAACAGGGAATAAAGTGAAGAGGTTTGTGTGGAAGTGCAGCTCCTATTCCTCTGTTCAAAGACCAAGTACCACCTGCTCTTTATTCAAGCTTTCCTGAGCTCACTCGTTCCTCTTATAACTTTTCACTGGCTAGTGGAAGGACACATTGGTTAAGGAAAGATGTTGAGACTTGCTTGGCTACTGAGTGCATGGGGCTCTGATCCCTTTCAGGAGAGGAAGAATGTGCTCAGGGAGGTCAGGGACAGCTACAGAAAATTTTGGGGTAGCTGCAGCCCCCTTCTATAGCCCCCTCCCAGTACCACCACCTGCCCCAAGCTCAGCATTGCCCAGCCCCCTCTGGGAAGAGTCTGGCACAGCTCTGGCCCCAGCCCACAGCAGCAGTCTGCCCTGCCCTGTGCAGATCCGGGGGCACATGCCCCCGTGCCTTCCAAGGTGCACGTAGCAGCAGGAGCCACGCCCCCCAGATTAGCTGCTCGTGGCTCAGTCCTGCGCCCTGCCTGCTGTGCAGCCACAGCCCCACTCCCTTCCCACCCCAGCTACAGCTGCTGGAAGCCCTTAGCCAGGCTGCCTTGCAGCCCTACTGCTGCCCTGTATTTGGAGGGGCTAAGCCCCATTAGCCCCCACACCTTCCACCGTCTATGACTGCATCCAATTTTGGTCCCCACATTTCAAGAAGGATGTGGACAGATTTGGAAGAGTCCATCAGGGAGCACCAAAGAATATTAGGGGCTTGGGAGGCATGATTTATGAGGAAAGACTGAAAGAACTAGGGTTATTTAGTCTGGAGAAGATTAAGCATGGATTTGATAACAGTATTCAAATACCTAAAGGGTGATTTATAAGAAGGATGGAGACGGGATTTCCTCTGTGGTTGCAGGGAAGAGGTCTGGGAGAAATGGCCTTAAGCTGCAGCAGAAGAAATTTAGGTTGGTGATCAGAAGCAGCTTTTGGATTATGAGGGTAGATAAGCATTAGAATAGAGTACCTAAAGACGCTGTAAAAACTCCAGCCCTAAATGCTTTTATGAGTAGATTGGACAGACTCTTGACTGGGATGGCATAATCAGATATGAACCTGCTTTGAGCAAGAGGCTGGACTAAATGACCTTGTGAGATGTGACCTCACTTCACCAATGCTGAACAGAGGGGAATAATAACTTCCCTGGACCTACTGGTAACACACCTACCAATTCAGCCCAGTATGCCGTTGGCCTTCTTGGCAACAAGGGCACACTATTGGCTTATACTCAGCTTATTGTCCACTATAACCCCCGGGTCCTTTTCTGTAGAGCTGCTGCCCAGCCAGTCAGCCCCCAGCCTGTACTGGTACATGGGACTGTTCCATCCTAAGTGCAGGACTTTGCACTTGTTCTTGTGAACCTTATGAGACTCCTTTTAGCCCAATCCCTCCAATATAGTTAGGTCACTCTGAATCCTAGCTCTACCCTCCTATGTATCTACTACTCCCCCCAGCTTGGCGTCATCAAGTTTAGTACTCAAACTTGCTGAGGGTGCACTCTATGCCGTCTTCCAGGTTGTCGATGAAGACATTGAACAAAACTGGCCCCATGTACAAGTCTATAGTACAATATCTGCATATTTCTGTTACTAATGCCCATTTAACATGAGAAATATGATAAGCATAGCACATAGAATCAGTTTCTTATTTCTCAAACTCACTCACACATCTATATATCTATATTTGTGTGTGTGTGTGTGTGTGTGTGTGTGCGCGTAAAATAGTGACAGTATTAATGCAAAACATAGCTCTAATTAGCTGCATAGCAGATATCAGCAGTAGTTTAAAATGTGCATGCTAAAGCACAAATTAAAACTTTGAGGAAAAAGCAGCTGATTAGAACCACATAAAAGAAACTGGTCATGGAGAGATGTTTTCCTTCATAAACAGTTTTAGCAATGCCTTGGGGGTAGTATCAAGGCATTACCACCCTGGATGAACTTCTCCCTGTGGGTCAATATTGAGGCACTTCAGTTAGGCAGTATGGAGTAGTTGCCTTGCTTAAGCTACTTAGGAAATGATCAAACAAACCAGTTACCACAAAGAAAAAAAGGGGCAGAGATTTATTGCAAGGCATTTGCAGGCACAACTGAATGCACAGCTGCCCATGAGCACATTTATGCTTTCTTCACTAAGTGAAAACTAAGCGATGGTAACTCTACCTCCATCTATTCATGGTAACTGAGTCCATTTTCATTTCCTCCAAGGTAAAACCATGCATACAAGCAGTTAGTACAGGGCAGCTGGTATATAGTCAGTCAACATTCCTATTTGCTCACCTATTCCATCTGCCTATATTCTTAGTCCATCAAGAAATAGCATGCCTATCTCCTAGACCTTCCATCCCACACAAGTCATCTATATTTGGATGGGATTACATGTTATAATTAGACCATGTAAAAAGCACTTAAACCCCAAAGAGTTGCACATTAAGTCCTGTTCACAAGTGCTAGATGACCTCTATGTCATTTTGAGCTTTGCTACCCAGGTCAAATTAAGTTAACTTTTGGCTCTTCTGCAAAATGTTTTATCTTAGCTGTTCTTCAGTATCGCAGAAGGCACAGCACCCAGGTGGAGAGGCCTATATTGACAACTGGGGACAGCCAAGCAGAAGGTAAGTGGGAAGAGAGGGGAAAGGGATGAAGTGGGGTATGGGTGCTGGAGAAGGGACCAGGAATGGAGGGTTGAAGAAGATAGGCAGGGAGCTGCCAGGCTGTCATCCCCTCCACTCCTTAACCTGTGCTTCCCTTTCCTCCAGGGCCTTGCAGGAACTGGATCTGGGTGCACAGTGGTGGGTTCAGGGAATGAATAAATCCGTAGTAATCTAATCAAAAGAAGGGAAAAAGAGAACAACTTGTCGACATAACTAGCCACTTACAGTCCATAAAGCCTGTGATTTAGGAAAGCAGGCAATAATATATTCAATTCCTGTTCAGGAGAATACATAAGCATATCTTATTTAATTCCAAGTGTTCAATACCAGAGTACAGATACTTTCTTGAATATTGACCCAAGTTTGGGGGCTTAAATTGACTTTGTTTCCTTTTGCATGTAAGTATATATTCACATTCTGGTTGCAATCTATAAATCCTTAAATGCTATGACTTACTGGTAGCATTATTGCTTTACTTGTATTTTATTGGGTTATCTGGAATCTTTCAAGTAGTTGCGCATTGCATTTTAGTACTCAAAGAACATTCAAGCAAGACATATTTTACTTTTTAGCTGAAGGGAAAGCAACAAAGGAAAAAAGCAGTCCTCACAAGGGAGCACAGTGTAAGTATCTCCTCTGTAACATGTATCAGCAGTATCTTAAAACATAGCAGATGCCTCTGCAAATAGATCCTAGACTCAGAAACAAAAGACAGAGAACACTGAAACAGAATGCCAATAGTTACATGGCATTCAGATCCTTGCCACTGTCTGTGCCCAGTAGCAAGGTATTCTCAGCAAAGGAGCCCAATTTCTGGCATTTGCCAGCTTTTGGAGACATCTCAGGAGCCGGATTTGGATACTTTTGGAAAGCAGAGCAAGACTTAGCTGTTTAGTCATTGGCACAGAAGCAGGGGATACAATTATTTTAATTTCTGTGTATTTTGCATTTGTTCTAAATATCAGGGACTTAGATGCCAGGATGATACAGGACATTAAAACATCAAACATACTTTCTTCAGTTATGCAATTGTACATATTACTGGAAGTAATTTAGAAGCATTACAGGCTGAATTCTGCATATATAAAAAAAAATGTGCCTGTTATCCTGTGCCTTTCCTTTAACTTGGGGACCCTATAAATGAATCTCCCATGAGATCAGCACCTAAGTGGTGGGGGGATGTGGCAGGGATTGTGGAACAATGGCTATTAGGGGTACACATGACCAATCCCACAAGTCCAGAGATGTTCCTAGAAGAAGCTTATGCAGTCCTCTGGCTGTCTCTCACCGCCCACGTAAATAATATAATGACTACCAAATCCACCTCAGTGTCAGTGGTCAGATCCAGACATACAGGCACGTGTGGCACCACAAATTGCACACCTGGCATGTTTAATTGCCAAGTTAGCAGTGTGGGGACAAAATTTGGTACTGGGAAATCCTGATACTAAAAATAACGTGCCAGAAAGGTGGCGTAGTGCACACTGCTGGAGGCTGCCAGCCAGAGCATCTCCCTGATGCTAATTGCCCTGCAGGTCCTCCAGCATGCTAACAGCCAGGAGGAGTGGGGAAATGGCAGTTTCCCAGAAGCAGGACATTTTGCCTTGCACCAAAGCCTCTACCAAATTTGTGCTTTTACCTTTTTCCCCTGCTACAAGCATATGCCCCTGCATGTGGGTATGCATCCTGTGGTTTCATACCTTGTCAGAAGCACAGAAATAAATGGACTTCTCACTACTTTTTATGGTATTAATACAAGACAAAATTAAACAATTAAAAAGAAAGTTTTGGAAGATATTTCAGAAATATAATTTGGTCCCTTCTATAATTAACAGCTAACATTGAAAGTAGGTGCAATTTAAAACAACAGTTTCAGCTAATTAATGTTTTAGTCTTGGTGTCCACAACAGTAAGTCATTGCCAGCTACTAATTTGCTTCTTGTTATACAAGTCAAATTTGCTTGAATGAAAAATGAAACAGAGCTTGTTTGCATTATGCTAGTATTGATGAACCACAGGGCAATAAATTGATTAGTTCAGGATTATGAACAAAAACCCACTTTTAAAAGAAAAATTCAGCAATATTTTGTTCAAGAAATTATCCTTGACCCTTCCCTGGTATCCACTTTCATTTATGTTGCATTCATAAGAATAGCCCCATTCATTAAAAAAAGACAACTTTTTCACATTGATGCACATAGATGCCTAAAATGTAGTTGGAATATTGGTTCTTTTTAACCCCTAGCAATAGTCATTATGTTGAACAAGGTTACAGTCTGCAGAAAAAAAAAATTATATATATATATACAGCCATGGCATAAATCCTGCAGAGGCCCCTCTGTCAGCAACCTTTTCAGACTGTGGACTGGAATATGGTCCAGAGTTGTTGACTCACCATTAGTGGAGACGTTCAAGAAGAAGTGGCTGATGATGATATAGACAGAGCTGTGCCTATGTTCTACTGTGTGCATTTCCCAAGTTTCTGGGCTTTGCTGGATGCTGCATGGGGCTGGGAGGGAATCCTGTGTTCCGTCCCCCTCCCTCTTTTCTGTCAGATGTACATGTTCATTCTTTTTTAAGCCTGTCTTGGAAGCATTGGATGTTGGCTGCAGCCAAGGCTGGTGATTTTTACTGTGCTGGGAATTAAAGCCAGAGTTTTCTGGCTAGAAAGTCTTGCTCCTCCACTTGGAATTAAAACGATCATCATATTTGGGGTCAGGAAGGAATTTTACCCCTTAGTAAAACTGGGCAGATTGGTATGGACTGTGGTGGTTTTTGGCCTCCTCTGTAGTAAGGACCATGGCCCTCTGCCTGGGATCTCACGAGCATATTAACAACTTTTTAAGGAAGCAGGACATTGGCCTTCTTTCTTTGCCTGTGGCTGGTTAGGGAGTTATGTCTTGTGTTGTGTCAGGGTTGATGGTAGTTTTACGAGAGAGGTTAGATTATGGATTTGAATAGGATAGTTTGGATAGGGATGATTCTGTCTCAGACAGGGGACTGGACTAGATGGCTTGCAGAGGTCCCTTCCAGCCCTACTTCTCTATGATTTCTGTGACTGAACTCAGGTGAGAGGCAGGCAAGCACTAAAACCTGTTTGCTGTTCCCACTTCCGCACGGGTAAAGCTCCCACTACGCTGCTGCTTCTTCCCACCATGGGATGGGAGAAGCCCCTGTTGCCAAACACTGCCAAAGCCCTGTGTGTAGCCCAGATCCCACTCACAAGCTGTAGGTTTCCATCTCCTTCTCTAGGGCACAGTA
The DNA here is from genome assembly GCF_000455745.1 of Alligator sinensis. Classification (NCBI taxonomy): domain Eukaryota; kingdom Metazoa; phylum Chordata; order Crocodylia; family Alligatoridae; genus Alligator; species Alligator sinensis. The sequence continues at coordinate 1,997,187 of NW_005842165.1, read as the reverse complement.
CCATACTTTTGCCACTTCACTGGTGTTTTATATACAGGGTTCCATCTATATGTTGTAATCCAAGTGTATTTTAGCAAAATATCTCAGTCTAATGCTAGATGGTCTCTTTCCAGAGCCCTGGGCAAGCTACTTATCCTAATTTCTTCATATATTTTGCAATATTGTCATCATTACTTGCCTTTTTTTATTAATTTATAAAGCCTTTTGAAGATGTACAAATTGCAATTATTACAGATTCATGCATGTCTGTAGGCACTTTGAACATATTTTATGCATATATACACATACACACACACACACACACACATACACATACATACATACAATTCAAGTGTCCTATAAATAATTCAATAGTCATTTTCATTTCAAAGGGGATGGGGAGGTGTTTTTCATGAAGCTCTGCACTAAATAACATAGCATTTCTTCATCCTAAATTATTTTTAAGGCTTATCCCCCCCACTTCTATTTCTATAGGTAATGCCTTGTAAACTGATACCTCTTAAGGAAGTAAACAAATATACAGTATTATTATACTCAGTCTTGCAAAGTCCAGACAACTCCAGCCCTGAGGCAGGCTTTCGTATTGAACTTTGAAAAGAAGCTGTCTTCTTTCAAACACCATCACCTCAGAGATAATAGTCTCAGTATGTGAACATAATGCGTAGTATGTATTCAAAGTAGACAAGTATGCTTACATGCTGGTGCTTTACACATTCTACCATTATAAATACATATTATGTAGGATATTAGATTACTACAAAAAGAAGGCAATCAAAAATGCAGTTTTTTACCCTCCTAAATGTAAGTTGCTGCTGTATATAGTAAAGCTAAGCTAGCTTCACCCAAAAATGCTTTTTTGAAATAAAAAAAAAAGTCCTATAATTGATTTTTAATGAATGTTGACAATTTTACTGAGTTAAAACTGGCTGAACAGGTGTTTACAAGACCTAATTAATCAATTCTTCCTTGCTTCTAGTTTCTTCAACATTTTCTAGGGCTTATTATTTCAACAATAGCTATTAACACTTTATTACCCTACTGTTTCCTAACATGAAGTAGTAATACTGAAATCCTCGTGATCTCCTACTTCCCCAGATGCTATGAAATGTAACCTGTCTGCCAGGCACTGGACAGCACTGACAAAAGCTGAGTTCAATTTAGAGTGTGAGAGTTTAGCTACCCTTGGAAAATATACCACAATCTCTCATTTTAATATGAACTTGTTAATTTCCTTTATTTCTTTCCTGCCATGACTTTGATGGGATAAGATAGGGAAATAAACACAGTCCTGAGACGAAGAGGATATCGCGTCTGTGGTTCAGCAAAATAACTTTTCTGCACAGTTATGTCTCTCAGACAACCAACATCTTGATATACTTAGTTCCCTCTTTCTTTCGGAACTCTCACTTTCTTGGTTGCTTGCCCCATTCTTCTCCACATGGGTCCCAGGAAAATGGCAATCCTGTGCCACCTTGTATTTTCTACTGGCATCTTAATGTGGGGTTCACTTCCTTTGGTTAATCGTCATTCACTCTTGGTTCTTTCCCTTTTAGGTTCCCAGGAAGGTACCTGATGTCCCCAGGTATCAGACTCACCAACTCAGAAATCTCCATCATCACCTCAATTCAGCTTCCCAGGTGAATCTCTCTCCGGGACTCTTCTTTCATTTTCTTCTCTCTGCCATCTGTTGTCTCTCTCTTCTCTCTCCGTACTTCTTCTGGGTTTCTTTCTTCTTCTTTCAGGAACTGGCTCCAAGCTCCATTCCCCTTTAAATCCTTCCAGCAGTCTCCTGCATCTCTCACAGTGGCATTCTCTCTCTGCCCTCTCTGCCCCCCACAACCCTTTGTTTTTGTTTTCATCTGGGTCCCGCTCTCCTCCATCTGGGTATCTCCACCCCATTTACGCTTTATCACATGTTCTCTCCCCGGGTTTGTTGCCAAGGTAAGTTCTCTGTTTCCCATGGCTCCCCCAGAGTTCTGTGATGGGTAAGACTTATTGCCCTGTCATACACCTCCCCCCTTTGTGAAAACCCCACCTGTGTATTCCTAGTATCCATTTGTCCGTAATTTGCTTTCTCGCTATCCCTGTTTGGTGCCTGTGATTGTCTTTCAGTCATGAGAGGAAGTCTGCTGCAACTGTCCCAGTTGGTGCTCTATGGAGAAATAAAAAGGTTGAAGAGCCAGTGCCCACCTGATTAGTCTTGTATTTTCAGTCCTAGATGTTCGTAGTAGGGCTGTGCAAACCTTTGGTAGCCAATTCGATTTGGAGGAGATTCAGCTGGACTGGGCTGCCGAATCTCCAAATCGAATTGGGAGACCCGCTAAAAGGTCCAAATCGAACCAGAAGCCTCTGAATAAATTTGGAGATATTCAGAGATTCATAAGGTTTGCAGGAAACAGAAACTGAGAACAGGGAGGGGGAGGGGAAGGGGGAGGAGAAGGGGGTGATCTTCCATATATGGAAAAGGCTGAGAGGGAGGAAAGACTGCCCTGATATCGACATCTGTAGCTGGCCAGTGACTGTGATCTTTCTCTGAGTTCCCCTCCAATCACAGTGTTCTGGGGGAGGGACACAGAAACAACATCTCAAGCTGTGTTTTGTCGTGAATCAGAGCAGCAGCCGGCAGCCGCCTGACTCACACCGGAGTGTTTAGATTTAAAGTTCGGCAGGCGGGTAGTGATGGATGGGGTGGAATTAACCAGGCACAGACGCGTGTAGGTTACAGGAGTTTGTTTACTTACGTCGCCTAGATAGTGATGGACGACGCAGGTGAGCCTTCGTTCCGTTACAGCTTTAGTTACAGAGTCAAATATGCGCATATAACTTCGGTTACAGAGTCGAGGACACGCACGCAGTTCAGTTACGGCGAGATAATGACGGACGTGGCGCCGAAAAGGGACGGTCGCGCTTGCAAGACTTTTTACGTCAATATTTTACGCTGACGGGGCGATTGATTAGGAATTGATCA
>NW_005842165.1:1991345-1991579 GCF_000455745.1 Alligator sinensis | reverse complement strand
GTGGAATTAACCAGGCACAGACGCGTGTAGGTTACAGGAGTTTGTTTACTTACGTCGCCTAGATAGTGATGGACGACGCAGGTGAGCCTTCGTTCCGTTACAGCTTTAGTTACAGAGTCAAATATGCGCATATAACTTCGGTTACAGAGTCGAGGACACGCACGCAGTTCAGTTACGGCGAGATAATGACGGACGTGGCGCCGAAAACGGACGGTCGCGCTTGCAAGACTTTTT
>NW_005842165.1:1990591-1991114 GCF_000455745.1 Alligator sinensis | reverse complement strand
GCTGACCAATTATCTGTAGTACACCACCAGCGTTTTGTTTCAAGGAATTTCTTGGCAGGGAAGTCTTTTAACCCTTAATAGTCAAATGAAGATGATTTGAATGTTATCTCTTGCTCAGTGGCATGGGCACAAGTTAATTGGGTTGTGACATGTTTGAAGTGATCCGTGCCTTTTGTGAGCTGTCTCTCTCTTGAAGCATCAACAACCAAAAGGCTCTGGCTTGCTCTCTAGTCTCTCTTCTTGTAAACTGCATCTAATCCTTTCCTACTTAGCCTTTCCTACAATCCCTGTTGTTATCCCTTTCCATTACCTTCAACTTATTCTTCCCCCAAAATCCTATTATTTGTTCTTGTTAGTCTGTCCTGATTCTTTAATCTTTAAATAAATGTGTGCTTTCCCTGACTCTGTGATATCACTGTGCAGGAAAGCACAATATATATTACATACACACACATTTTGTAGCATATCAAACCTTATGAAGCATGCTGGAAAGGCAGGTGCTAGGTCATCTGGCATAAGGGAA
>NW_005842165.1:1984698-1990560 GCF_000455745.1 Alligator sinensis | reverse complement strand
GGGAGAGCTGCAAGTTTACCCAAACCCAAACATAGACACACTCTCTTTCCTGGCAGCTATGAGTCTTCTGCTGCTAGTGGGAGCAAGGAGGTGGTAGCAGTGTCTGCACCTACACTAACACCACTAACCAGCAGCAGCATGACATTCTCCACCCCAGTTTCAGTTACCAGCATGAGCCTTCCAGTGCCAGAAGAGGAAATGGATCTGGAAGCAGAGGAGCTCAGGGCCATAGCAAAGGAAATTCTGAGTAAGGAGTGGGGGGATCTGAGTTTGTTCTCCACACCCCGCAAAGTTTCCCTAGAGGTCAGTCTCCATCTCTGGAAGACACTTCAGGAGGTTGTGGGGGCATGTGGATCAGCTCCTCCTGTTGTGCCTCTGCCTGGTGGGGAGGGGGATAAGGCAGGATCCCCACTCTCAACCCAGAAGTGGGTGGGTAGTCTAGTGTGGGATCCTTTTGAGGTGGTAGATGATCCCAGGTATGCTATCTGACAGCACTGCCAAAGGCAGATCAGCCAGGGCAAGAACGTGAAACACTTCACCACCATGGCAATGCTACTGCATCTCAGGAGGCAGCACCCCCTTGCCCTTGTTCCTCCTCATCCTGGCACCAGTGGGAGCATGACCAAGAAGTCCCCCTCTTGCTCCAAAGCCCCCGTCCCCCCAAAGCAGAGGCAGGCCACCCTGGACCAGTGGGGGAAAGGCAGAATGTCCCCAAGGTAAGCAAGGTCACTCAGAGAGATTCTTGCTCTGGATGGCCAGCAGTTTTCCTTTGTTGAGTGGCCAGGGTTCAGGCAGCTCATGGCCCCAGTGTACTGAGTGCCTGTATGCACCACTTTTATCAGGATGGTGATGCTCTCCCTATATGAGGCATGCAGGGAGCACTTGAGGGAGGAACTGTGAAAGGCAGATCCACAGGTAGCCTTGCACTTTACCTTGGACCTCTGGAGCAGCCAGGATGGAGATAATGCCTCACAGGGCACTTATGCAATCAGTCAGGGCAATGGTGGGCTCTCCTTTAGCAGAGGTGATGGATGGGTCCCATACGGCAAGGGAGATCATTGTGGCCATGAACCACATGGGGTAGGGGTGGTTCATTGAGTAGGGCAAGCTCACCTGTGGGTTCATGGTCAATGACAATAGAGCCAATATGATCAAGGTGGTGCATAATGCCAACTTTGTTGGCATCTGCTGTGTGGCACACAAGTTCCACCTCATAGATAGGGATGCCTTGGAGAGGGACAGAGCTCCCAGTAACAGCACCATCTCTACCAGCCAGCTTATTTCAAAATGCAGAAAGGTGGCAGGCTACTTCCACTGGAGCATCAAGGGGCCACCCAGAGCCTCAGTACTAGCAATGTTCTCATTAGCCAGCTGATCCCCATAGTGAAGGAGCTTGAGAAGGAAATGGAGAAGTCCCAGGGTACCAATGTTTCTGGCTGGAGCAAGACACTTTCAGAGGTGCAGGCAACGGTGAAGCAGCTGAAGGCAGGCATAAAAAAAAATGGCTGGATCTATTGAGGTCCACATGCTGGCAGGCATGTGTGACCTGAGGGTGAAGAGGAGTGTGTGCAACAGCAAAACCCTCTATCACTGGATGGAGGTGCTAGTAAGGGTAGAGGTGGGGGGATGGGGAAGAGGGGGATCCACATTCCTATGCCAGCACTCCAACCATGACCCAATCTCCTCCACCACAGCCTCTGCCAATCTGGACCAAGGGCATGGCTTTAATGTTGGGTGCAGAGGCACCAGAACTCACCATCCGGCAGGTAGCACAGAGTCCTCGGTGGCTACCTATCTTGCCAAGGACATGGAGCTGATGCAACACAACCCCTTGGCCTAATTGGCAATCCGCATCCAGGTATGGCAGGGTCTGGCTACAGTTGCCCGGAAACACCTTTCCTGTCTGCCAACCAGTGTTCCAAGTGAGAGGGTGTTCAGCATTGCTGGGGATGTAGCGACACCCCACCACACCTCCTTGGATCCTGGTTTGGTGGAGCAGCTGGTGTTCCTGAAGGTGAACCTCCCACTGCTGGGGTTCCCCAAACTCCATGTGCAGATGGAGCAAGTGCCCCCCTCCTTACTCCACATCTATTTGCTTTTTTGATTTGCTTTCAAAACCTTGAGATGCACTTTTCACAGAAACCCCTGCACCACTCTGCCTGAAACCTGGCAGGCTTCATGCCCGCATGAGGGGCTACCATCCCTGCAGCATTCGTCCTGCTCTGCCTTAACACACACAAGTGATACAAGTTTTGCTTTCAACAGTTTGAGGTGCAGTTTCACAGGAACTGCCACACCTATCTCCTTGAAACTTGGCAAACTTCATGCCCTCAGAAGGGGCTACCATCTCTGCTCATTTAATCCAAATCTGCAAACAAATGACAAAGTTATAGGTGTTTCAGTGATTCTCCATTATAACCTATGGCCAAATGTCCAAATCTAACTTGGCCTAATCGAATTGGGACAGTGATTCGAATTACTGAATCAACTCACTGTCCTTCCAAATCAGCCGAATCCAAATTGAATACTTGCTGCTTTGCACAGGCCTAGTTTGTAGCCAACGCAGTGGTGCGTGGTCAGTTATTAGAGTAAACTTCATTCCATATAGATAATAACAAAATAGTTTGACTCCCCATTTTATTGCCAAGCACTCTCTCTCTGTAGTCGAGTAGTGAGTCTCGGCCTTAGATAATTTATTACTTGCAAATGCAATAGGCCACTCTGCCCAGTCTACTTGTTGTGTTAAGACAGCCCCTACAGCCATGGCTGAAGCATCTGTATGCAACAGAAACCTTTAGTTGGAATCAGGCATATACAATATCGGGGTGTAGCATAAGGCTGATTTCACCTGAATGAACACGACCTTAGCTTCTGGTGTCAATTCTACCTGCCCCCCCGCCCTTTTTTCCCCCTTGCAACAGACCTGTCAATGGGGCCGCTAGTCCCAAAAACCATGGTATGAATTTTCGGTAATAATTTACTAATCCTAGAAAGGTTCTCAACTGTTTCTTGGTTTGAGGTTGTTTGTATGACTGGATGTCCTTCACTTTATTAGCAAGGGGTGTAATATTCCCCCTCCCTATTTTGAAACCCAAATACTTCATTTTAATCTGTTCCAGGGCACATTTTTTTGGAATTGGCTTTTAATCCATTGTGCCTGAGCTCTTCCAAAATTTGCTGTACAAGTTGCTCCTATGTCTTTGAAAAAATTACTAAATCATCAATATATGCTGCAGTGTATTCTTGATGTGTTAATAGTATCTTATCCGTTAACTTTTGGAAGGAGCCTGCCACCCGATGTAGACCAAAAGGCATCTGTGTGAAATGACATAGGCCTCAGGGGGTTCTGAATGCTGTTTTTACTTTGTCCTCTGGGGCCATGGGAATCTGCCAATATCCTCTGCATCAAATCTAACATCGAGATAAACTCAGCTTGCCCAATCTTTTCCAGCATTTCTTTGATGTTTGGCATGGGGAAAGCATCAAAGGATGAAATGGAGTTCACCTTTCTGAAATTGATACAGTCAGATGGCCCCATCAGGTTTTGGTACTACCACCAAGGGTCTCCTTCATGGACTTGGGGATTCTTTGATGATGCCCCGGTTCAACATTTGCTCTATTTTGTATTGCACTGGTATATACAGGGCTGGTGGCAACCTTCACCAGTGTTCCCTCACTATCTGGCCAGGGCTTGTCCTAATTCAGTGGTAAATTCCTCATGCTTTACCTGGCCCTTCTGTGAATACATCCTTAAATTCCCTAGCCAACTATTCCAGTTGTCCTTTTCCCCCTTCTGGCACTTGGGTCCCAATCATGGGTATTGTACAATTCGTTCCTTACATTTCTGTAATCTCTGGTGCCCACTCTTCTTCTATAACTCTTGGGTCCATCAAGTAATTTTCACATTCCTCCTATTTCTTTAACAGATTCACATGATAAACCTGTTTCATCTTACATGGCCCAAAACATTCTACTTCATAATTTGTGGGACCTACCTGTCTACTTATCCTGAAAGGACCTTGCCATTTGGAAGACATTTTACTGGTGTGATCTGGCAACATTACTAGGATTTAATCACCCTCTTGGAATTCTCTAGTACTCTGGTCATATCTTTGTTTATGAAAGGCTTGACTCCTTTCTAAGTTATCTTGGGTGATCTGTCTTGCTTTCTCTAACCATTCTCGCGATTCTATGACATGTTGAGGGCCCTGCTTATACATAGGCTCATTCTCCTTCAAACCTTTGCATATGATGTCAATCAGGCCTCATGGCTTATGTCCATGTCAGCTCAAATGGAGAGCATCCTAAGGATGCTTGGGGCACTTTTTGTACTGCAAACAGAAGAGGGAGAAGACACAGTTCCTACCTCTTAGTATCCCCTTGAACACTTTTCTGGATCATTGCCTTTAACGTTGCATTAAATCTCTTGACTAGACCATCAGTCTGCAGACCAATGTCTTGAGGTGTTATATCTTAAAAGTATCACATGCTTCCTTGATTACTTGGGACATAAAATTCGTACTTTGGTCTGATAGTATTTCCTGAGGTATACCCACTCAAGAAATCCACCTGACCAGCTCTTATGCTGTCTTTGGGGCCACCACAACTTTGCATGTCCATGGCAATCCTATCAAAATGCCACGTCATGATCTCTAATGGTTGTAAAGGGGCCCAGGGTGGTAACCGGTCTGAATACCATTGACATTCAGGACAGGATCAGCAGAATTGTTCCACTTGTTTATGTAGGTCCAGCCAGTAAGCTCGTAATGTGAGCTGTGCAGTTGTTATCTTGACCCGGATGTCCACCTAGGAGTAGGGCGAGGGCTATTCTCATCAAATGTCTCTGATATCAATGGGATACCAAGATCTACTCCACTTCCTCCCCAGCTACCTTCCTTCTATCTGTGCGGAAGTGAATATGATCCCTTACCTCAAAATGAGAATAACTTGTCAATAGCTCTGGCTGCTTCACTACTTCTCATTTAGCAATGCTCTCTGCTTATACCCACCGGAAAGCAGGTTCTGCGACTTGTTCCTCCCTGAAGTTTTTGCCAATGATCTTTTCTAGATCAATGTCGGGATGGTTGCTCACATGGTCAAGAGACTCAGCCTCTTCTCCATGGAAACCATCTTCTAATTCCTCTTCTCTCTCCATGGAAACCATCTTCTAATTCCTCTTCTCCCTGTCTTGTCTCACCCCCCCCCCCCGCCTTACTCTTGCTCTACTACCTCATCTTACCTTGCACCCTTCTGCCTTGAACTTGATCTAGTACTTCGTAAAAGTATGGCCAATCCCATCCCAATAGCATCAGACATGGGAGAGTTCAGGCAAAACCTACTGAAATTTCTTCAGATTTGTTCATAACAGTAATTATATGTCTTTTCTGGGAATATGTATACAATTCCCTGTGGATGCATACCATGCTGATGCTTGTATCCAGCTTTTATCTTGAGGGTCAATTACTCCTTCTTGTATCATTATTTCTGTATAACCTGAATCCAGAAGGCCTGGATAATCACTGAACTGACCTGGACTTGCACTATGGGTTTTGGTACCCCACTTGTTCTGTTAATCTGTCCAAAGCTACAATCCATTTGTTCTTTGTGATCCTGTTCTGGACTGTCCCAGGGATGCCGGGGTTAGAAGGAAACCCCAGGGCAAAACCACGGGGGAAGTAAACACTTACTCACCCCACACAGAAGCTGGAGGGAGCAGGGACACGCGCGCGGGAAAACCGCTGGCGCGATTTGTAAGCCGCGCCTGTATCCAGCTGGGGCCAGGTGACGTCAGCAGGGGACGCCATCCGGCAGGAATAAAAGGCGGCCCCAGGAGCGTAGCGGGGCTGGAAGTGGGGAAAGCCC
>NW_005842165.1:1957605-1984586 GCF_000455745.1 Alligator sinensis | reverse complement strand
GGGGGAGACCGCCGGCCGCAGCTGCAGCAGCGAGAGCCGCGCCGTTAAAGGAGCCGCGAAAAAAAGCTGCAGCTACAGCAGCGAGAGCTGTGTCCTTAAAGGAGCCGATGGAGAAGATGGAGACGACGTTGGCGGCAAGACTAAAGAAGGCACCAGCTACGGTTCCGGTAAGGGAGCGGGCGGCGTAGCCGGTGAGAAAACCGGCAGCGGACCTGGCAAGAGAGCCGACAGACGGACTGGCGGAGGAACCGGCAGTGGAACCAGCGAGGGAGTGAATGCCGGATACGAGACTCCCCGAGAGCAGGAGCCACAGTCCCGGAGAGTAGACACCGGGCGAGTCAGTGGCCTTAAGCCACCTGACAGACTTTGAGCCAGGGCAACCCTCCCAGCAGGGCTTAGGCACCCGGGTCAGATCCCGGGCTAGGCGTGATAGAGGGGCTGGACTTTTTGTTTTGTTGTTCGTTTTCCTTTAGGCTCCCTCGTTTTGTGTTGCGGTGGCCTTGGGTCCGGATAGGCTAGGGGCAGTAGGGAGTCAGGGGGGTGAGACCCCCAAGGCAGATTTCAGCCTGGGAAGCTGGGGTCCCTGGAGTGGGGACCACCGGGAGACACAGGAACAAAAACGCGGCGGGGTTGCCAAAGGAAGGCCACAGGAAGACCCGCAGCACAGGTGGCGATTGGCTGGGGGGTAGGGGAGGTTGGAACCCCGTGAGTGCCCGCCGAAGGCGTAACGACCCTGGGATGTGGCGTTAATGGAGACCCCCACCACTGAGGTTCCATCCAAAGTCATGGCAGGCGAGGTTAGGGGGCCTCCTGATACCATCCGAGATACCTCCCGGGGCCCTCTCGTAGGCTCGGGGCAAGCTAGAACGGCCGCCTGAGCGAAGGCAGCTCGAGAGCGCCTGGTTGAGCAGAGGCGGGCACATGGACCTTTCCCTGTCTCTATTTTGGACTCTCTTTCCCAGGGTCACTGATCCCCCAGCCTTTTGGAGAACTGCTGGCCAATGTGACTGGATCCACCACACCTAAAGCATATTATTCCACATTCTGTTGGTGGCTTCCCTGGTCGGAATACTTTTTTCCATTTTCTTTACCATTACTCCTGTTTTAGAGTCCTTTCCCTTTGTTGTTCTAAGTTTCTTAGTGGTTGTGAAAGCTTCTGCAAGTTACAAGGCTTGTTCCATATCTCAGGATTGATGTCACCTAACCCAACTCCACGTCTCTTAGTCAAGGTCTTCAAGGAACTGCTCAAGAGTGAATATCTTGATAACATCTCACATGGTTTTCCTATTAGGTTGGATCCGATGTTCTACTGTCTCTCTCAAAATCTGAGCCAGTATCGTGGGTTGCTTCTCTTCTTGTTTCTTAGGGGTGCAAAATTGTTGCCTGTATAGTTCAGTGGATATATTTCTAGTCAATACAAAGTATCTTTCTTCACCATTGTATAATTGTTGGCCTTTGCTCGGGAAAGTGCCGTGTAAGCTGCTTGAGACTGCCTTTCAGTAGAGGGCCTAACAAAGAGACCCACCGGGTTGGATCCCAGCCAGCTGCAATAGCGGTTCTCTCAAAAACTTTGAGGAAAGCTTCTATGTCATCCTCTCCTGTAATTTTAGGAATTTGGAACTTCTCTGAGGCCCCTAATATGGTTGCTTGTTGAACCTCTATCTTCTCACTGAGCTCTTGTTGTCAACTAAACTGCCATTCTTGCTTCAGCCTCCTGGCTCCTTGCTCATACTAATTCCTCCAGCTGTACCTGTTGAGCTTGCATTATCTGCACCACCACTCGGTGGGCTTGCTGCCTGTCTTTCAGAGCGGCCATCCCCACATGTGTTGCAGCACTCTCCATTACTGTCTCCTTAGATTAAGGATGAGTTCTTATAATTTTACAGATCATTTCAAATTCCCAGACAATGCACTATTGTGAGAGTTTAGCTATGCCCCTTCTCTCCTTGTCATATCTTTCTTCCCTCCCCAGGCTCATTGCCAAGGTAAGTTCTGTTTCCTGTTGCTCCCTTGGAGTGCTGTGATGGGGCAGACTTGTTGCCCTGTCACATTGAGGCTTTACATGCATTTTCTATTTTAACCCCAACCCAGAAATCTGTGCTACCTGGGTGTTCAAATGTGAAAAACTTCCACACTCACAAGCAATATTAAAATGGGGACCAATGGGACAGACAAACAATCTTAGGGAAACCCTTAATAATCAGTAGCCTGCCATAACCAAGTATTGACAGTTTATCACAGTTAATATGACCAGCATTCTTTCCTAGTTCAATGCAGGGTGAAGTTGGCAGCTGGCAGGGCCAGAGGAGCTGATAACCCCAACCTTTTCCTTTTCTGTCACCTACAAAAGCTTGCATTTCTTTGAACCTTCAGCTTACACTTCTTTGACCCAATTAGCCTGAAGGGTATAAAGAATGTTAAGAAATAAGTTATGCCTAGCCTGAAGGGTATAAAGAATGTTAAGAAATCATTTATGCATTAAAATATTTTAAATTTGAGGATCCTTTTCCTTCCTCTAGAACCCTTTTCCAAAATCCAAACACTTCTTGATCTGATCAGACTGCCATGTCAGTCATACTAACCACCTCAAGCTTGTTTTAGAGTCAGTTTATTGAATTATATGCTTTGTTCTACGATATGCTCTTCCACTGGTGTTCTTGGTCAATCTCCCATTGACTTCAATTATGGCTAGGATTACAGCCTAGATTTGCAGATACTGTATGAACCCAGAACAATCTACTGGGGAAAATATTCTAACTGCATTCATCACAACAGTATCTGGTAGAGCTATCACTGGGTGTCTGATACAGCCTGAACTTTCTGCATTTTCTTCAAAATTAAAAAATACTAGTTTTGTGGAAATAAAAACACTGCAGAAACATGCTGACTTCTATAGGAAAAAAGTTTTCAATGTAAGAATTTTTGTGCTTTCATAGTTCTGAAAGTTTACTTCAATTTTTATGACAATGTTGTGCCACTTCAGTACCACGTAAACAAGAAACAGTCTGCATCACAAACAGGATCTAAAGCTAAAATGCTTTACTGTTCATTAAACAGCAACTATACTACAAAATTTTAAAAATAAAGTAAAATAGACTATTTATTAGACTGTGTCAGCAATAACAGCTGCATATATCAAGAAACATACAAAAATCAAAGCTTTTATTTTTATGGAAAATTTAGAAAACTGTGTGTTCATTGCAACTTGAAACCCATGCATTCTTCTTCCACCCAATGCATTATGATATAGTTTTAAATTACATGAACACATTTTTCTGGGTCCATTCTAAATGAGGCAGAGGTCTTTGGAAAAAATAGTAAGCAATCATGTACCTGTGATGGGTTTTATCGTAATATTTCTGTTTTAAATGTGTACATGTTGCAATGTTGTTTGCATCCATTTCCCTTATTATCTTGTGTATGGTGAATGAAGGGTAAGGGGCTCTATTAAGTGCCAAAACTGCCTATGTTCAGGACAAGACAAGATAGATATTCAGCATCAACAGAGACTTGAATAGCTTTGTTGACATTTCAACAAAGGTAGGATTCCAGGCAACACCCAGAAGGCATCTCTGGTTGGAGTACTGTGTCCAGTTTTGGGACCCCCACAGTAGAAAGGATGTGGACAAGTTGGAGAGAGTCCAGCAGAGAGCAGCCAAAATGATTCAAGGACTGGAGCACATAACTTCTAAGGAGAGACTGAGGGAACTGGGTTTATTTAGTTTGGAGAAGAAAAGACAGAGGGGACTTGATAGAAGCCTTTAACTACTTGAAGGGTGGTTCCAAAGAGGATGGAGCTAGACTGACAGGGGATCTGGTGGTGCTCTCCCCTACCTTGGGGGTCTTCAAGAGGAGGTTGGATAGATACCTGGCTTGGGTATTATTATCCCAGCACTCGTTCCTGCCCAGGGCAGGGGGTCAGATTTGATGATCTGTTCAGGTCCCTTCCGATCCTAAAAACTATGAAACATTAAAAAAAAGACTGTTCTCAGTGGTGACAGATGACGGAATAAAGAGCAATGGTCTCAAATTGCAGAGGGGAGGTTTAAATTGGATAATAGGAAAACCTTTCACTAGGAGGGTGATGAAACACTGGAGAAGGTTATCTAGAGAGGTGGTGGAATCTCCACCCTAGTTAGATTAAGGCCAGGCTTAACAAAGCCCCGCCTGGAATGATCTAGTTGGGAATGGTCCTGCTTTGAGCGGAGGGGGGGGGGGGAGGTTCGTAGATTCATAGATGTTATGGTTGGAAGAGACCTCAATAGATCATCGAGTCCGAACCCCTGCATAGGCAGGAAACCTTCTCTTGCGGAGGCTGAAGAGGTACAGGTGCTCCTGGCTCTCCTCATAGGGCTTGGCCTGCAAGCCCTTAACCATACGAGTGGCCCTTCTCTGGACCCTCTCCAGGTTACCCACATCCCTCTTGAAGTGCGGCGCCCAAAATTGCACTCAGTATTCCTACTACGGTCTGACCAGTGCCTGATAAAGGGGAATTATCACCTCCTTGGTTCTGTTCGTCATGCATTTGCATCAGCACGATAAAATGCCATTAGCTTTTCTGATGACTTCGTCACACTGTTGACTCATGTTCATTTTGGAGTCCACTAGGACTCCAAGATCCCTTTCTGCTTCCATGCCTCCAAGCAGGTCATTTCCTACGCAGTAGGTATGCTGGACATTTTTCCTCCCTAGGTGCAGCACTTTGCATTTCTCCTTGTTGAATTGCATTCTGTTGCAATGAGATGGGTTGGATGAGAGGACCTCCTAAGGTCCCTTCCAACCCTAATTTTCTATGATTCTAAGAGGTAAAGTTTCTCTTGGGAACTGAACTGGAGGGAAGCTCCTTGAGGCAGGACAATGAAAATCCAGGGAGAGTCAGGGAATGAAAAGCTGGCATCTCGGCACAGGTAGGAGTCATAGCTTTCCTGCTACTCAAAGTGCCATCTCTGGATATGCCTCAAGGGGCAATCAGAGAGATCAAACAAGGCTGGAGAGTCCCAAGCATGCACCCGCTAGGGGGATACAAAATTAACAAAAGTACTTCATCTGAATGCATGGGTAACAACAGAGTCAGCCCGTCCCAGTTTCCTTTTCACACCACCTCCTTTCTCTCCCAGTTCCTTATCCAGCCATTCCTAGTACTACCATCACCCTAATTCCACATCTGAATCTGCCTCTTAATCTTGTCCCCACTTACTCAATTCTGTGTATGAATCGGGAGAGTTAAGCAACTGAACGTAGAATTTTATAATAGGAAGTATAAGGCAACCTCCGTAACAGGAATGCTACCGACTACTTATTATGCTTCTCTTACTTACAAAATGCTAAGAACAAAAATTACTTTCAATAAATACTAATTTAAATGCACAATAAATCACATTAAATATCCTTTTACCTATGATTTTCAAAAATGAGTGCCTACAGTTAGGCGCTTAAATTCATTTTTAAGATATCATTACACCACAGTGTAATTATATTAGGATTAGATTAGATTAGGATTATTACCTAAATAGGTCGATTTGGATTCAAATATAGTAGATGATAATTCAGACTTCCAAGACCATTTTAGTTGCTGCATACTTCAGCTTACTGAATTTGCTTCCTTACTGAAAGTGTTGGCAGGGTAGTGCCTTAAAGAAAGTGCTTATCCTTGAAATGTGGAATTGGTAGTAAAAATAAAGAATTTATTGTGAAGCAGAAAGAAAACAGCTCAGATCATTGCCTCCTCAAATAATAATTTATATGTGCTTGGCTTTCACAACACATTGAATTTCCTAGATGTCTTGCTGCTTTTAATATATTACCTTTGGAAGTGTAATAATCTGTAGCATTAATAAGATACTGAAAAGCAAGACATATGAAAGAGAAAAAGAAAAACTCAAAGTTGTTTTTTTTTTTAATTGAGTTTTTTTCTCCTTCAATTATATTTTGCAATGTCAGTATGTTAACACTAAGTAGCTTCACTGAGGTTGCTAGATGACTTCAACATGATAGTGAGTTTTCCTATATTGCTAACTAACATGTTTTGGCAACCATTTCAATAGCCCATGCCAGGGCATATATATGGTAAAATCTAATCTCCTATAACAGAAGCACTTGAAAATGCGGCAGTGTAACAGTTCAGAAACTGTAATAGTAATGAACAGGAATTGTCTTGTCCCATTCCTTCTTTTGTAGAGCTCCATTTACCCAAGAGTAGAAAATGTATACAGTTCATGCCAGGTTACACTCAGGACATGCCAGATAAAACAAACAAACAAACAAAAAAAAAAAACACTCAAAAACTCTACCCACATTCATTAGGTCTCGCTATAGTCTCTCCTCCTCACCATTTAACAGATTTTCTTTAACAGTTTTGCAAGCCCCTGAGACTGACAGGCTATAACAGCAAACAGAAATTTTCCTTCACTTCTTTCCAGCTCACACAACCAGCCTAAAAATCAATAAGAATGCCAAAATGTCCCTGACTTCCATTTAGTCCCCTGTTGTCTTAAATCCCTTTTTTACAGCTACATGTATTTGCAAAGACTATGTTGTTTTGATAGTGCAATAATGCCTCCATGGTTTTATGTCTTTTTAGTTATAGAGTTTAGCCTTAATTGTGTGCTGCATCGTCAGAGAGGCATCTGGCCGATGAGGCACTGCTACATTAGTAAAACTTACATATAGGGAATGTGTAATTTAGTTATATATTCAATGCACGCAATCCTAAGGATTTTTTCTGAGCATGTAAAAAACAGGAGAGAGAGATGCAACTGAACCAATACTCACTTTTGTTCTAACAAAGGTACAATTTAGTTTACATCTTATGACCCTTAGTGCTCCCTACTTCCATTATTTGGCCAAGGCAACTTTTCAAGCTCAAGCCACATTTTAAGGTAATTTTATTTTGCCCCAGTGCTTCCAACTAATGGGTCATTTGTTGCATGCCATACTGAGTGAATAATTAATTACCTGAATTGATAATCTTTCGTGTCTGGGGGCTGTTTCAGCAGGGACTCTCACTACACCCTTATGTGGGTGACTTGGAAGTCCAGGGACAAATCCTAGTTCACTGAAGTCAGTTACAGAACACCCAATGATATATGTGGAGCCAGGACTTCATCAGTCTAGCTCAAGATATGCACTTAGGAGAAGTAGAGATACTCTACCTTTTCTGTGGAACAGGAAAGAAGGGAGTACAGGCAGAGCCTGCACTGGATCCATCACTTACTAGCCAAAATAGCTGAATCAGGGTAATAAGGGCAATTATCTGTTGTATATTTGGGTCAGTAATAAAAAACAACTAGCTATCCACCTGCAGACAAGGACCTGGGACAAAGCTTCCCAGGATTTGGCAAAGTTTACATACCTTAATGGACATTCCTAAAGTCAGCATCACTAACTCTCCCAGTTGTTGGTTCTTGTGGAAGATCCTCCAGCAGATCACAATTTCCTCTGAATATTTTCAACAATTTTTATACTAAATCTTATAGAGATTTCCAAACATTTTGACAAGTACCTGTCAACTGTCTGAACATTCCTAAAAGAGGAACAGTCTAGCCCCATAATTCAGTCAACTGAATCAACATTTACATTCTTCAAATAATTGCAAAATATATTTTAAAATAATAATACGAGAGAACACCTATTTTTCCAGATCAATAAAGAACAACTGCTTAACAGTGGAGATACTTTGGCTCCTTGCGAGTGACTAAGGCAAGTGCCTAATGTGACTCTGTACATTACACTTAAGGCATGATTAACCAGTTAACCATGCCTTAAGTTGTGACCGAGCTACATGTTCAACCAATTAGTGGTGTGATAAAACAACAAATAAGCTATAAAGTTATTCCACAAAAAAATGTAATATCTTCATAGCTTGTTCTAATCACACCATTAATTAAATGTGTGGGCAAGTGCTCCCTCATGCCTAGGAGCCCCATTAACTGAGGGGCTCCCAATCAAAGGGGTACACCACCCACTACCACCTCCTCAGCTGACAAGGCTCACATCAGTGGCAGTGTTTCTGGTGCTGCCCCCGCTATGACCCTCATTGGCTTTGGGGCTCACAGTGATGGCAACAGGGAGAAAGCTGCTGCCACCGCAAACCTTATGAGGTTCAGGGCTTACAGCCACAGAAACATTCTCCATACTACCCCCACAGACAAGGTTCACAGTGGGGGCAGTGTTCCTGAGGCTTCCCTTGCCGCCAGCCATGACAGCTACAGGGCTTGCAGCTATAGGAGCTGATACAGAGGGAGTCCAGCATCATGATCCCAGGGTTCCCCTGCACCAGCAATAAGGCATGATGGGAGCTAATGTACAATCCCACAATCACACCTCTGCCCATGCATGTTTGAAATAGCAGGAGGCACGATTGTGTGGTTCATGCATTAGATCCCATTGCGCCTTTACCTGTAGATGTAGAAGGGCCCTAAATCAAACAGTATTGCTTCTCTTTCTGCATTTGATTGGAGGAACAAACCAACATTTGTAGAAGACTTGGATCATTGAAACTAGATTCCTAGTTTCAACAAGCACCATTAGATCCTTATCTGAATTTACTGTCTCTATGCTGGGGTGTAACACGTCGGAGTACTGGGGTGGCTGTTATGCCTTCTGGTGGCTCTGCGACCAAGCCTGCTCTGCCCCTAGATCACTTTCTTATCTGTCCTGCCATGCCTTGATGTTATAATAATAGGGAGGCTGGTCACAGGCCTTTGCATGGCCCTAATTCCGCTGAATGCCTTCTAGGGTTCCCCAGCACCCCACTGGTCCTCAGGCCCCCTGCTGGGCCTCTGTAGTCCATGGCTCCAAATCCTTCCCTATACCATGCTTCATGCCTCACAGGTGTTACTGTAATGTTTTTCCCTCTGTTAGTGCTTCAGCCTCCTCAGCCCATACCCCTTTAATCTAGCTAAGCCTTCTAGCATGGATCCACTGTATCGGACGTGGCTCTGAGGCACTACCTTCAATCTATCCCTTCTGGTCACTGGGCCTCTAGCCCCTGCATGACTGTGCCCCTCTCTGGGTTCAACAATAGCTCAGACACCCCTGGCAGGGCTCAAGGCTACTGCGTGTCCCATGGGCAATAATGGGACCCCTGTATACCACCCCTTCAGTCCCAACCCAAACCCCCGGTGTAAACACAACATAATCATAAGCTCCTCGGCTACAACATAAACATAAGGGCAAAACAGACCTCTGTTCATTTTGGAGTGTAAACCTTCACTCCCCAATACAGTCTACCTCCCACCCTGGGCTCCTTGTGAGCTCCCTGAGTCTCACTGTTCCTGCAGTCAGCAAAGTGGCCAGCCCAACATACCCAAGTGGCTCTCCTTGGCAGGAACCTTGAGCATTGCCAGGGAAAGACTCCTTTGCCAGCCCCAGCCTTGGGCTTATATGCTCCCAAGGCCCTGCCTACATCCAGTCAGGTAACCACCTACAGGTACCTGCCAATTGCTCCATTAGACTGTTAACCCAGCGACCTGCAGCTCCAGGGGCCTTCCAAGCCTACAGTGCTCCCTGGCAGAGCTGCTTTTATCTTAAAGTAACAAGGAGCCCCAGGCTCTCTGTTACACAGGGCACTGGGAACCCTACACATTGCACTTTGCCAAATAAAGCGTATAACTCCTGTGACAATTGCTTAAGAGGTAGAACCAATTATGCATTTTCCATGAGCATGTGTGCAAAGAAATCTTGATCATTCACAATTTGGGGGGGAAAAAAGGAGTGAAAACACACACACACACACACACACACACACACACACACACAGAGTGTATGTCACCTTTAAATTCAATTTTCATAAACAACATTTAAAATTTATATTATTAATAATCTTCTACCATAGCAATAAATGCATTTGCATTGAATACCCATGGTAATTAAGCCAAAGTTAAAGTTGTCCAACTACTTTTATACACACATATATATTCACATTATATACATACATATAATGTGAATATACATGTGTGCATGTGCATATGTATATACACTCCCCCCACACAGATTTATTTCAGTGATATTCTGGGTGGCTCTGAAATTATTGAAGTGATTGCTGAAGTGATCTAGAACATAGAATGCTACATGTCTTTAGACGCATGACCAAGAATGATATTTGTTCCTAGGAAACTTCACACGAAATTACTGATCTGAATCTCTGCAGCATTCTCATACAGAGAAACCAACACACCAGGAAGCCCTAGAGGAAAATGTTCCCTTATTCTCCATGTCTTTAATTACTTTCTTCTTGCAGCGGTCAAATGACTAATAAAAAAAAGCAAACAAAAAGAATAATTGAAGTTCTGTTTAATGGTAATACTAAAACTTCATAGGAAAACAATATGCTGAGGGACTAATTGTGCAGACTGTGCTTAAGCAACCCAATTTGACTCCAATGTGAATCTTGCTTGTGAGATGAACAAATTCAAATAATTTTTCAGGTTATAATCTCTGGGAAAGGGACTGCATTTTACTTGGGTTTTTTGTTTTTTGGTTACCTTGACTTCCCTGTAATACTCCAAAGTCCTAAAACACCACACACTTTTAAGAGTTAATTGTACAAGGTGTGGAGCATGCTCAATCTCCTCCTGCCAGGCCTAATTTGGTATCAAGAGGACAACACTGCACTTAAAATTAAACCTATTCTTTGCTGGAGAGGGTTAGAATGCTCAATATCTTGCATTCCTGAGGCCCTTTGGGATTGATCCAAAGCCCACTCAAGCCAATGAGTGAGACACATTGCATTGAGTTAAATTGGATCAGGCCATTAGTTCACTCCTCAAGCACAGATGTCACCTTTAGCAAGGAGGAAGCTTCAGGTCTTTTTTCTATCACAAAGAATTTACAGATACAGTTTACAAAGCTGATAACCAAGCTTATACTGAAGTAGGCTGCATTTGTAGGTTAAATCCTGTGGCACTACACTTAGTGTTATTTTTAATATGGAAATTAATTGACCTTCCAATATTAAATATAATTAATGTAAAATATCTCGTTTTGTTTTAATGTGTATTTTCTTTTTCCAGATCATCATCTTCATTTATGCTTTGCTAAAATCCAAGGAGCTGAGAGTTTGGTAGAATGTTATTTCTTTGCATATGTTTGAACCAGTTCTAAGCTTGTGGGAATGCCTCAGGAGTCACTTGAGATATAATAGAACCAACTCTCTGTTTGATGTAAACAGCATGTATCGGTCCTTGGAGGTCTTTCAGGTCCTCATGGTTATGTGGGGTGAAGTATTAGTACAATTAGTTTTCATACACACAGTTTTCTTGGACAGTTGGCACCTAGGGAACTTCTTCTTGCAGAAATTAAGTAAGGTACACTGTATATCACCAAATGCCACCATTAGTGCTAGAAACTTCCAGTTCATTCCTAAAGTATTTATGAAGTAGGAGAGTATAATAAGAGGCAATGCATGTAAGCAATTGATAAATTAACACCAATGCTTGTGAACAATAAAATTCAGGGACACACATCCACTAAAGTAGCATTCTTCCATCTCTACCAATGTCTCAGAGGGTCAAAGCCTTAGAGTTAAGAGAGATTGCCTATCCATCATGGAAGGGCACGTAGAGACAAGAGTGAGATTCACATATGGCAAGAACCTTTGAGAAATAGGGTATCGCTAAGTTATTTTACCTCATGGGTAAGGATGTGCAAGCTACACAGAAGATACTATTCAAGTCTTAGGCTGAGGTTGCGGGGTTAGCAGGTTCAGAGAGAGAAAGCCATTGCATTAGTCAAACAAAGCAAATTAGAGTCACTCTTCAGTATAACTATAATCACACTTTAAAGTACATTAAAAAAGCAGCAAAGAAAAAGAAAACAAACTTGCCATTATAATGATAAATTCCTTATCTGCCCCCATTACAGACTTAATCACTGTGGTTTTATATCATAAATAAGAAATACAATAATGAGAATAAATTAATTAAAAATCTTTGCCAATTTATACTGCAGCACCTAAAATCATGCTTATCTCAAAAATGTCTTCATGACATTCTCATTTACATTAATCACTCAATGGTGCAGTTTCACTGCTAACTTTGTTGGCATGGTTAGTCAGTAGAAGTCAATTCTAGCAAGGTGCTAGAAAAAAAGGAATAAAGGAATGTTTTTCTTTGTGTTGCTAGTTCCTTCAGTTAAAGCCATCTATCAGGTCTTGGGACACTCTCTAGAATGCTTTACTAACATGAAGCTCTAATCATCATGAATGACTCGTGCCCCTGGTGACTGGGGAGGCACGGCGCTGGCAGGAGCAGTGGGAATGTGGCTGCAGTAATCAGGGGAGCTCCCACAGATTCTGCCAGCACTGCAGCAGTGGGAAGGAGTGGCAAGCACTGGCCAAGGGTTGGTGACCACCCACAGCCACCACCAGCAGCACCTTTTTCCTAGGGTGTGCACCACCATGCTCAGGGGGTGCATATTCACCCACGTGCACCCCCTAGATGAATGTGCACCCCCTATGCATTGCCCCTGCTAATCATGACCCATAGCATCTCTCTAAATTCAGTTGACAGCAAAAGTTCTTCAGTTGCGGTTTTGGATAAAACCAAAGCAGGGGGTAGGGGGGAGGAGAAGTGGGGGGAGAGGGAATAATTGGATTCCCCAGCGGTTACATTTTTGTTTACTGAAGTTCACAACCTACTGAGTGCATCTACATGAGATATTTACTGAGGAGTTGCCTAATGAGCTTCACAGTAAAGCATCCATGTCTACTCATGCAGTGCTATTAGGATAGAGTAAGCTAATTAACTCCACCATAGGATAGCACTACCAGACAAATACTGTCCTAAAACAGAGTTATTTACTCCATTGCAACACATGTGTAGACACTGATTGGGCTGACTGGGACATGAGGGTGCTTCAGTGCGGGGGGAGCTGCCTGCCAGCTAGCAGTGCACTGAAGAACCCTTGTACCCTAATCAGCACATCCAAAGCACGCCAAGCTGGGTAGGAGCAGCCCTTGGCTGGCAGGCCGACCCATGGGGCCCCCTGCTGGGGGCTACTCTGTGGCTGGGGCTACTCTGTAGCTGGTTCTACTCTGCTGTGGCTCCATGTACTGTGGTCCGAGGCGCATGTGCAAATGGCATGCACAGGTGTAATAAACTCTGGCACAAAAGTCCACCAGAGTTGTTCAATTGCCATGCCTGAAACATATAGATGTATCCACAGTCTACTTTTTTTGGAGAGTGGGGTCCCCCCCACATTCTTCAATCATGGATGAACAAGTAAGGGATAGTGAGATTGTCTTCTAAATGTGGACCTCAGCTTAATTTTGCTTTTGCCACCACCAGTGCAGATTAATGCAATCTTCACCCTAGAGCCATCTGGAGAACGCCACTAATGCAGAACATGCTGCTTGCTTTTCCCTTTTTCCTTTTTCCACTTCTCATCAGGAAAAGAATAAACCAATACTTTGTGATCTACACTGTGTTCCAGTTAATTTCCTGATGATGAATGAAGTGTTGGATCAGCTTCTAAAGGCATAACTTGCTTAGGTCCCAGGAAGTCTGAATGTTCTCCTGTGATACTGTGAATGAGGAATTTGGCAGAAGCAGCTCATATAGTAGGTGAGAATATGACCATTTTCATTTCATAGTGATTTCAAAGACATTTGGGCTGGAAGGGACCTCAGAAGGTCATCAAATCCAGCCCCCTGCCCCAGGGGCAGGAAGTCAGCAGGGATCATAGGATCCCAGCAAGATAAACATCCAATTATCTGTTGAAGGCATACAAAATAGGTGCTTGAACCATCTCTGGCAGCAGTCTATTCCAAACCTTGGGGGTTCGGACAGTGAAGAAGTTCATTCTTATGTCCAGCCTGAAATGGTATTGGAGGAAGGAGTTTGTGACCATTCGACCTTGTCATCCCTTGGGGTGCTCTGGTGAACAGATGTTCCCCCAGATCCTGGTGAGCACCCCTGATAAACTTATAGGTGACCACCAGATCACCCCTGAGCTTCCGCTTTTCCAGGCTGAAGAGTCCCATGGCTCTCAGCCTCTCATCATAAGGTCTGTTTTCCTGACCTGTGATCATGCATGTGGCTCTCCTCTGGACTCTCTCAAGCTTCTCCGTGTCCTTTTTGAATTGTGGAGCCCAAAACTGGATGCAGTACTCCAGCTGCAGCCTCACCAAGGCCAAGTACAATGGGAGAATGATGTCCCGGGATTTGCTTGAGAAGCATCTATGGATGCAAGTCAGCATTTTGCTTGCTTTACTAGCTGCAGCATCACATTGAAGGCTCATGTTCATCTTGTGGTCAATCATGACCCCCAAGTCCCTTTTGCCTGTAGTGCTAGCCAGCATAGCACTGCTGAGCCTATAAGGATGCTGCAGGTTTTTCTCCCCAAGGTGGAGAACCTTGCATTTTTCAGTGTTAAACACCATCAGGTTCTCATCCACCCATTTTCTGAGTCTGTCAAGGTCAGCCTGGATCGCCCTCCTGTCCTCAGGTGTGGATGCTTTACCCCAGAGTTTGGTGTCATCTGTGAACTTGGCAAGTCCACTTCTGATACCAATGTCTACATCATTAATGAAGATGTTGAATAGTGTAGGCCCAAGGACAGATCCTTGAGGGACCCCACTGGTCACAGGGCACCATGATGATTGACTTCCATCAACCTCCACTCTCTGGGCCCTACCACAGAACCAATTCCCCAGACAGTGGATTGTGGTGAAGCCAAGGCTGCAGTTAGCCAGTTTTGCTAAGAGGTGATCATGGGATACCAGATTTTTTAAAGTCAAGATATAGGACATCAATCTCTACTGTCTTGTCCAGGTGATAGGTCACCTGGTCATAAAAGGAAATAAGATTGGTGAAGCAGGACCTATCCGCAACAAACCCGTGCTGGCTATCCCTCAGGATGTTGTATCGGCCAGTCTGTTAAGAACGGCCTCTTTGATAATCTTTTCTAAGACCTTCCCCGGGATAGAGGTCAGGCTAAGGGGCCTATAGTTTGCTGGATCCACTTTCCTCCCTTTCTTGGAGATAAGCACCACATTGGCCTTCTTCCAATCTTCAGGCACTTCACCAGGGGAAATGCCTTGTTGGACGTGGTCCTGGCCATGGGTGACGACCTGGTGAGTGGACTGCGGGTGGTCGACCACCTGGGCGACAGCGATCATCGCCTGCTGTAATTCACCATCCAGCACAAGGTGGCAAAGACCTGTAGCAAGGCAACAACCTAGACTTCAGGAGGGTGGATTTCAATGAGGTAAGGAGACTAGTCAGGGAGGCGCCAAGGTCCCGGTGGGGGAAGTGGGGGAAGAGTTGGGAGTCCAGGAAGAATGGTCATTCCTTAAGGAGACAATCCTCCAAGCCCAAAGGGTGACAATCCCAACGTGGATCAAAAGTGGCAAGAGTGCTCAAAAGCCCCCATGGCTCACCAAAAGCATCCAGGAACATCTCAAAGCTAAAAAGGAGGCATACACCCAATGGAAGGGAGGAGCCATCACCAAGGAGGATTGTACCTCCATTGCTTAAGTCTGTAGAAGGGCTGTTAGGAAGGCTAAGGCAAAGATGGAACTGGGACTAGCAACCCAGATCAAGGATAACAAGAAGTCCTACATAGGGGGCAAAACGAAGGTACCGAGTAACGTAGGAGCTCTGCAGGATATGCTAGGAAATCTGGTGGTCACACCAGACAACAAAGCTAACCTCTTTAACAATTTCTTTACCTCCATCTTTTTGAGCAGGGACCGGGGCATCCCCCCCCACCGGGATCCCCAGTGGACCCAGGGGAAGTGCTGCCAGGCCCAGGGTCAGTGAGGACTTAGTCAGGGAACTTCTGGTGGGACTAGATGTGTTCAAATCAGCAGGTCTGATGATCTCCACCCCAGAGGCAGAAAAGGATCTTGGGTGTCATTACTGATTCCAAAATGAACAGGAACTGCCAATGTGGGGACACGGTCAGGAAGGCTAACCACACTTTCTCATGCATCCACAGATGCATCACGAGCAGGTTCAAGGAGGTGATCATCCCCCTCTATGCGACATTGGTCAGGCCGCAGTTGGATTACTATGTCCAGTTCTGGGTGCCGCACTTCAGGAGGGATGTGGACAGCATCGAGAGGGTCCAAAGGAGGGCCACTCACATGATCGGGGGCAGCAAGGCAGGCCCTATGACCGGAGGCTATGGGACCAGAACCTGTTCAACCTCCACAAGAGGAGGCTGAGAGGGAATCTGGTGGCCATCTACAAACTGGCCAAGGGGGACCAGCAGGCTATGGAAGAGTCCCTGTTCTCCCAAGCACTACCGGAGATAATGAAGAATAGCTGTCATAAGTTGACTGAGAGTAGATTCAGGCTAGATATCAGAAGGCACTACTTCACAGTCAGGGAGGCTAGGATCTGGAACCAACTTCCAAGGGAAGTGGTGCTCGTTCTTACCCTGGGGGTCTTCAAAAGGAGGCTAGATAAACACCTAGCCGGGGTTGTTTGACCCCAACATTTTTTCCTGCCCATGGCAGGGGGTTGGATTTGATGATCTGCTCAGGTCCCTTCTGACCCTACCAACTATGAAACTATGAAACCTGAGCACCAGGAGTTCTTGAAGATCCATGCCAGAGGCTAAGCTATGATGGGAGAGACTTTAGTATTCTATAAATATATTTTAAAATTTAAAAAGCCAACATTTAATAAACTTAAGTATTCTTTGCTGTACCTCTACTACTTCTTAAAAATTAGTCTAGGATGTCTAATATAATAAAACACATAACTGTACATGTACTGATGGCATTTAATCAGCCAAATATTGTGCATTTGTACAAAAAAAGTATTTAATCAAGTATTCCATACTGAAAAAAGGTTTGTGTTTCTATGGAGATCTCATACAGTGAATCATGGTAAGTGCCTTATTAAGTGCTTTACGCAGCCTAGGAATTTTTACAGCCATTTCTTTTTTAGAATGGAGTGAAACTCAGGCTTTACTAGATTTTGGAGTTCACATTTCTAAGAATGCCAAAACTTCTGGACCATCTGCTTTAAACACTTTACCTGGCTTACAAGTGAATAGATGGGTAGTTAGATGGAATACAGTGTTTGCATACGTCACCTGCTATCTGCTACAGGCATTGTATAGAGATTACCTGCGAATGGTATAGGAAGTAGAGGGGGGAAAAAAACAGCAATTGCTGTTCTTTAGCATTTGAGCAGACAGTTGCAATTACCTTTCTAATGAGTTTAGACAGAGCCTGAGAAGAGATAGCAGACATGTATTATATCGGTGGGAATGGGATTCTTGTGGACAGTCATTTTGTACTCCTATGAGCTTCTTTTCTTATTGCAGGAAATCTTTCTTTTTCTATTTGCATCAAAATGTTCACTCCAGTGACCTGCCCTTGTTCAGCTGAAATCTAATTTTAATGCACCTTCCTTCCGATTTGAAGAGTCTGTACAAACTGGCTTGTATCGTCCACCCTGCTTCCCAGTAATTTTGTGTCAAGAGTGATTAGAATAGCTAGGGGGGAAATACATTTTGAATATAATTGCATTTCCACATAAAGTATTTTGTCACTCACTGCTCTATTATTCATCACTCTCTGTATGGAAAAATGAATAGATGTGCTGAGCTGGTAGTGCAGGAGGATGAGGCTGTAGGATAAATCTTGATTTGTGAGCTACTGTGAAAAATACTTAGGGAAACACAATAAGATGAAATATGAGCTGTAAATGATTTTTGAATTACAGCAGAGTTATGAGTAAATAAAATGTGTTACTAATAATAAACCTTTTTATTCAATACATGCAGGTCACAACAACAGAGATAAAAGGTCTTTTTTTAACTAGTTTTTTTGTTGGTTGCAAGGTGTTGAATTGGACATGCCTGGTGGATAGATGATATCAGTAACAGAATATCACAAAAACAAGTATTTCTATTATCTTTATAAAAAGCAGTAAGTCCCATTTAGGAGCTTGTTCTTGTAAACCACTGCCATTGGCAACAACTACTGAAACTCAATTTAAAAAACAAAACAAAACAAAACAGTCTTTATAGTGAGATGAAGCTGGAATACTACTTCTCATCATCCTCATTAGTTTTATGTTAGTTTTTTAATTATATTCTAGTCTATAGGCCGACAGAAGCTATAAGCTATCACCCAGCTCCAAGAGCTTGAAAATTAATATTATTGTCTAATAAAGGACATCATGGTCATGTTCTTTTACTTGAATGCACACAACATATATTTTCTCCTGTTTTGATGAAGAAACTAAGCCCTCTGTAGAACGATTTGCGTTTTCAGTGTTTTTGAGCATAAGTCCTAACTCCAAAATTGAATAGAACTTACAGATATTACAGTAGGTAGGAGTGCTTGGTGGGGCTAGAGGAAACCAATAGTGACAGATCTACCCAGAAGAATCAAACGCATTTTGGGTTATTGGCTCAAGGGTGCTGCATCAGTATTACATGCATTATTATAGTTTGTACACACATGTGAACATCACAACATTAAACACCAGTCTCTACTAACTCAAAATAAGGTGGTTCTTTCTTAATATGCCAAAACTACAAGGTAAGCTTATCATGCTGGGTAGCAAAGTCTTCAGGCACTCTGCAATGCTACACATAAGATGCTTTCTAAACTGGAATCATTGTAGTTTTGTCTGCATGGTACTGCACATGCTTTGTCAGTATGGATCAGGCTAATTGGCCTTATCATGCAACAGTGAAAAATTGACCCACAGTGCTATGAGAACACAGTGACACAGCTTCTTGTGAAGGAAGCCCACACAGAACACTGATGCTTGTCAAGGCATATTTACTATTCAGACATGGCCCTACTTTCTGTACTAGTTCGTTCTAAAAACAAGAGAGAGAGAAAAGAAAAGCATTGTAAAAAGAATACTATTTGCCTGACAAAGCACAGCTCATATCAGAAAAGTCTACTCTCTAGATTGGGTTGGTATTTCAGTCATTTATCCACTTGCTAAAGATTATAGCATGGTAAAAAAAATCACAGCAAATTATTTGATCAACAATATTTCCTTTTTTTTTTCCTCATGAGGTATCTGCAAGCCAACTAAGATTTTCAAGATATGTTCTTCTAGTTCAGCTGGAATGGAATTATATGCATCATATCTAATATTATAAAAGCTTTAGCCTGTCTGTCTGTAACACTTTATTCTCACTCAGATTAGTTGTTTTGGCAGCCAATCAGAGTGCTTTGCATAGACAGAGACATACGGCAGAGAGCCACCATGACAGCAGGGACTGAGGGGTGGGGGAGGAGAGGGGAAGGCGGGGGGCAAGGTCTTGCTGCCCACCCCCCCGCTGGCCCTACTCCCATGAAGGAGTGGCAACTACATCCACAGGGAGAGCAGCAAGTACATCCAAGGGAAGCTCTAACTTTAGCTAAGAGGTTTGAAGAAAGTGGACATAGTGCAGGCCCAGCCCATCAGTCAGAGATTTTACTGAGAGCTAGATAGTACGGCTGTGTGAAATTTCACCTGGCGTTTTGTTTCAAAGCTGTTTTGATGCATTTCAAGCTCAAAACAATGAAATCAAAACAAAACCAAAGCCTTCAAAACAGCTTCAAAATGAAACAGGGGAACTCAAAATGTTCTGAAAGTTTCAAAACATTTCAAGTATCCATGTCAGGCTTACTAGGGTCAGCGCTGGTCCCAGCTGGCAGCACCCAGCTCCTCTCATCTGGCAGGCAGATTTGGGGCTTGATTGCACCCCCATAGGGTTGCAGGGGCCGTTTCAGAGTCCTCCCAGGAGTGTGTGCTCCTGATCTGTGTGTGGGATGACAGGAGCTATGTGCTGGGGGCAGCAGCAAAGATCTTCCTGGCACTAGGTGCGGGCTGCGCTCAGTACCGGTCTGTCACCTAGCAGACAGATCAAGGGCCCACATCTCCAGGAGGGCTTTGGCACAGTTCCTGATTCACTCCCGGGGGTGCGGGCGAGCCCCTGATCTGCCTGCCGGATGAAAGGAACTGGATGCTGCTACCTGGGGCCAGTACCGGGGAGATCAGTACTGCCGCCGGTCCCAGGCAGCAGCACCCGGCTCCTGTCATTCTGTGCACAGGTCAGGGGTCCACTGGCACCCCCAGGAGGGCAGCAGGGGCTGTGACAGAGTCCTCCCAGGGGTGCACACCCCTGATCTGTACACAGGATGACAGGAGCCACGTGCTGCCACCTGGGGCCAGCAGCAGCACTGATCTTCCCGGTGCTGGGTGCAGGCTGAGCACAGTGCTGGTCTGTTATCTGGCAGTCAGATCAGGGGCCTGCGGCCCTGGAAGGACTCTAGCACACCCCCTGAAGCCCTTCTGGGGGTGCGGGCAAGCCCCCAATCTGCCTGCCTTCCACATTTTATGATTCCCCATTATACCCTATGGGCAACATAGTGTTGAAACAGTTTCATCAAAGTGAAATGGAACAGCGATTTCAAAATGAAACAAAATTTGAAACGAAACACTGTTCTGTCTAAACATCACTCAAAGCGGAACAATGCTGTTTCTCACAGTCCTACTACATAGATTACGCTGAGTTGAGGAGATGGGTCAGCTTGATGGTGTGAGACTGAAACAAAGAAGCAATGAGGCTTCCAGAGGTCAGGCTTGGCTACCTTTGTTACAAAGTCAAGTTATGGACCAGGGGTTCCAAGAGTAGCGCTGGAAATTACAGGGGCCTGCCCTAAGGTCTCAGGTCAGAAGTAGGTTTGCCAGACCTGGATGAGGCTGTGGTAGAAGGGTGTCCCAGACAAGGCAATTGGGATCCAAAAGGAACAGTTCCCAATCACGATTGAGGTTGCCCACCCAGCGCAGGAAATTGGAGGCCAGCTGTTGCATGGGGAAGCATTCACCAGCAAAGAGTGCTGAAGGACTTGCAGGTGAAAGGTAGGCACCCTGTTTACTAGATTGGTCACTCGTCTCACTGGTGGGCAGGTAGAGAACAGTCCACTGGAGCCAGTGGTACCCATTCTAGAAGTCTATAGGGACCTTCTGGAGTTTTTCAAACAAGGTCATAGGTAGGTCTGAAGTGGCACACCTGTACCACACAGTAGCAGCTGTCAGGTTGTTTATGACCAGGAACCTGCCACTGTAAGAAAGGCTGGGCAGGCAACATTGAAGCATGAGTACAGTGATGGCAATGTCCTGAACAAGGGCTTCCCCATTCTCTACTAAATTGGCTGGCCTAGGAAAATGCCCAGCACTTTGAAACTACTGTGGTACCAGGATAAGCCTTCAGGCAGGTCTAGGGACTAAGCATCAGCCTAATGCCCAAGAGAAATGTGTCACTTTTGTTCCAGTTGATACAGGCTGAGGAGGTGCACTCTTAGGTCTGCTGACACTTGATCAGGAACTGGACATCAAACATATGGCTCACAAAAACAATCATCTGATCAGCATACACAATCATCTTAACTGGTGGGCTAATGGTGGGGGCTGCAGCTGATTGGACAGCCAGAACGGTCAGGCAGCACTGCAGCATGTGGATCAGTATCTCAATGGTTTGAGCACATTCCAGGGAGAGGAAACCTCTAGCAGGAGCCCCTGTATGCTAGGAACAGGGCAAATAACACTTTGTTCCCATTCAGGAGGCTAGAAATGTTCTGGTACAGGACTTGGATGGTCAAAGTGAAAAAGGGCCCTAAATCAAGTTTCCAGGGACTTAAATCAAGTTTCCAGGGACATGCTTAAACTGATCAAAAGATTTTTCTCGATTGTAGAATCATAGAAAATTAGGGTTGGAAGGGACCCCAAACACAGGGCAGTGGGCAAGGCCGCAAGGCAGCCCGGCCACAGGCTCTGGGCAGCTGCAGCTGGGGTGGGGTGTGCACACAGCCAGGATAGCAGCCCCATGTGTGGATTACTGCCCAGTATAGTAGGCAAGTATCAATCTATTCTGTGAAGGGGAAGGGATTGGGGGAGGTGGGGGCAGATTGAGCCCCCCCGTGGTGAGGGAGGGCAGAGGCAGGGACTGGGGTGAATGGGGCCTGGCTGGGCCAGGTCATGGGACAAATCAGAGCCTGGATGGCTCATCCAGGGTGTGGGGGGAGGGGGAGGGGAGGAGTGGCTCCTATCACTATGCACACCCTGGAGGAGGCCCAGGGGGCATGTGCCCCTGATATGTGTGGGGTGGAGGCAGCTGCCACTGCACACTGTGCTTTGCTCCCTGCTGCAGATGCCCTTGGAGTGGTGTGATGCCATGTACCTGCTGCCTATGAATGACGCGTGCCCCTGGTGGCTGGTGGGGCACAGTGGTGACGGGGGCACAGCGGTGGTAAGTGGGAGCTCCCGCAGACACCGCCAGCAGCGTCAGCCAGCGGGGATCACTGACTGCCTGTAGACACCGCCGGCAGTGTCAGTGGTGGGGGTGGCAAGCAGCAACCACTTGCAGGCCCCACCAACATTGTTGGTGGCACCTTTTTGTTGAGGGTGCACGTGTACCCCCTACTCATTGTCCCTGCTGCTGTTCGGCTGCACCATGACCCCCCGCCCACCCAGTGGCAGGATGTACATGGCACTGTGTGGCTTGGAGGCAGTGGCAGTAGCGAACAAAGCCCAGCATGGAGGAGCAGCCACCTCTGCCCCACGCGCAGAACAAGGGGGTATGTTCTTCCCGGACTTCCACCAGGGTGCACACAGTGGTGGGAGACCCCCCTATCCCAGGATGAGCCAGCCAGGCTCTGATTGTCCCACAACCCAGCCTGACCAGAGCCCCATGGACCCTAGCCCCTGCCCTGCTCCCTCCCTCACCATGGGGGCCTTGATCTGCTCCCCCCCCCACCCACAGTCCTTTCCCCTACCCCTGCTCCTTCCCTCACAGACTTTCCTGCAGGGTGGGAAGGTGCATGTACACACGCACTTGACCATCCCAAATATTTTTTTATTTCTTTGCCTATGCCTGGGTGGAAGCCTCGACAGTGAGTCATCCTGCCTGGACTGACACCTCACAGGTGCAAGCAGAGGCAGTGACACTGGCTCCAGCACTGCAATGTCAGCCAGCCAATCCACCACCTCTCTTGTTGCCCTCCTTCCAAGCAGACCTTCCCTAGCAAACTCAGCAAACTCACTTGTAAGCTGGCCTGTTTACTGCTCCTTGGTTCAAAAATGTTCTTTCCCCCCTGCTTTCTCACCAAACTTATAGGCTCCCCTTCAAAGATGGGGACAGTAAGCTGACCTGCAAATTGTGTGCAAACTACTTCTCATGATGTACTGTAGAACCAGCTTACTTAACTAACAGGATTTAGAGGGTCACAGAGTTACAATACCGCTACAGCATCAGCTTTGTTTTGTACAGTCACATCTTATGGCTTCAAATTAAAGCCATAATCAAGCCTTGCTGGCATTGTTCCTGCTGCCTGAACTGAACCATAAGAACATTCAAGAGACAGATGTACCTTAAATCAGGGGCAGGCAATATATGGCCCACAGGCCAGATCCAGTGCACCAGGCAATTTCATCCAGCCACTGGGGCCCCTCCATAAGCCCTGGCCCTGTGCTGGCTTGCAGAGGAGCAGCCTATCTCTGCAGGTGGTGTGGCTCCAATTGCTCAGCAACCAACCTCCACCCCAACTTGGCCTAATCTGCCCCAGCTCAGAACTAGGGGGGAACTAGAGACAAAAAGCCTCTGCCTGGCCACCTCATGGTTGTTTCCAACCCTCCCTGCCAGAGTGGGAATTCAGGTAAGGGCCCCACCAGGCTAGAGTCCAGGGATTCCTGTTGGGGGAAAGAAGGCTGGGGATAGCCCTGCTCACTGCCACCACATGCAGCTCCAGGGACTCGTTCACTCCAGAGACTCTAAGGACACCCTCCTCCCCCACACCCTCCATACCCCCAACCATACCCACACCTTCCCACACACCCCATCTACTACCATACCTCTAAACACACCCACAGCCTCCCATTGCCTCCCCCCACACTCTTCCCCATCATAACCCCCCCACTCCAATCACATATATACCCCACACCTGAACCCCTCCACACCAAACTCCCACAACCTCCCACACACACCTCACTCACTATACCCACAACCCATACACCCCCCCCACACACACATACACCCTCTTAGCCCCCTGCACACAATATACAAGAGTAAGACTGTATTTTGAGCTATTATGCATTTGCCTCTAGATGTACTATGCAAACACACAGGTCAGGATTTTTTTTTTTTAATAAAACTAAAATAAGTTATAGTAGATGCTTGATTTTTTTTAGTATATTTTTTTTTTCTGGTTTCAAAATGGCTAACCCCCTTCTCAAAGGAGTACTTCTATGGAAAGGGGAGGGACTTCTAGTGGAAAAGGTCAGGGGATTGATTAGGGGTGGGACTTTCGGTCACAAGATGGCAACTAGGAGGCAAGGCACCTGCCAAGTGGTGGGGCTAACCTTGCAGCCCTCAACAGCTCACCAAGACTCATTAAGTGGCCCTTCAGCTGAAATAGTTGCCCACCCCTGTGCCTCAAACAGTACAAAAGCACCAGTAGTGTCATTCCAGATTGGAGCTAGCCATAGACTCTATACAGTTCTTACCTCAGTCTAATCATACACACAACTCATCTGAAAAAGTAGAGCAGTTTCTGAAAGAGAATGGATATCCCATACCTTTTATCTACCAAGTCTCACATCACCCTTTGTGGCACTGGTGATAGGAAACCTGTAATATTATATGTGTCTTCCAGTTTGGAAGATGGCCCATAGCAGAGAACCTCCTACTTATGGGTTTAGGGAGAGGAATGTATACATTCTCATCTATTCTTGCTTTATATGTTATTATATACAGTAGCCTGCTAGTGTAAGTATATTAAGATTCCAAAGACACCCAGGGATTTTTAAGAAAGTGTCTCCTGTTTAGACGACTGCTGCTCCAGATCTCCACCAAAAGTTAGGGGAAAAAAAAGGAAGAAAAAGAAGAATAGAGAAGCTTACTGTGGAGTATATATTTCCAGCATTTACTCTCATCTTGACTATTTATCCCTGCCCAATTATACAACCTAACTCTCTCATGTGGAAAGGTATTCCCAATGGATCTTTAAAAAATAAAATTAAAACAAAACCATACAAGTGTCCTTTCCATGGTTCACATTTCTGACACATCAATTTACAGCATGGGAAGGAACAGTTGAGGGGAATATTCCTCCAGGAGGTGTTTTCAATTTTTGGTGGAATTGGTACAATGTGGTTCAAAGATGAAAGAGAAAACATGTTTCTGAGTTTTTAATGAGACCACTCAATTCTGAAATTAAGCACAGCAGGTAGAAAGAACCTGCATCAGTTTCAAATGATACTACAAAATTCAGTGCATTACACTGTTTCTAAATCTTTTCCCTATTACATACTGTAATAACAGTGTGAAAGTGAACAAGATGACTCGGGGGACTGGAAATGAAATACAGCACAACCTTATTTTAGGTATTGTATACAGATTAATGACTTAATACCCCATCCTTCCCACCTCTTTTCCCTGACTCCTCAGGGAGCTCCTGGTAGCAGCTCCTCTGAGATTCATGTCTTAAGGAGTAAAGAGGCATCCAATAATGATCACTTAATTCCTTCTCACATCCTAAGGCAATAATTTGGCAAGTGCTTTATGACAGTTTGAACATCACAGCTGAACAAATGGCTTGTATGTATAAGAATCTTAAAGAGGAACACAGTAGATAAGTGGACACACTTAACATGGCTTAGTTTAAGACATTTGTTTTTCTTTTAAATGAATTCATTATGACTCAAAGGAGCTACAACTGACTGATGAACTAAATAGGAAAATACCTTTCCTTGAAAGGTTGTCTAAGACCTATCTGAACTACACAACTTATCTGTCACTTATCACCAAAACCCCCAACTCTTGTTTTTCATATATTTCCCAGGCCCTTCTAGCTACACCAGCATTTCAATCCTACCAGGCAGGGAGAGACAGCTGAATTAGATGTTAGGCCAATTAATGCATGGTCTGTGATAGATAATCAGTACAGCACATATCACTCAGTGGACAACCAATTGAAAGCATATATGCACACAAACTCTCCAAGGTTCTTGTGTAATTAGTCTAGGTTACAGGCAGTCCTTGGACTTATGACACAATTGGTTCCTGAAAGCCTCATCCTAAGTCAAAATGTCATAACTTGGAAACAATTTTCCCATAGGAACAATGTTATAAATGGGGGGATTGGTTCCTGAACCAAGGTCTGATACCCTATTTTCACCAAAAAGAACCCAGAATTTTGTACTCAATCAATTATAGGTGAACAATATAGTTACATTGCTATTTAGAATATAAATACATTAATCACATTGATTTGGAAAGACTTATTTGAGGTGACTTTGCTGGACTTTTTGAAGGTTTCTTGGCTGGAATCTTCTCGGGAGTCTTGGCTGCAGGTTTTTCTAGAGTCTTTTCTGTTTTCTTAAAGAAAGCATCCAAGGAAATTTGGACACGTTCTCCAGGGAGATTAGTGATGCAGTGAACTTGTTTGCTGGCATAGTGTCGCATCGGATTAAGTGTTGTAAAGTTGAAACTAACATCAGAAAGTCAAAACAGGGTGTCAATTTAATGTAAGTGCCATTCATTGTAACTTGAAACATCTTGAGTGAAGGACTGCCTGTAGAGATCATTTCATTAGAGGTAGCAGGGCATGAATAACGATGACAAGGACTGCACCACAAAGGAAAGAAGCAGCGTATTGGAGTTAGTCAAAGCTGGAAAACATTGTTTGTGCCAACAGTGGGCAGAAACCTCAGGGCATGTCTACACATGTGTTTTAATGCATATTAGCCTATTTTAATAAGCATTAAAGCATCACAAAGAACCCATGATCTTTCACTCATGTGTATTAAAATAGGCTAATGTGTATTTTTCACGTACCTCACAATGGATGGTGCCTATATGTGAACAGTGAGGCTGCTCCGATGCGCTGGAACAGAGGGTCAGAGCAGACTCGATTAATTGAGTCTGCTGGAGTGTGATAAGTGCTGTACTCCAGAAGCCTCCTGCATCTTGTGGATCAGTGTCCCTGCACTTAAAAATGGTGGCAGGGGCGCGTG
>NW_005842165.1:1952681-1957554 GCF_000455745.1 Alligator sinensis | reverse complement strand
TGCTGATACATGCCAGACACAGCAGCTCTTACAGGTGTTCTAATTGAGGCACTGCTGCACCCCCCCCCCATGAGCACATATAAAAGTACCCAGAGGTGCTAGATTTAATGTGCATTACCTAAAGTGCATTAGTGAATGCATAGACACGCCTTCAGACTCTAGGAACAGAAGCTTATCTCAATAAATCCTGATACCATGAACTCCTCTAACAATAGATCAACATATCAAACTGGATGGTCCTAGATTCCACTAGTTTTTCTCTTTTTGTTTTTTATTGGTCACTCTTACCTCCATCTGCATCTTTCTGGCAAATTCTTCCATTTTGTTAGATGGAAAGCACAACAGATTGTGTCATTAGGCATCAAAACATAACCATAGTAGATTTATTAATTGATAGCATCTTGAGTTTTGCCTTTTTCTATTAAAGAATTGCTGGAAGACAGCATTCGTTATTTCAGATTATTTTCCTGGAAAAAAATAAATCATGGATTCTTTTTCATAATAAAAGTCAGTGGTGATAGCCATCCTTTGATGCAAAGAAGACAGTCTTTCAGCAAGTAGGATGGCCATCTCTGATCCCAGAGATGACTAAGGATATGCATGTTCAACTGCAGACATGGCATATATTTCTGGAAGGAAGAAGTTGATCCTGGTGGGTTTGGATCATAGCTCTTTCTCTGTCTCTCTCTCATCTATTCCACTCTACAGTGTGGCATGTTTTCTTGAAAGATTGATACTTTGTTATTCGTCACAGTACCACTCGTCAGTGCTCGAGTCTTCCAGGTATTGATGATAATATTACATTTCTTTAGATTGGCTTTCAAGGTGTCCTTGAAGCATTTCTTTTGCTCATCTCTAGAGTGCTGTCAGTGAGTGGGGAGAATGGGATGGATTTTGGGAGCCAGTTGCCAGGCATCATTATGATGTTTACTATCTAAATAGGTTGGTGCCATATAAACACTGCTTCAGTACCAGTGGTGTTTGCTTGAGCCAGAATGCTGGTGCTCATTCTTCTGTCCTTCAAATTGATATGAAGGATTTTCAGAAGATAACACTGATGGTCACATTCCAAAGCTTTCAGGTGTTTCTGACATTTGTACATGTCAAAATGTACTCCCCATATGAATAGTTTAAATGGTTTGTCACCAATACATAAACTTCAGAAATTATGGTCTGTTGGCTACTTATGTAAAGCATGCACTATTTTTTCTCTCTTTTTACTGACCAGATTATCTGTTTCTATTCTAAGTATAGCCTGTATTTATAGACAGAGGATAAGGAAGGCAAAGGCGGCGACTGAGATCAGGTTGGCAGCTGAAATCAAGGACAATAAGAAGTCCTTCTTTAGATATATAGGAAGCAGGAGAAGAGCAAGGGAAATGTGGGGCCCTTGCACAATGGGACAGAATAGTTTTTAACAGAGAGTCAGGAGAAAGTTGAACTCTTTAATGAATACTCTGTCAGTGTTCTTGAATGCAAATGGTGGTGGTCCACCTGGTTGGACACTGGGTGGATTTTGGCGGGTAGGTGGGGGGTGATTGCCAACCAATGACTAGCATCAAACTGGTGAGGGAGGACTTAGAGCAGCTGGCAGAGTCCATGGTAAGGTGTGTTGGGAACAGGCTAAGGGATCAAACCCAGAGAGTGTTAGTGGGAGAGACACTGGAGCAGGCTTAGAAGTTCCAGTGAAATGCCAGCTGCGGAGCTGGGGAGCACTAGCCCCAGGTTCAGTGGAAAGAGGCTGAATGTCTGCAGGAGGACACTAGCAGATGAGATAAGGAACCCAACTCTGGGAGCAGGAGGATGCTGGGGAGCTATGCCAGAGGGAAGCAGTTCCCTGGGATGCCCAGGAGGGGAGTTAAGGCCACAGCTGGGAGCACAGGTACTAAAGCGGGGAGTGGCAGCAAGGGGCCACCAACACCCTTGGGCAGCCCAGAACAGAGGGAGGTGCAAGAAACCGTGGAGCCCAGTGTGGGAGACAGGCAACGCTGGCAGGTTGCACCCAAGCAGCCTTGCCGCAGGACAAGCAGGCCCAAAGAAGGAAGGGACGTGGACTCAAGGGGGCCTTGCCTGAGAGGGCCAGAAGAGGCCCAGCACAGGACAGCCAACCCTGCCAAATGCCTACTAGACAGAGGGGAATAGGAGTAGTCCTTGGCAAGACCGTAGGCTCCTGGGAGACAAGTTCCCAGGAGCCCATCAGCGGATGTTGACCTTTTATGTTCAGTTTTAATTCTAAGTTGCAGTTACCCCAGCCCAGGACGTGTTTTGTTGCCCAGGCCTCAGTCCTAAGATGAAAGATGGCCGTGGAAGGAGTGACGACCAAGATGACCCAACCCTTGTAGTCAGGCGGCGTGGATGAGACAGGATCATCCTGGCATAAGACTTGCAGAGAGCAGTCCTTCCCTGGCTGTGGATGTGGTGAGGGTGTGGTAAAGGGGAGGTTGGAGCCCCACAAAGAAACCCAGGGTGACATCTCCTCAGGCCACCTACAGGGAACTGCCTCCCAAGAAAAGAACAACGAATGTCAAAGCTGTGGCAGGAAAATAGGAGCAGTACCTGAACCATCTCAGTGGTGCCTGTTAGACCCTCGACTCCATGCAACACCCAGTGACTAGGGAGACAACGATCCAATTGCTCATGGGTCCTGTTAGCCATTAGCCAGAGCAGGCAGGGAGCAAACACCAGCGCACATTGCTCGCAACAGCTTTATTCAGAAGGCAGACAGCTTTGGACATAGATCCCAAAAAAACAACAAACCAGGGACCTGCAGTGAACAATGCCTTCTTTTCACATTTTATACACCTTGATTCATGCTCATTAACATTCATTCCACCCTCACTCCTCTTACATGTATTAAATTTATTGTTGCGGGTGGCAAATGGAGAATAGCAAATGTATCTATTTTACGTGGCAAGTGATCTGGATAAATACAGAACTTTTAGTCAAACACTAATAGTATACAAGGCTGTGTGTAGGCGAAACGAGAGGCAGGTGTGCATGACACTTTGAAGTGTGTTAAATGCTTTTGCACCACTATAATGGTGTCGATGTTTGCACACCTCAGTGGCATATTGCACATTGATTCCAGCCACTATAGGAAATTTGGCAGCATAATGTGCCTTAAATGATTTGGGGTGCAGCAAACTAAAACTACTTTGAGGAGTTTTATTTTAGTTTGCTGCCCCTACAGCCATGGAGCAAAGCATCAGGCCCTGTGTAGCTCTGTACGAAGTCCTGCAGGCAGCCTGACAGAAGCCTGGGAAAGTAGATTCTGCCCAAGAAAAGCAGCAAGCCTGATCTCCCCCACCCCGCCAGGAACCTGCCTGCCTGAGCTGTGTGCAGGCCCAGTGCTTCTTTCCACAGCTGTGGTGCCCCCTGGGACTGCCCAAGCTGGGTGCCTGAAGATGGGTGCTGCCTGGGGGTAGTGGGGGCCACCACTGCCATGGAGGGAAGCACCAGCCCCCCCCCACCCCCCATCCCAGGGATTGCGCCGCCTACTGTCAGGTCGCCCTTCCCTCCCCAGCAGAAAGGCAGGTAAGTCAGCGTGTACAACATGGCGGTTTAATCAGCCCTAAATTGAAGCAATGTTTTTTAAAACCCACTGCTTCAATTTAGGGCCCCCATTTCATCTACACATGCCCCAAGGTCTTAAAATATATGTTCAAATAATAAAAATTAATGGAAAAAAAGGAATAGCAAGATAATAGCTTACAAATCCAATTTCTCTCCATGATATAACAACTGACTTTTTAGACAAATGGAATGCAGTAGACATCATATGGATTTCAGTGAATCATTTTATATGATGCTATGTGGGAACTTCATAGCAAAGGTAAAAAAGATAGGGGTTACTGAAGGATCTATGAAGTGGCAAGGAACTG
Organism: Alligator sinensis; assembly: GCF_000455745.1. Taxonomy (NCBI): domain Eukaryota; kingdom Metazoa; phylum Chordata; order Crocodylia; family Alligatoridae; genus Alligator; species Alligator sinensis. The sequence continues at coordinate 1,953,673 of NW_005842165.1, read as the reverse complement.
GCTAAAGTGGAAATAGGAAATGGGCAGTACTGAAAGGGGCAATACCAAGTCATCGAGAGGATACTAATATTCCTGAAAGATCAGTCTTTGGAACTATGCCAAATATTTTCATGAATAACCTTGGTACAAAAATGTAGGTATGTAACGATGAAACTTGATGGATGATACAATATTGTCATCACTGCATAAAATTATTATCTTTTACTTATGAAAGTAGAAAGAATCAGGTGTTGCTCGTCTATCTGGGGAGACTTTACATTCATGGCACACTTCTAAATTACTTTCATAGATTTCATAAACATTAGGGCTGGAAGGGACCTCGGAAGATCATCGAGTCCAGCCCCCTGCCCAAAGGGCAGGAAGTCAGCTGGGTTCATAGGATCCCAGCAAGATGAGCATCCAGTTTGCTCTTGAAGGTGTTCAATGTAGGCGCTTGAACCACCTCCGGTGGCAGGCTGTTCCAGACCTTGGGGGCTCGGACAGTAAAGAAATTCTTCTTTATGTCCAGCCTGAAACGGTCTTGTAGTAGTTTATGACCATTCAACCTAGTCGTCATCCCTTGGGGCGCTCTGGTGAACAAACATTCCCCCAGATACTGGTGGTCACCCCTGATAAACTTATACGTGGCCATCAGATCACCCCTGAGCCTGCGCTTTTCCAGGCTAAAGAGCCCCATGTCTCTCAGCCTGTCATCGTAGGGTCTGCTTCCCTGACCTCTGATCATGCGCGTGGCTCCTCTCTCAAGCTTCTCCACATCCTTTTTGAATTGTGGAGCCCAAAACTGGACACAGTACTCCAGCTCCGGCCTCACTAAGGCCGAGTACAGGGGGAGAATGACGTCCCGAGATTTGCTTGAGAAGCATCTATGGATGCAAGCCAGCGTTTTGGTCACTTTACTAGCCGCCGCATCGCATTGCAGGCTCATGTTCATCTTGAGGTCAATGATGCCCCCCAAGTCTCTTTCTTCCATAGTGCTAGCCAACATAGCACTG
>NW_005842165.1:1951165-1951411 GCF_000455745.1 Alligator sinensis | reverse complement strand
GAGATGGAATAGACTTAGTTTGTGCATTGAGGATCGCTCCCTTGAGGAGCAACCACTCTTCTTGAACTCCCCTTTGTCCGTGGTCATGGTCCCTTAGGGCCTCACTGACAAGCCTCCTGAGCTTGTCAAAGTCGGCTTTCCTGAAGTCAAGGACTTCCGTGTTGCTGACTAACTTGCCAGCTTTTCAACGGATGGTGAATGTGATCAGCTCGTGGGCGCTGTCACCCAGCTTCCCATTGATAACTA
>NW_005842165.1:1922305-1950871 GCF_000455745.1 Alligator sinensis | reverse complement strand
TAACCCAGAGGGTCTCCAGCCATCCACCCTGGTCGCCAATATCGGCTTTGAGGGACGTGTAGCTTTCCTTAACATAGAGAGCTACACTCCCGCCCCTTTTCTCTACACGATCCCTCCTGTACAGGGTATAGCCATCTATACCCGTGGTCCAGTCATGGGTGGAGTCCCACCAGGTCTCCATTATCTCTATGACATCATAATTATTTGCACTGAGCAGGAGGATGAGTTCCTCCTGCTTATTACCCAAGCTCCTGGCATTTGTGTACAGGCAAGCAAGTGCCCCCTGGGGGGCTCCTTCCTTGGTGCTCCTACTTATAGAGCACCCAGTTAAAGATTTTGAAAGATAAAATGTCACTTTTTGGGGGGGATGGGTATTTTATTCCATATACACTGCAATTTCGTATATCAACTATATCACTACCCCTTGAGTGATTTGATTTACCTCAGTCTCCTCAGAGGAAGAACTGGTATACTGTTTTATCAAGTTTACATTTCTGTTATTCTTGGAATGGAAGTCTATAAGCAGAAGATGAAGAAAATGTATATTGGCTTATACCCGATTCTTAGAATTTCAGAAACAATTTATAACAGGGGCATGGACAAACGCGTACCTACAAGAGTGCGTTGGGGGAGAGGACAGTGCTGGGGAACATAGATCATCTATTTTGATGCAACTGTTTTGTCTCTCTATTCCTATTCACAAAAAGTAAAGCTAAATCTCAATAAAACTTACCCAAAATAAAAAAGCAGGGATGAAACTTCACTTATTGTCAAGTATGTGTGGACAGACAAAAAGTTATACCAGACTGAGGTATACTGTAGTTAAGCCCATCTACTTATCTTTTCAAGTGATATGATTTTTCCATCATGCTTAAAAAGAGGTAGTTAGCTGTGTTAGTCTGAACTCAGGCAGAATGCAAAGCAGGGATCTGAGAACCCAACTAGTTCAGAGAAGCATAAGCTTTCGTAGGAGACAGCTATGAAATGTATAGCCTCTGAGAAATCTGTCTCATAAAAAAGTTCATGCCTTTCTTGCCCTGCCAGCATCTTGCTTAAGTTAAAGCATGGACAAAAAACACTTTGCAAGGTGATTTTGCTTCTTAAAATGCCAGAAGATAGGACAGGGAACTTTAAGACTAACTGGTTCAGAGATGGATAAGCTCTTCTAGGCACAGCCTACTCCAGATGTTAGTATGAAGTATGTTGTCACCTATGAGAGCTCTTGCCTCTCTAAACCAGTTAGTCTCTTCAGGTGCTACCCTGACATACCTTTTGCCTGGCTTCAGATTAACACAGCTAACCATCTCTGTACTCTTAAAAAAATATTAATGCTCTTTAGCCCACACTGGAAATCAGAAGATTGTAAAATGCATTTAAGCAGAAAATCTGGATTACAGACAAACAAACAAACAAACAAACAAACAAAAGGAAGGTACATTTTTGCCTAGATCTGTTTTGCAAACTATTGAGTTGTTTTTACAAAATGCATTACATGCTCCAGTTTTGCTCATGGGATACTGGAAAAGAGGAGTGATTATATTTCGCTATTATCTTAAATTATTCTATTCTATTTTTAGAGAGGACGAATCTATTGCTCTTGGAATTGTTGTTGGAATGCCTGTACTGTAGGTCTTTCTAATTATTCTTGCCCTGTGCGTGTTGGATTGCCAATCACAATGATTCTTTCCTATAAACTGTTTTACAGAGTCCTGTAATATCATTAACATTACTAAGGGAACAGGGAACAGGTGGGAACACCATCTGTCATCTCTATCTCCACTGATAATTTAAATAAAAGTTTTAACACCACTAGTGCAACATAGAAGTTAAGTAGTAGAGTAAACTGAATATACCGTCACTGAAATAATTACTATCTAACGCAACTCTCCTTTCAGGTTTCTCTTCATTTTATGCCATTTGTAAATAGGCATTGAGTTGGAAGGAAAATACCAGATGGACATGAAAAAGGAAGATATAAAAGCATGTATACTTTTTTTTTTATTGCCTCAGTGTTTTTAGGGACAGCTATGGCATGTTTACACAGAGCAGTATTGCTAAGGGAAATAACTTCTTGGGGTGGGGGGGTTATATATTTTTCCTACATCCAACTCTTGTAACATTTGGCGGAATTTTACCTAGTGTAAGTGAGCACTGATCACTTGAAATGAATTGAGTTATACCTATTTACATTACTCTGTTTCACTTCCATCATTCTACTTTAAATATTTTCATTTAATCTTAACAAATATTTTGATGGCTGTTCCATACTTTAAATTAATACTGCTAGCTGAGAGCTTTAATTTTTAAGCATTAGGAAAATGTGACACATTTTGAAACTTATAAAAGAGATTTTTTAATGTTTAAAATAAAAGGACATTCTACTTTGTGTGCTTATACTAGCCAAATGTTCCAATGTGGTTATTTGTGGAGCTGAACTAAAAGCAACTTCCAAGTCAGGTTTAGATTTGAATGAGAAATCATTTAATCCTACTCCTGGGTATTGTTTGCAGTAAATTGAGATGGGTTTGGTTACTTACGGGGTCCATCTGAGCTTCTACCTCTTCCATTAAACAATACCAGCTCAAGCACACACACTCAGAAAAATCTGAATGTATATCAGCCAGATGTTCACAATGACTATTCATAGGAGAGGTATCCCAGTTTTCATTCAGCCCTACTTCATAGGTGATCTTTCTTCTTGGGCAGCAACACAGAAAATGACAACAGAGTAGCAAAGAGCCTCCATGCAGTCTTCAAAAGCAGCAAGATTTACTTCACTGTCCAAGGTATCTGTCATTCAGGAGAAGAGTCAAGAAACAAACCCATAAAACACCACTCTACCACCATCAGGAAATGAAAGTGGTATATGGGCAAAGGATTTAGCAAATTTACTCCTGCTAAATGGTGCGTTTCTGTCATGTCTTTACAAGGGATTCATTCTTCTCCCTGTGTTCTCATGCTGCAGGTATTTCACAGGGTGTTCCTTTTTCCTGAGGCATTCAAAACTTCTCTTGTAGCTTCTGCTGGGTATAGGGTGAAGTCTATCCATAGAGCTTCACTCAAAAACCTTATATAAAGGTCTGGACTGTGGAACAGGAACAGAGCCAACATGTCCTCCCCAACAAAGAGGCCTTGTTTGCCATGTATGAAATATATAAGAACACCAGTACAACCAATCAGACATAGACAGTCTCCTTTCCTACTCTGGGCTGTTCTTCAGATGTACATGTGCACTTTTGTTGATCTGCGACCTAAAATATGACAGAATACAAAAATGTTGGTGCCTCACTGTAGGGTCAAGTGCCATATCTGATGTAAGCTTACATAAACTCAAAATTAGCCCATCCCTTAGGACCTACCTGCAATATATGCTGCTCCTAATGATCAGTCTCTTAGTTCACTCAGTGGTCACACTGCATCAAAGCTTTATTTAGACATCATGGATATTGGTATATAGAAAAGTAAGGTATGAAGGATTAGAAATCATTTGTCCAGGAATGTTTCAAGAAATAAGGATGACAAAAAAATAGCTACCTATTTGTTTACAGGTGTAACCCTTCTGCCAGGCACTGGTCGGCAGCAACAAGGGCCAGGCTCAATTTTGGGGTCTAAATATACTATTAGTTCAAGCCCCCACACAGACTGAATGGTAAACACTAAATACATTACTTGGGCATCCTGCATAAACAAAACTTCCTCCTTGCAAGCAGCATGAACAGAAAGCAAATGCAGAAAATAAATAAAAACACTAAATACAATTTAAAACACTATCAACTAAGCATAATTCATAGATTACATCCTCTTGAGGTGGCTTCACCCATGCCCAGGCCACCTGGGACCCAAAAGGCAGCTCTCAGGGTTTTCACCCTTATACCTGCCCTTCAGCAATGGGCTGGAAAGGGGGGCTTCACTGGAGAGTCTTTTGATCTGCTCCTTGGGCTTGCGGGTCCACAGGAAGATGCTAGAGAATATGGGTCCTTCTATGTGAGGGGTCTCTCATTGTTCCCTGCGATGCTGTAGGGTGATCCCCGCTCCCATGTGGTGACTTTAAGGAGTTAACTGTGGTTCCAGACAGCATGCCACACCCCTACATTCCTGATCTCAATCCCAGCTCTGCTGGGCAGGAACTGCAAAAAGAAACTTTGAAGGAGAAGCCAGACTTATCTCACTGGACCTGAACTGGGCAGTAGGGGAGTGCAAATCAGGCCCTATTCGATTTGGATTGAGCTCAAATTAGGGACAGTGATTTGGATCCATCAATTCGGATCACTGTCCCCGATTCAATTCAGCCAAATCCAAATCTGAAGATTTGATGCTGATTTGGACAATTAGTGATTTGGACATAGACGCAGCTTTAAAAGTTTTTTCTACATACCCTGAAGTAGCAGGTGCAGCTTGTGAATGCAACAATGCTGGGGCAAATGGAGCATCCCACAGAAGTGTGGGGGAAACCTTCATTTGCTCAGTGGTGAACCCAGAACTGGACCAAAAGTACTTCTGGTCCACTTCTGAGTCTGCCTGGGTGCCCCCTCCCCCCCCAGACCCAGGAGGCACCAGTCAATGAGCTGGAAGGGAGCCTGGGGGGGCCCTGGTGCTCTCCCCAGTGGACCCAGAAATGGACTGAAGTGCTTCTGGTCCACTTCTGGGTCTGCTGCTGAACACACTGGGGAGTCCGGTGTGCTTCTGTGGGATGTTCCATGGGCTCCAGCATCACAGCACTCATGAGCCCCTGCGACCTAGAGGTATATAGAAAAAACATTTAAAAGCTGTGTCTACGTCTGAATCTCTGAATCTTTCTGAATCGATTTGGAGGGTTGCGCTTCAATTCAGAGATTGAAGGGTCTTCTGATTCGGTTCAGATTCAGAGATTCAGTGACCGAAATTGGGGCAAACCTCTGCTGAATCAAATCAGGGATCAAAGCTTTACACAGCCCTAGTGGCCAGGCCTATACTTCACTGAAGCCTGAACATATAGCTGGGGTTCGCTATAGCTGTAGAAACAGCAAGTGGTTGGTGGGGAGGGCCCAGGCCTATAGCATCTGGGTCTCAGCTATACCTCACGCTGAGACGATACAATTACAAATCAAAGGGAGCCAGACTCCTGTAGCCAGTAACTGTCAGTACCCATTCCTGGGCAATTTGCTTCAGGAATTAATACTCCTATGGCATTACATTAATCCATTTGAAAAGAAAAAGAGAAAGAATGAAGAAAAAAAAAAAAGGGGAAACAGGAGTCTCTCTCCTTCTACCTGAGGCTTTCCCTTCCTGTAGTGTTTGCTTGCCTCTCTAGGAAAGGTGGAGGGGTAAGCAGGAGACACCCCCCCCCTCCCCCCCACCATGGGGAACAGGTTTTTTGGCTCCCAATGTAGCTGTGCAGCTCTCAGCAGACAGATGAATAAAAGTCCAGAACCTTAGTGAATTGTTCTCATATACCTGGTGTGATATCACTGAAGCCATATCCAATTCAGGAGGGACACATTTTCAGTCTTTCTGCCAGAAGCATCCTCTAGCCAATGAAACCAGAGGGTTTTACATATTTTCCCCAGCTACAGGTCCCAGCTTGCCATGTGCTGAGCACATTGCCAGAACAACAGGGCCATCTTGCTCATATCAAAAACCAAACAAAAAACACAATATACAACTCAGTGCGTTGGGGGAGGGGGGGGGAGGGGGATTACACAGGTATTGGTCAATCTGTAGACTTATTTTAAAGTGGCAGAAATTTGTCTCAGTAGGTTCTCTCTCTCTCTTTTTTTTTTCTTTCAATGACCACCACTGCAGCCAGCACTTTGAGCAGTTATGGATCGAGGTAGCACACAATGTATTTCTCTGGTTCAGCCAGTAGGCTTTAAGAAGTGTTGGACACACTGTGGGGGCGTACTACCAATCTTTCAAGAATATCCTTTTTTATTTTTCTTAAAGTTATTTGATGGAAGAAAGATAGTAAAGCTACATCAGTCACCTTGCACCATGAAATGTTGTGACTCAATCACTCTAAGATGCTTTTTTAATGTTAAACATAGCTTTCTGTGATTAAACAATGTTTCTCTAAGTTCATGGTTACAATTTACTTATTATCAATAAAGAGATGACATGATGACAGAGGTTATAAGAGCTGCAGAAAAGAGAATTTTATCTTTCATCATCTAACATCTCTGAGGAGCAAAGTCATGTCAAAGAAAGAGACTGCGGGGACAAAAAGCTGTGGGAAGATTTCCTCTTTGATATCATTGGTAACAGAAAAATAAGAACCAGCACTCCTTATGAAAAGGAGATTTTTTTTTTAATTTTTTTTTTCCTTCAATAAAACCCAGTTGTCAGCTTTACATCACAACACTGTAACTGCTATCTTTTTAGTACCTTTCTGTCACAATATATCATGGGCCTGCAGTATTTACTCAATTCTCGCTCTCTTTTTTTTTTTTTTTTAAACAGGCAATTGATTACAGCTGGGTGGAATTTTCCCACCCCTGCGGAGCGTTGACTTTTGTCAAAAAACAAAAACCCAAAAAGCATTCACATTTTGGCAACTAAAAATGTTTCAGCTTTTGTCTATGGTTTTATTTTATAAATAAAACAGTACATTCTGTGTGGAAAAAATATGTTTCAGACTTATTTCTTTTTCCCAAATAGAATACTAGTGGAAGAGTTGAAAGAATTTTTTCAATCAGCTCTAAGGCTGTCACACAGAAGATGTCTAGACAAAGCAGTGCACTACCCTGTACAGATACCCCAAACCAGGTTTGAATATGCTAGCTCACACTGGAGAGTACACAGCAGTAGCATAATGATGGAGGAGTGAATGGGGCTGCCTAGGTGCTGGGGCACAGGAATGGAGCTGGAGCGGGAGTGTGTCATCCTCCTGTTCCATCTCCTTCTCCTCCCCTTGCATTTTCCCAGCAGTGGCTCTAGCTCCAGCACCGTGGGGGGCAGAACAGTGTTGACAGTGGGATGGCTGCTGTGGACGACAAATATCTTTGGGTTTTTTGCCGCTGAAAACTGGTGTTGAAATGGATGCTCAACACATCAGCTGCAAAAAAAGAAGGTGACATCTGTCCCAGCAGCAGCAAACCTGCCCCTACACTATGCACCACCACTGCCCAGAACACAGTATTGGCCAGTTACACCTTTGCTACAAAGCAAAAGCCAATGCTGTGCACACATGCACTAGCTATTTACAGCCCCATCAACATGGCTTTGCATTCAGGCTACCATATTCTATAGTGCACGTATGATTACACTGCTTTTGGCACATAAGTTAGCATGTGCAGAATTAGCTAAAGTATTTCTGCACAGCTCTGCCTCATGTCATACAAGAAAAAAAGGTGACACATTAAAACTTGATACTAACACTTTATAGCTTAGAACAGGGAAACAGAATAAGCTAAAATGTCTGGTAAGAAGAGAGAGCAAGCAAGGATAAACCCATTGTCCTCATTAAAAGGGTCTGTTCCACACTAGATGGTGGGAAACAGCAGGAAGAACTGACAGACCATCTGCTGTAAAGTACCTCACTCCTGTTTTCTCACCAGAAGTGGTCAGGGGGAAGCTAATATGTGGAACCCCCGCTTTTGTTCTGATAACACTATATGTAGAGAACCCCCTTTCATAAACAACCTAGAAAGAAAGTGGTTGAGCCCATAATAATTTATCTGGTTTTTGTTGGAGAGTATTTAGTCTTCCCTATATGAACTTTGTTGGATCCCAACCAAAAAGCAATTAATTTACCATTGAAGATTCACAATTAGTGCTGGTAAAGATTGTTCTTGTTGAAGTGCTAGGCTATGGGAAAGTCAGGAAAGGATGAAGATTGTAGGGGACAGTAAAACAAAGTTCCTTTGCTACTTCCACATTTTTTCAACCAATTTTAGTTATGTTCTTTCCTTACCAAACAGCATCTTTCACAACCACAGAAAATTATGTATTTATCAGAACCTTTTGGAATTTCAAATACGTGTTAATGCTCACCAGAAGTCCCCTAGACACCTTTTTATATTGACGTTGTTACACTTGCAGTACGTACAAGATCCATTAATGCCTCAATAAAAATTACAGGATTTTAATTTGTTTGGAAATGGGGGGGAGGGAGAAATTTTCACTCATGCCAACTGACTGTAGTTTCTGATCTTTTCCTGAAAGCACAATATTTTATTAACTCTTCAAAGTGGAAACTAGAGGAAAAGGTCAAAGAATAAATTATGTTTGCAGTAAAGTGACCCAGATTAAATGTTCCCCATGCCTTGCTGTACATCTCAAAATGTTAAGAAAATGTCACGAGTCATTCTTCAAAATCCTTACAATTAGATCATTAATTTAAGTTTGTCATGTTGACAATCAGCTAGGCCTATGAATGCTGGACAGTTCTTAAAGGCTATAAAAGTAGGTGACAACTATTAAATTACTAGTAAAGAGACTGAAAACTAATATGTAAAGACAAGCTTGGTGACGATTAAATGTGTAAGCAAAGGAGAACAAATTTTACTAAGTTCAGAATGCAATTGGAAATCACGGTACAACACTAGGTTGCCTGACATCAGGTCATCCACAGCTGCATTTTCTACACAGCGTTTGAAGAGTTTAAAAAAAACAAACAAGCAAACCAACCAGATTGGCCAAACCAGCAATCTTTCTATTAGAAGATAAGCAAAAGTACCACCAAAATAGAGTGCAGAAACCTTCATTCATGATTGCCAAAGTTAGAATGCTAAGCAGTCCTCCTAGGATACTTCCCGCAGCAAGTCACCAAGTCTCTTCTCCAGCCTAACTTCTTAGCCACTTCCTACACTCTTGGCAGGACAATGCAACAGCCATTGCTATTCCCTATATTCATCTTCATTCCAGAACAAACAGATCTTAACCCCTTCCATGCTTGCTGAATCTCCACTACCATAGAAGAGACTGTTTCTGATGTGCACTCCTCTTTTCTCAGCACTTTTATCTCAAAGCCTAGCATTCTCCAGGGACCTGAGACTAAGGCTAGGGACAGACTTGCAAAAAGCCTGAACCTGAATTCATTCAATCTTTGCAGGTTAATTTAACTTAGCTAGGCTGAACTGGTTTGTAACTGCACAGACATACCCTCCAGACCAAAGAAATGCCAACTCATGTTTGCAGTGGCTCCAGCTAGAAGCCAGGGGGCACTAGAGCAGCCCTCCCTCCCCTTCCCTTCCTCAGTGCTGATCTGAGGGGGGCATGGCCAGGCCCTGGTAGGACACTCTGATTAGGGGGCCCTTCCACACTGCCCCCCCGCTCCTGACTAGCAAGGGAGCCAGGACAGAGGTAAACAACATTTAGTTACACAGCAGGGAGTTGCAAAGTTGATAGCATTTAGCACCCCATTAAAATAAAACAAAAGCCTCCCATTAGTTCAAGCTCTTCTTAAACAACTTTTTCCAAGAAAGAAATGGAGGAATGGAGGGACCAGCTGACCTGTTGATTAGGTCCAAAAAGCCCTGAGTGGACACAATCCTATCTGCCTTACACAGAAACCTCTCAGCATTAGCTAGCATACCACATTCTGGCTACGGTCCATGCTGTGGGAGAGGGAAGGGAGGGAATCCCTGCTTGAGCAGGGAGTGGTGAGGGGGAGGTGGAGCAAGGGGAAGCCAGGCAGACTCTATTGTGCCTGTAGTCTCTGCTGGATGCCAGCTAGGAAGCAGATAGAAGGGGCCAGCCTGTTCTCTGGAGCAGAAAGCAGAACCCTGCTCAGGGCTGCAAAGCATCTGGGATGCTGAGGGACTCTTGTTTAAGTTAAACCAGGAAGGGGTTTGGGACAGACATTGCATAAACTGGTTTGACCCAAATCTGCTAAGTCTGATACGACATTAAACCAGGTTTATCTCAAACCAGTTTCAGCCATTCTCAAACTGGTTTATGTGTACTGAACGTCTGTTCTGTTACAGATTTAAACCAGTTTCTGATCACTTAAACCAGTTTGTGTGTAATGTCTGTCACTAATCTAAAAGTCCTGGAAGACCTTACTGTTCTGAGGCTGAAATTGCAATGAACCTGGCTAGACCTAGTCATGCCCTTTAAAGACCAGCACACCCTTTTTAAATTAGTTTATAGTATTTAAAAGGTCATCATCAGTAAATTCTGCCCTGTCTCTCCTTAGCCTTCCAGTTTTGCTGTACCATGTTCTTGTATGGCCTCCCAGAAAGCCATGGAAGGAGCAGAAATCACCTACCAGTACAAAGAAAGAGACTTCAAAACACTCTATCACCACATTAGTAACCTGGTGACTTGGCCTATACTATGGCTAATTAATAAAACTTACAAACAAGGGAAACTGAACTGAAATGAATAAACATTTTTTTTTAAAACACAGGTAAGTTTCAACACCAATGACAGGGGAGAAGAAAGGTAACACAAGCAACCAGATCTTAACCTACTGAATCCTAACATCCTTATGTACTTCCTAACAACAACGAAATTCCTAATAACCTCATAAATCCAGCACTCACAATTCTGGAATTCTCAAAAAGCCGGCCCTGCAGGCAGGTGGTGTCAGCCGCTCTGCTGGCTGCAACAGGAAGCAAAGCAGCGGGAACTGTAAGTGGTCCCAGGGTGTGGGGGCATGGCTCTTGCTGCCAAATGCACCCTGGGAGGGCTATGGGGCTGCACCAGGGTCTTCCTGGGAGATGCATGCCCCTGGATCTCCATGCTGGACAAAAGGAGGCTGGCACCCGCCCCGAGCGCTGGGAAGAGCCCGGTGCCACCGCTGGCCCCAGTCCACAGCAGTAGCCTGCTATCATCCAGCATGCAAATCCAGGGGAATGTGCCCCCCAGGAAGAGCCCAGCGCAGCCCTGCATCCCAGAGCCCTCCCGGGTTCAGCGTAGCAGCAAGAGCTGTGTCCTCCTGCCCCGCACCCACTTACAGTTCCCTCCTCTTCACTCCCTGCTGCAGCCCCAGGAGCTACCGATGCCACCTGCCTGCAGACACTGGTCTGTGCTGCACCCCTCCTCCCACCTTTTCCCTAGCCCAAGCCTCACTCATTCAAAAATCTGGACTTTTCAAATTTCCAGCAGGTGCTAGGTCCCAAGCATGCTGGATTTATGAAGTTATACTGTAGCAACTTTAACAATCCTAATGAACGCACAAATGTATGTGTGGGAGGAGTGCCCTAGATGAATTTCACTTGGCACCAAAGGGACCTGGTTCCCTATCCCTGCACATCCTGAGAAAAGGGGTAATACTTACACAGGAATGTTGTGAGCTGCTACTTCTGTGCAAACCACACCCAGGGAAAGGAGTCTGGGGAGCCGACTCGAACCACCGTCAGCTGCAGATCACCAGAAGTAGAAGATGAAGTTATACTGGAGTTAAATATTTGTGTTGACCTCCTTTAGATTGTCCAGTTTGACAGTTTCCACTGAGGTGCTCTCTGTCGCTGGTCAGGTCCTGCAGAACACACTGTAGGCCAAGCAACAACACCTGATGTTCACAAGGCACACCACCACACCAGTTGTCCACAGAATCACTTCCGCCACTTCCATGCACAAACTCCACACCTTTTCCTTCTCTTCTGTCCTCAAGCAACCACTATTCATCTCTCTCCTATGCACTCCTAACACACCACCACAGCTTACGCAGACATTCCCACACTCGCCACACACCCAGACAGACACAGACCCCGTCTGTCAGCAACCCCCCCCCCCCCCAAAAAAAAAACAAAACCCTTAAAAGGGTGGTGCACACAGCATGCCAGAGATCGCACACAGCCCTGAGGTTTGTACTGGGTACCATTTTTCAGCGACTTCCAAATACTACTGCACATGCTCTTAGTCTGGAGGTCAGAGAAGGTTCATCGTCTGACCAACTTAAGATACACATGTGTATGAGGCCATATACAGGCTAGGTGGTAACACCATGGACTCCGAACCATTTTGGCTCCAACAAGGAGTAGGAGATGATACAGGGTCTGAGCTTTTGGGATCAGTAACCCCATGGTGAAGCAGTTAGGAACTATAATTGTGTCTAAAAGTCACAAGGCAGTCCCCTCCACATTTTTTTTGAGTAATTACCTTGAAGTGCTTTTTATTTCCCTTCTGGTTTTGAACCTTCATGGCTCACATTCCTCTATAAACAGTAAATCTAGAAACTGTTAAAAAAAAAAAATAACCAAAACAAATATTGTGACAAAAAAAGGTGTGGCAAACCACTCTATTCCTTTTTTTTCTCCTTTCCCTTCCAGTTTTCAGTAAAACAACAGCTCCATCTTGGCCAGCTTCATAGAGAGGAAGAGAAATAAGAAGCTAGAACAGATAGATGACTCAGTGGATTCAGCAAGGGGCCTCTATCAGATCAACAAAAAGGAGATTGAAAAGAGACTGGGTGGTACTGGAATGACTTGGTTACTGATCAATTAACTAAACAGGGGCTAGGTGGCCCGAATTAATTATATTGATAGTTATTGTAGAATTACAAGGCCTAGCTCCAAATGGGTACCAAAAACCAGTCTAGCCATGATAGCTGAATTCTAGGAAGTTTAATTTACCCTACTCATGAGAAGCATGCAATGTGAACATACCCACCCATATGATTTTGTAGGATGCAATTCATGGTTTTTGAATACTTGAGGCCAGAAGGTTAGCAATTAAGTTACAATGCAGTAACAAGGAACAAGACAGAGTGAAAATGTATGTTTTTATGTATTTGTATAATGGCAAAAAAACCCACATAATTTAACTGTTGCGACATATGTAACAAATGATGAATGTTTTACTTCTCAGTTGTTGATCATACATTTTGACAGCTTTTGTCACATGTTGGCAGATTTCAATTTGAGAAAACTGATTTGGAGCTGCTGAATTATTTAAAATGGTAAATAAATATATTTTATTCCTAGTAAGCTGATAATTGCTTTCAAGCAAAGCTTTTTCATTAGAAATATTTACTTTTTTAAGTGTTAAGTTCTCTTGAGAATACGATTGTTCAAAGTAGAACAATTATCTAATGTATATAAACACTTCTGCAAACCTCTCTCTTTTCTTTTAAGGTTAGAACGTTCCTGAAACCAACAGCACCAAGTTAAAAATGACCCAGTGGCATAAAATGTCTGGTCTAGTTGGTCTGCACCAAAGGTCTGCAAATATTTTCCACCAACCCACTCTTGCTTGCATGCTCTAAACTGAGAAACAGACTATTTAGCCCATGCCAGGATGCCCCTCTGCAGTTGCTCTTCAGACCTGACCCCAGTATGTTTGATAGTGGCATCACTAGAATGGACTCAAGAGTATTTCTAGGTTCAGAGTTGCATGCAGGAGCAGGTGAATTGGGTATCCTTGGGGCTGCTCCAGCTAGGCTAGGACATTCTGACCAGAACTGACAAATGAAGAATAATGTGGCAACTAAAAGAATGGCCTGAACCCTTAGTGTTCAGTCTTAAACTTTGCAGCTTTTGAGGGGAGGTTTGTACAATAAAGAAGTTGGTTAAGGCAAGATCCTATTCTACTTCTTAAGTTCTTCTGTAGACTTAGGTGCCAAAATGTGATCCTATTCCACCCTGCTCAAGTCCCAGAAAGACCGTTAATAGAAAAGATGATTGGGTGTTCCTCCTCCTTGCTGCTCTTTTCCAAATTACTTTTCAGACTAAGATAGCAGCATGTCACAAAAAATAGATATGTCAGTGGATTTTCAGGGTGAAATAGGATCACAAAAGATGAAGTAGGCTCTGGTACTTAGTGTCAAAAGTCCATTTTTTAAAAAGGTGTTAGCCAGAGTCCCTTGAAAATACTCTTTAAACCTCAAAGATTTTAAAGAAGTGAAGAGATTGTAAACCATTGCACACAGAGATGAAAGAGCTAAACAAGTTAGGAAAATTGGCAAGGAACAGGTAGCAGCAGTACATCAACTTTAAAGGTTTGCTTTTACTTTGCTAGTCTTCCCAAAAAATTATTCTGGGAGGAAGTATGATATTTTAGGGGGCTTTCCTTCCTTTGGGAAAGGGAGGTGCAATTTTATTTTTTTTTTTTAAAGATGGTCTTATGATAATGGAAAGCCTGCTTATTTGTAAGTAATGAATTATAATATATTGTTATGCTAAAAAGGTGCTAATGACTGTAATCTTGTTTTTGGTTTATTTGGATCAAAGACTAACAGAAAACAAATCCTGGTCAAACTTTTAGATTCAATAAAAGGTACAATTATTTGTAGGGACTAACACATGTAGGAAACTAACAAAGGGAGTGTTCAAGGTGCATGGCATATTACAGCCAAATTGTGTGGGTTGAATGGCTTCTCCATTTGTGAACACAGGGATATCTTGGTTATATGGTCAGAAACAGAAAGCCTAGAGAAGCAGTTATGAACCTGATCTTGAGAAAAGGCAGAAAGATGGAGATTGCTGGGCACATGCCTCACTGGAGTGGCAGATTTGAGGATTTCCAAGCTAGGAAATTCTGTGATGGTACTTATTCCACTGATCATAGTGGAAAACTGCTTTGGGCCACACCCTAACTTACCCATTAAGAATGTGAATGGATTTAGTGGATCCTAATTCACCCTGCATCAATATCTGAAAAAGTAATAATTCAAAAGGTGGATAGGCAGATCTACCACTTTTGGGAATTCAGATTTATGGATAAGATGATGTTCCCTACAAAGAACACCCCGTTACACTTTTTCAAGGACTTAGGCAAGATGGAACAGGTGCTTAGCGTTAGGGTAACAATACGGATTCTGGATGTTGGGGTAACGATATGGAATCTGGAGTGCTGAGTGTGCAGCTGAATGATGGCTTTTTCCTGTGCCTCTGCAAAAAGCTTCTGGTCACAAGATTGGATTATATATTAAAAGATAACCTCAGCAAAAGCTGGTGGTCACAAGGCTAGCTGATATATTAAAAGCAACTAACTTAGCTAATGCTTAAGTAAGCAAATTCTTAACAAAAGGATAGAGTGCAAAGTGCATGATGTATTAAGCAACTAGTGTCAGGAGACAAAGCAGAGATACAGCCTTGGAGATGGAGAAGTCAGCAAGAAAACCAGCAAGAAGCAGTGAGAAACTGCAAAGTGACCAAAAGAAGATAGGGGTCAAAAGTTTTATGCATGCACTCTTAGCAGTGAGGCATGTAAATGAATGAAATGCACAGGCAATTCAATGTTAAAGAAGTAAACAGTAAACAGAGGTGGAGCTTGAGACAGGAGGAGAAATGGGTGGAACAAGGTGGAATAAATGTTAATATTTATGAAAAAAGGTGTAGAAAATGTGAAAAGAACTAATGTTCAATGCTGCTCCCCATATTCTGCCGGTGACGGAGCTCGCCCGAAGCTGTCTCCATTCTGAATAAAAGCTGTTGCAAGCGATGTGTGCTGGTGTTTGCTCCCTGTTCTGCTCTGGCTAATGAGTAACAGGATCCACGGGTAACTGGACCATCATCTCCCTAGTCATTGGGTGCTGCATGGAGTCGGGGTCTAACACTTAGTTGGTGGAATAAAATCTGGTTTGTGGAGTAAAATCTGTGTATACTTGTTTGTAAGTAAACAAGATCACACCAAAAGATGTAACACTTGCTATCAAGTTTTTTATCCTATAGATATACTCCCACAAAATCCTGAATATTGCCTGGTCAAGCGAAAGACATGTGGTAAAGCTTGACAGAGTCCAGGGAAGGGCCATGCATATGATCAGAGACTTACACGGCAAGCCATACAAGGAAAGGCTGAGGAACCTGTCAATGGCTGGGTGAACCGCTGTTCACCAGATCACCCTTGGGGAAAACCAGGAGTAATAGCCACAAACTCCTGCAAGACTGTTTCCGGCTTAACATTAAGAACAACTTCTTCACAGACTGTCCAGCCTGTGGAATAAGCTCCTTCCAGAGGTGGTGCAATCACCTACCCTGGAAATCTTCAAGAGGAGACTGGAGGGTCACCTGACCCAGTTGTCTTTCCTGCCTGGTGCAGGGGGCTGGACCCTATGATCTTCTGAGGTCTCTTCCAGCTTTACAATCTATGAATCTATGAACCATATATTGACTATGCCAGTTACATTGAGATGTTATTAAGTTTTGGAACATTCTGGCAGATTTGAAAATAAAATTAATTTTTCACCACTGCTTTAAATTCTGTTTTCCTGGATTCCCAATAGATTTATAGGAGATCCCAATGCATCTGAAAGAGAGTTGAACTGGAATGTGTCCCAACAAAGGCCTCTAACATAACTGAACATAAGCAGGGTTGTTGCCATCAACTCGAAACATATGGCTGATCCATTGTTCCCTTTCACAGTATCCTGACATTCTCCCAAGGTAGGCAAGTCATTATACAAATTTGATCTAGAGAGAGAGATTTAGCACTGTCTATTACAGTGACCATCATGTTTAATGTACTTTGCCCCACATGCTTGGCTCATTAGGCAGCAATGAAGCAGTTAATGAAAGGCCAGATGAAGAATAAAATCCTGTCAAGCAGCTAAGCAAATTTTTGCCTTTAGCAAATCAGAAACTCTTGGGTCCAGCCTTTTCATCTGGCAACTAATTTGGCCTGGCAACTAATTTTTTAGTTGGCCTGGCAACTAATTTTTTAGCTCCTCTGCCCAGACTTAACTAATTTTAGAGAGGTAGGTAGCCAGTTTAGACTGATGTCAGGCAGAAGGCAAGGTTGATTTGCACCTTATACTCTTATGCTACACATGTCTAATTTAATAAGCTTTCCATGAGCTTGAACTAACTTAGATGTGTGAAAAGACGCACACAAAGCAATGTATCAAATCAGGAAAGCAATATGAATAAAACAAGACAAGGAAGATGACAGGGTGAGGGAACAGTTCTTGGAGAGGCAAACCATCTGTACTATTTCACAGTGGCATAGCAATGGTGGGGGGAGGCCCTCCAGGGGGTACTTGGTCCCCTGCCAGTACTTCTGGTTTCACCGCTGGCACTTCCAGGCTCACTGATCAGCCACTGGGGGATTCCTTCCCGCTCAGCGATTGGCTGCGGATGGGGGGTACAAATGTAAGCATTAGCCCCTGGGTGCTTGAGAGACACACCATGCCACTGCTATTCCATGGTCTTTCTTCCTGCCCTACTATGCAGCTCAATAAGATGCAGCTGTATGGAGACCTCAAGATGTTTTTTTTTTTTTTTACTGTCTAAGACTAAGGGAATATTTCCATGACAAGAAGTCAACAACAGAATGCAATTCAACAAGGAGAAATGCAAAGTGCTGCACCTAGGGAGGAAAAATGTCCAGCACACCTACTGCCTAGGAAATGACCTGCTTGGTGGCACGGAAGCGGAAAGGAACGTGAGTCGCCAGTGTGACGAAGCCATCAGAAAAGCTAATGGCACTTTATCATGCATCAGCAGATGCATGACGAACAGAACCAAGGAGGTGATACTTCCCCTCTATCGGGCACTGGTCAGACCGCAGTTGGAGTACTGCGTGCAATTTTGGGCGCCGCACTTCAAGAGGGATGTGGATAACCTGGAGAGGGTCCAGAGAAGGGCCACTCGTATGGTTAAGGGCTTGCAGGCCAAGCCCTAAGAGGAGAGACTAGGGCACCTGGACCTCTTCAGCCTCCTCAAGAGAAGGTTGAGAGGCGACCTTATGGCTGCCTATAAGTTCATCATGGGGGCACAGAAGGGAATTGGTGAGGCTTTACTCACCAAGGCGCCCCCGGGGGTTACAAGAAATAATGGCCACAAGCTAGCAGAGAGCAGATTTAGACTGGACATTAGGAAGAACTTCTTCACAGTTAGAGTGGCCAAAGTCTGGAACAGGCTCCCAAGGGAGGTGGTGCTCTCCCCTACCCTGGGGGTCTTCAAGAGGAGGTTAGATAGGCATCTAGCTGGGGTCATCTAGACCCAGCACTCTTTCTTGCCTATGTAGGGGGTCGGACTCGATGATCTATTGTGGTCCCTTCTGACCCTAACATCTATGAATCTATGACAAGAAGCCATGACACCAACCCACCATAGACCATACAGCCATAGAATAAGAGGTGGAACCAGAGGAAGCCAAGTGGTAGGAATGGGGACTGTGTAGCCCCCTGCTTCTTGCACCTGGGAGGCCTGGGTGCTGTGGTGCTCAGGGTCTTAGTAGCAGAGAGTTGAGATTGACAAAGTGGCTTTGCAGAGTTTGGGTTGGAAAATTCTTAGAGCTCTTCAGTGGTTCCAGAGCACCCAGCCCCTGAGAAACCAAACTCAGGCTTCCTTCCCCACAAACCTGGACAACCTTCTGCCCCAAATACCCAGGGCCCCTAGCAGCCAAGTGAAAAAAATAACATGGAGGCTTTTTATTTCCTCACCCATGCAGACTATAGTCTCTATATGTAATAGAGTCCTGGCTGCATTTCAGACCAAACCCTTGACCTGTATGTGCTTTGGGGTGGAAGTTGCAGGCCTGGGGAGGACGGAGAGATGTGGTTTACGATGCCTGAAGGACTGACCAGACACTTTACACAAAAATGCTCAGTGTCCACACATAACATTGAGCTGAGCTAGTTCATGGAGGAGCAGCTCAAAAAAATAGTACTTGATTTTTCTAGTGCACTTTTAAAACTTTCCAGGAAGTCTAAAATGATCTCAACTGGCCTGCACATGTAGAATCTTTTGTTTTAAACCCTATTTAAAGCTGTAAATGTGATTGCTGTCCAAACCCTCTGAAAATGCAGATACCTCCAAATCAACTTATTTGGGCATCCAGCACCCAGAAATATGGTATTTCCAAATTTATGAGAGTTGGAGAATTCTAAAAGGTATAGCAAGGATGATTTATCACAGGAGTGTTCAACCTCCAGCCCACCAAGCCATGGCATCCAGTATCCCCTATTAACAAACTTTCAACAGGGTTGACAGGTAAAAAATTCAAATGGACCCTTCAGTCATTCCAACTAATGTGAAAGGATTATTGATTAATTGACAAAGCAAGATTAATAGCCATGCAATCTTATGGGACAGGTCTTGGCTACTGCAAAGCAAAGCTGGCCAGACTTTCAGTCTTTGTCAGCAAGGATCCTCTAGCTAGTTTAACAGGTATCAATAGAGATCCAAGGTTCAAACACAGTCCCTTGGATTTTTATATCCTTTCTTGATCTTGAACTTGCTGCATACTTTGGCTGGACCCTACTCAATCAAATGCCAAATTGTTGTCTTAATTCGGTGGCTCTCCTTACTATCTCTGGACATGCTGATTTATGTTTGCTCAGCTTGTTATCTAAGTTAACTTTTAGTTACTGTTTTCTGGAAGTGCTGATTCATGTTTGCTCAGCCTATTGCCAAATTGCACTCAGGCCTACTCAGCTCATTAGGGGCTGCTCCTTTTTCCTTCACAAGCCTCATATGCTGGAAAGCCCCAAGGTCTTTCAGCTGTGCCAAGTCATGTATGCTGGTGTCAGTCAGATTTGTCTAGCTTCATCCTTACGCAGCATGAGTTGGGAAACTTAGTGGCAGGGGAACAAATAAATACTGCCTCCCCTCCCACACTGCCAAGCCCTAAGCCCTGCCACACTCCCAACCCCCCCTGCACCACTGGATTAGGCTCCACTGCACCTTTCTTGTATGCCATATTGGGCCCACCAGACAGATCTGACCCACAGATGGATCAGGCACCACCTACCTGAACCACAGGACAAAAAGATTGGGCACCACTACTCTAGTGGACAACACACTGTCTTGGCTTGACACAACAATAAACATGACTTTGGGTAAGTCATTTCAAGTATGTTGTGATTCAGTTCCACTTGTGCACAAGATGGATACTACAGGCATTTTGTGAGGTTAGGAACTGTTACTGACTGCGAGAGGCTCAGGAAATACAGGTAGATCCCAGAGGACTGACAACAGAAACATGCATATGCCTTCCCTATAAATGTTCTTGTGAACATTTCTTTTTAAATGACCATTTGATGTTTTTGGTTTTGCAGTGCAGAATAAAAATGTAAATAAATAAATAAATAAATATGGTTAAACTGAACAAAATGTTATAGATTTTTGTTAATATTAAAGACAATTTTATTTCCCTTGTTAGAGTCAGACTGACCCAAATTACTAGTCAGTTTGGACCTAACATCAGTATCCACAGAATAAAATGACAATACATATGTAAAGGAAAATGCCATAATTTATATTGATTAGAATCAATATGATTTCAGTACTGTACATCCTTAAACTTGTATGCTAGGTACTTTTGATATTTTTTTAATGCAATAGGAGGTTGGGATGACATGTCAAGTTTACACACATCAGACAGCTTTTGATAAAAGATATATTCCTTTCTCCTATGTGAAAATTGATGTAAAATGGCATAACATTAGCTATTTGGCCAGTTATACATGTTTTTATATAAAATATGACTGCAATAAAAGGCAAGCCAAGATGACTGATGGACATCTACGCGTGCAAAAGACAGATCATTTACAGAGGAAAATGCAAGTCTTCAGCAACTATAAAAACACAGAATTGACTGCTGTGCAGTGCGGCATTTTTGTTTTATAAAATGTTTGAAGCACTTTTTTTCCCAGTTGTTCTAAAAGAAGCAGATGAATGGATATTCTGAGGGTCTCTGGCAGTGGAAAAAGTATGTCATGAACTGCATTTTCAGCAGCAATTTGAAACTATAAGTCAGGAATACAAAGGTACAAGGGTCTGTGTCTATTCTTATATATACATATATGTATGTATAAACACCGGAATGATCTTTAATATATATAAATTTTGAAAGGTAATAGAAAATGATTTCAATACATTTCCTGCGTAAAGCTAACAAGTGAGTGAATTTCATCCCAAGTAAAATGAAACATTGTGACAAATATGAATTATTTTTCTTCACCGAGAAGAAACCTTGTGTGTCTTTTCTTCACCCAGGTCTTATTTATTGTACATGTCAAGTCTTATCCTGTAAAATACTGAAAACCCTCCACACACCCACTGACAACAGCAGGTAAAAAGGGTTATCAGAACTTTGCAGAAGGCGCACACACCATCTTTTACAATTAAACCTACCACTACTCTTCTTTCAGGGCCACTCAGAAAAGACATGACATACACCTGACATCTTCAGTGTAACACATTGCTGAATGTGGACTTGAACACAAAAGGCCAGATTCTATTCCACCTCTTAAGCATGTAAGTGGACCTAGGTGCCTAAGGGCAATTCTATTCCACTCTGCTCAAGGTCCCTGGGAAAAACACAGCTAATGCTGTATGTGTAATCTTCCTTCTTGCTGCTTTTTTTCTGACTCAGTGGGTACGTCTACACTTTTGTTAATGCATTGTAGTTATGGTGCATTAAAAATTTAGTAACTGGTTAACCAAGTACAAAGTCAATGCACATTAACTTGTGCTGCTGCACAGTAGCACCAGTACATGCGTTTTTAGTGATGCCAACTGCACAGTAGCCTACTACTAACTGCACAGTAACATATTAGCATGTTTTTTGCCCAGCATGCTACTGTGCAGTGTTATTATGCTACTGAGCAATTAGCATCTCATATAGATGCAACCAGTTTCAGGGTAAGATGATGGTATTTTACAAAAGTGGGTGCATCAATAGATTTTTAGGACATGAATGAAGTGGGACAGAATCACACTTTGCTTCTTAAGTCATCCTAGATACCCAGCAGGTAGAATAGAGTCTGGCCTCAAATGTGTTACACACCTTTGACTGGTGTTGGGTACACTGGAAGTTCAGTGTACTCTGAACTTTACTGCAGTAATCAGAATTTTTCAGGATCAGCCCCTAAAAGGATAAGGCAGATCTATTTAACATTTACCAGTATATAGAAACATGTACTGCATTGGTCTCTGCCTGTAAGTCATCTGTCAAGGTGGTTATGCAAAATTCTAGAAAGAAAGAGGTTTGCAAACAGCAGACTTCAATCACTTGTACATCAAGTATTAATACAGGTTTGGGAAATTAAACATTGTAGAAAATGGAACACCAGTAAAATTAAGTACAGACTTTTAAGGGAATCTCATATGCAGGTTCACAAACTAAGATGTAGATTGGTAAGGCAAGTGATCTGTGACCAATACAGTGAGCAAAACTCTTTCTTAATAAGAGGAATGGGATAACCACATGAGCTAGCAAATACAAGGGAAATATCTCAGAAATCAATGATAAAAATTTAGAATAAGAATGCTATTTTATTTAAATAGTTGGAATGGGTGAAATTTACCAGCAAGGTCTATCTTCTGATTATTACTAAGATACTGACAGCCTGTCCCCAATCAAGATTGAGACCCCATTGTGATAGACACAATAAATCCATAGTAAGAAATAAACTGCCTCACCCAAAAAACTTAACATTCTAATTTAAAAATATTGTAGCAAAACACAGGAATAAAAGAGGTAAAATGACTTGTTCAAGGTCACATAGTAAAGAGCTCAAGCTGAGCACTGTACCAGCTCAATTTCTAAGGCTCTTAAGCAATGCACAACCTTCAGCACAGGGTGAATTCAACGGCGTGAGAATTGCCAAAGTGCCATCTTCAGAGACGGCAGTACTTGAGACTCACTGGAGCAGTCTGATTGTATTAGTTAGATCAGAGCTTATCTGGACATCAGCTAACTGATGCATCAATTATTTAGTCTCATGTGTAGGGAACAAGTAGTAAATTGGATGAAATTGCTGTGAGGGCCTCCTTGCTAAATCCTCCCAATCTATTACTCTAGGTATAAAACATGATTAGACTGCTCGCTCACTGAGGCCTTCTGTTGGCTGTATATACTTTGGGGGCATCTCCATCCTATATTCTGGCAGCACTGCTCAGTGATTCTATGGTGCTAAGGTTTCTCCAGCTGGCTCCAACAACTTCTGATCCAAATTTAGAAAGGGCTAGTGGCTATAGAGCAAAATACAGTCTCTACCCATATTTCTCTTATGCCCTCCACTATATAGATCCCCAACAAAGGCAACATGAACCTTCTACTTGCCCACTCTTTACCAACCTGATCTGAATAGAACTATAAAGCCATCTTTCAGATTTGTGGGATGTTGTTAGAGAGGTATCTGAGCCTCTGTGGGGTTACAGCAACGTGGGATGAGAGGTCTATACGGGGTACATTCCCATATGGATAGGAATCCATCCCTGATATGATAGCCTGGAGGAAGCTGACATGGAGTGATTCTGAAATCCAGAGATATCAGAAACAAAGAATATAAAATGAGAAGACTGATATCTTCACATGGTTATCAGAAACTAAGTCACCAGCATTTCTATTCTGAAGCTGCATGGTTAACAGCTAATAAAGCAATTTCCAGAGATGAAAAACTAGATGACTGCTATGAAATGCTTCAGGGGCTATGTTTGAAAAGTGATAAACTTCAGTTTCACTCACCTCTTTGGATAAGAGATTTGAGGGAGCTGTAGTCAAGATTAGTGCTCTGCCTGTGAATGAAAACAAAATAGGGGAAAAAATCCTCTATGGCCTAGAGGAAAGATCAAAATGATTCTTGAAAAGTATCTGGAAAAAATCTGCTCACCCAACATGACTGGGCATGGATTCAGGACATGGAGTTTCTCTCTACATTTGATATTCAAGTTCAAACTAAACAGAGGCTGGAATTCCAGTTGAGATTTTCATACAGGAACACCAAGTATTGTTTTTTTCATTGCAAACTTTTACAATGCAGAAATGTGATATTCTTTCATGGGCTTAGGAAAGAGATCAGAAAGACAGCAACTCATGCATTCTAACCCTGGCTCCAACTTCAGGAGTGGGCTCAGAGGGCGGTGCAGTGGCGCAACTACACCTGCCTTCACCTATGCTGCAGGTGATTTTGAATGGCTTTGGAGGCAAGCTATAAGCATTGCCACTGCTGCTTCTCCCCTCCTTTCCCCTGCTCTTGAATTTCAGTTGGCGTGAGGGAAACAGGAGAAGGGAAAATAGCTGCAGTGGTCACTCTTTCTTCTCTGCAGTGATCACCCTTTGAACTGTAGAGACATGTAAAAGCAGGGGCTCTGGGCAGCACAGCCAAAATGTGCTAGGAGGAGTGGGGGCTGTGGTGTGTGTTCCCCTGTTGGTGCCAGTGGAGTTATTAAGCCCCTGAAACCTCCAATGCCTCTACAAAATGAATACTTCCATTACAGTTCTTTCCCTTCCTCCACAGTACCACTGCTCTTAAGAGAGACATCTATTATTAAGATTTATACCACAGTTTTTCTGTATGTAAATGGGGACAAATAATAATCATCATTTACCTCAGGAGGCTGATTCGAGAGGTAATTAGTTAAGACTTGTAAAATGCTGTAACAGATATATGCCAAATAGATTTGCTTGCCACTTAGATAAAAAGTGGCATTTCTAGTGACAGCAAGTTTTTTTTTCCATTCTGTTTAAAAATAATTTTAAATCCATAAATCATTTCTTCTGACTGCATCACTATTAAACTTACTGCACACATCATAATATCTATTAAAGCGATAACTACAACATCCCAAACTTGTTACTATTCCCCTGGGTTGTTCAAAGACTTTAAACACAAAGGTTGTATGGTATTATTCTGTCCACAGAGCAGAATGGATTATCAGATTAACCAGCAGTACTTTAGAAATACAAATGAGAAACAGTGAAGGCAGCACCTCTTTTTCATTGGTATCAAATCCTCATTGAAAAAAACCCATAACATTTTTAAACAGGAAAGAAAGGGGATCTATTTTATCATCTGGAAGCCTTTTCATACTAAACTTATTCCCCGCCCTCCTCCCCTGTGTACGTATGCCTCTTTTCCATAAAATTTCTTTTTTTTTTCTTTTTTTTTTTTTTACCTTACATATGCAGTCCATATGCAGAGGCAAACCAAAAAATAAGTCAATAATTAAAAGAACATTAAAATAGTAAAGCGCACCAGAGAGCACATGTACACGTGACAAAAATGTCATTTGTGTGGCTTAATGGTGTCATACATTACACATGCACCAGTTTTAGGGATTTTGGAAGAGTTTGCATCACTGTAGTTTAGTTAGGAATGATGCACTGCAGCTATAAGCTGTGGGAGAGGTGGACAGGCTCCACAGGAAAAAAAACAACAAAAAGTACCGGGCCTCTTACTTCTGCTTTCAGCAGGTGCCTGCTGAAGGCAGAGGTGGCAATGGGTGTGATCAGTTTGTTTGTTTGTTTTTGGAGGAGCCTGCCTACCTTTCCCATGACCAGGGGGGCTGAGTGGCCCCTGAGCTGCAGTGGTCTCCGGTCTTTCCCTTTGCAGCAGCGGTGCCCCCTGGGGCTGCCTACATGGGTTGCTAGTGGGCCAGGCGGCGCTCCAGCTTGGAGGCAGCACATGGCCTGATCCAACCATTACCCAAGCCTACCTGCTGGAAGTCCACTGGGTGCTATTCTCTGGGCAGGTTTCAGGAACAGTTGGGCACCTGAAGGAGGGAAGGACTGGGCCCCCTCAGCTCAGGAGATGCTCCACCTGCCGGCAGCTTAAAAAAAACAAACAAAAAAAATGATTGGGCCGCTCACCATGACACGATATAAAAATTGAAACAGTGGGTTTCAATTACAAACCTACCATTTCAATTTAGGGCATAGAATA
Organism: Alligator sinensis; assembly: GCF_000455745.1. Lineage (NCBI taxonomy): Eukaryota > Metazoa > Chordata > Crocodylia > Alligatoridae > Alligator > Alligator sinensis. Next base: position 1,925,391 of record NW_005842165.1, on the reverse strand, counting down.
AAACCCTGAGGAGTAAACCCCCATCACGTTAACAAACACCCAGAATGCTGTAATTTATAACCATATCAGAGCAATGAGACATGAACAATGGCTTTCCTGTCTTAATATTTCTTTTAAATTAAGTTTGAATCAATTCCATGTACAGTTTGTTTCCTTAAGTGTGTCTACAATAAGCACACTAAAAATGAAATACATATGCCCAATCTTTTAAAATCCAGAGCTTAAAAATATGTCTATTAGGCAGACATTTACCCAAACCAAAACTTGTAGTAGAAGCCGAACTGTTTATGATCTGTCAGTCTAAAATAACATCAGAAAAAACTCCTGTATCATGCACTATTATTCCATTGGACACATGCAATACTCAGGTCCTTTATAGGGTGGCACATGCAAACAGTTCATGGATTTCGGTGAGATAATCATGGATGACATGAAGCTAAGCACCCTGCACTTTTACCAACTTCAGTGAAAACTGAGGCCAGGTACAGACATTATACTTTTCTAGTCTAAATGATTGGAAGCCAGTCTAAACCCATAACAGAACAGAAGCTTGGCATACATAGACTGGTTTAAAAAGGGCAGCACCCAGTCCAAGATTCACCTGGATCGATGTGCACTCAAACTTAATTGATTTAGTTTAGACTAGTGCATCGAATTTCAGTACCAGTTCCCCTACTGATTCAAGTTAGGCTGCCATCTGTCATCATCCCAGGTTGCCCTGCAGCCCCTGCTACCCCTCCCTCCCCACCGGGAAGTGCATTAGCACTCACCCCACTTTTAGCTGCTCTGGCTGAGCACCCAGCAGGTCTCATCCCTGAGCTGTCACAAAACCGAGACAGCACAGACCCCTTCCAGCACAGACCCTTTGTGCAGTCCCACCTCCTGTGTCTGTCCAGCTGCAGGCAGGCAGTATGGGAGGGAGGGGGAGAAGGAAAGAGGCATCCATGTCCCTGCATGAACCCTGTCATGAAGTACCCCATCATGTACATGAGGTTGTGCCTACACACAGGGATTCTCCTGGCCTCAGTGTTAGGTCTGTGTGTACATAATGGGGTACTTCATGACAGGGTTTGAGCAGGGATGCAGATGTCTCCCTTCCCCCACATGCTGCCTGCCTGCAGCTGACAGATGCCTGCGGCTGACGGACAATGCAGCAGGGATAGCAGGGATAGTGTGTCCATGCTTGGAGTCTATCAGGGGTGGTCCGAGCACTGGGCAGTCTCCAGCAGCCCAGGTAGACCACAGGGCCTGCTGGGAAGCATGTAGGAACACTTCAAGCCTGCTAGCTTCAGCCTGTGTGCTACCCTCTCCTCCCAACCAAAGAGCAAACCTGTGTTCTGCTTGCTATCGATCTAACCAATGAGGCTTACAAAAAACCCATGTAATTTAGGTCAATTCTGCCTAAGGCTTTTTGAATGCCTGTACCTAGCTTGAGAGTACACAGGGGCACCTTGAAGAACAGGCAGTATGTCATGAAACATGCCCCTGGCAGCAGTTTATAATATCAAAATGTTTCAAACCAGTGGGGGGCAACCTTTTTTGCTGGCATGCTGCAAATTAGCCCTGCAGCCTCCTCAAGTGCCACTCTGATCCCCATTCCCTGCCTGATGACCTGCTTTTTTCTGCTCCTTTCTCAGTCTGCTGCTCTGCTTTCTGCTTCCTGCTCAATCTGCCTTTTTGCTGCCTGCCCCATCCCCCAGGTGCCATGTACCACATGCAGAGGCTGCCTGAGATGCTTGTGACACCCTGCAGATTGGCCATCCCTGTTTCAAACCATTCATCATCATTCAGTACTGGTTCAAAAGAGTGAACAAGAAAAAGCACAACAAGATTCCTCTTCTCCCAGATGAAATACATTGATTCAGGGATCTGGGAATCAAATCTTAAACAAGAAGGAACAACTCAGGTAATTGACAAAAGGTACTAGGGCAAGGGAACAAAGACAGCTGCAAGGTGTCAGAGATTGGTCACTTCTCGAGGAACACATAAAGGAAATCACCACAGCATTTAGCACTTAACTGCAACAAGAGCAGGAGAAAGATCAAAGAAACAGACAACTGGAATATGGCTGCTTCTGGGCCACAGCTGCCCTGTTTAGTTATCAGCAATCAGAAAAGAACAATGCAAGAAAAGAGAGGCAACTCTATAGCAGGAAGCTCTTAGAACTAGTTGGTCAGAATGAGCTAATTTCAATTGCAGTGCTTCTTCTGATGACCTGTTACTTGTGTGAATATTTCCAATAAAGTAAATACATGTTTGGCCTAAATACAAAAGCTAAGGTACATCCGACTCTTTCACAGCTTCAGAAGCCTCTACTCTATTCCCATATCCTGCCCACAGGAATCCCTAACACTGACATTCTATGCTGAAACCCTAGGAGTTGCAGCAAAGAATCCACAGTACTATGAGAGGGTGGCCAAAACTGGCTTTAAATCACATATGCATCTTCTTCCATGTTGCTCAGGGGAATAAAACAAGCTCTGATATAACTCCTTTGATGGCACTTGTGAGGTAGGGTAGGCTGCAGACTGAAAGGTCTTTTATAATCAGGGATTTGGATTTTCTGTTTGCAGTAGAAAAATGTGAATTTTTCTCCTTTCAAGGAGAAAAAATGTGTGACACCATAGGTTTCCCCTTGCAGGCTAGCAAAGTACCAGCCTGCAAGGGTCTGCTTGGGCTTTGGGGAGTGGGAGGAGGCCGATCAGATGCAAGGGGTGCCACATGCATGTGCGTGCATGCATGTGGCACCCCCTGCACGAGATGGTGCAGAGTCACTTGGAAGAACTGGATGCCTTTAAGTCGGCAGGCCCGGATGAGCTCCATCCGAGGGTGCTGAAGGCACTGGCCGACATCATTGCAGAGCCACTGGCGGGAATATTTGAACGCTCGTGGCGCACGGGCCAAGTCCCGGAGGACTGGAAAAGGGCCAATGTGGTCCCCATTTTCAAGAAGGGGAGGAAGGAGGACCCGGGCAACTATAGGCCAGTCAGTCTCACCTCCATCCTCGGCAAAGTCTTTGAAAAAATTATCAAGGCTCACATTTGTGAGAGCCCGGCAGGAAAAATTATGCTGAGGGGAAACCAGCA
>NW_005842165.1:1910323-1921602 GCF_000455745.1 Alligator sinensis | reverse complement strand
CTGGAGAGAGTCCAGAGAAGGGCCACTCGCATGGTTAAGGGCTTGCAGACCAAGCCCTACGAGGAGAGACTAGAGAACCTGGACCTTTTCAGCCTCCACAAGAGAAGGTTGAGAGGCGACCTTGTGGCTGCCTATAAGTTCATCATGGGGGCACAGAAGGGAATTGGTGAGGCTTTACTCACCAAGGCGCCCCTGGGGGTTACAAGAAATAATGGCCACAAGCTAGCAGAGAGCAGATTTAGACTGGACATTAGGAAGAACTTCTTCACAGTTCGAGTGGCCAAGGTCTGGAATGGGCTCCCAAGGGAGGTGGTGCTCTCCCCTACCCTGGGGGTCTTTAAGAGGAGGTTAGATAAGCATCTAGATGGGGTCATCTAGACCTAGCACTCTGTCCTGCCTATGCAGGGGGTCGGACTCGATGATCTATTGAGGTTCCTTCCGACCCCTAACATCTATGGCCAGCAATACAGCCCCAGGCAGCATGATGGAGAGGAGCTCCCCAGATGCCTGCAGGTAAGTTGGGTGATAGAGGGGGCATAGGTGACATGTGGGGGCAGGTTGAGATAGTGGCAGTAGTTTGTGTCAAGCTCCCATGGTGAGGGAGGGAGTGCTCAATGACTGGCAGCTAGGGTTGGGAGTGGGGCTGGGGATGCTGCCCAGCTGGGGCAGTGCATGGGGGCCAGGTCTGGGGAGGGAATGCCTGGCCACAGGGCCCAGCTGGGGAGTGGCACACAGCCATGGGTTGCTTGTCCAGAGGGGGAAGGTAGGGCGGCCAGCTCCCTACCATTGTGTGCACTCCCAGGGAGGGATCGAGCACCACAGGCAGTGTCTCAAGCCTATTCCACCCCACCCCCAAGATTTGGGTGCCCACAGAGGGGCACAGGGCTACAGCATGGCCAAACTAGCCTCCGCAGCACAGTGCATGGGACCAAGAATAGGAGGGCAGAGTGGGTCAATGAGGCTCATTGCTGCTTTCATCATTGGGACACTCAATGACTACAAGGGTGGCATGGCACACTGCCAGTAGCATGAAGAGTAAAGGCCGGGGGAGGCGGGGAAGGAAGTGGAGAGACTTGCTGCCCTGATGTCCTCCCACAGCCAGCAGCTCATGCACTGGGCTGCAGCTCTACCCCAGAAGGGAAGTGGGGTGGAGGACAGTGCAGGCAGTCTGAGGGGAGCGGTGACAGTGGTAGTGGCCAGGCCATAGCAGCGGGATAGAGCTGCGGCTCAATGCATGAGTGACTGGTAGTGGGAGGAGGCAAGTGCAGTGCAACTCCTGCCACCACCCCACCCCCGGTTCATTACTTCTTGTGCTGCTAGTGGTACCACGTTATTCCATAGTGGTGTGGCTGGCACAGGAGTCCTGGTGGTGGTAACAGTATGTCTCACTGCCCCACTCTGCCCTCCCATGCCAAGTTCCACCCTCTGGACTACAGAGGTGGACTGGTGCCAGTGCGGCCAGGTTGCAGCCTCGTGCCCTGCTGTGGATGCACAAATATGGGTGCAGATCACGTGCCCCCCCGTGTCCTCCTGTTGCATCTCCTATGGAATCACCTAAGATCAGGCACCCCCTCTGCCCCACACCCCCAGCCCCTCACAGGGCTGGGCGGGCGGGGGGGGGGGGGGCTCGGGGCACAGCTGGGCGGGGGAACAAGAGGCAGGTCAGGAGTGAGGGGCATTGGCAGCACTGTGCAGGGTGTTGCTTGGGAGTAAAGTGCACTGGTATAGCAGGGCTGCTCAGGACCACAAAGCAGCGGCGGGGGGGAGGAAGCTGTAGCTAGTCCTAGTAGCAGGAAGAGTTCTGATTTTCTATATTAAGAAAACCCCAAAATTAAACACAAAAATATATAAGCTTCTAAATTGCTTAAAAATTGTAAATATATCAATAAAACACTGTGTTCAACTGGTACCTCTCTCTCTCGATGTATATAGCAGCATTTCATTTTAATCGCGGAAAAACAGATTTGGGTTTTTTTTAGATCAGAAAATGTGGGATGCTTTAATAGAGGAAACCAGGATCCCTGATTATAATGCAAGGGACTTATCCCATTCACAAGTTTAGGCTTTTACAACACCTATAAGATATTGCAAGGACAGATCCAGGTTACAGTGGACAGAGCAAGATGTAACACATTAAATCATCAGGAGATTAAAGTTGTCATGTTAGCTTATTCATGGATTTTCTTCATTGACTTAACCCTATAATTTTACAAGTCATATGAGAAATACAAGTTTTAGCACATATGCTTGTCATAGCACCCATATTTCACCATTTGAATTTGCATTTTTTTCCCTTTATATATTTTTGGCAGCTCCCCAGTTACACATTTCAACCTTATCATGGATTCAGCCAAGCGATTTAACTATTTAATGGCAATATAAACATTTTTAATTGGTTAAGGAGTGGTAGCATTAGAGTGACGCTGCAGCTGTGATGGTCCAGGAATTATGAGAGGCAAGGAATTATTTTGGCAACATCTTTTATTTTACAACTGCATAGCTGGAAAAGAGTTAGACAAGCTTTCAATTGCAAGAGGAAGGAGCTAATCTTTTAATAAAGATTCAGTTTACAGTACAATGTTATGCAAAATATACAATTGTTCTGATAGTTCTCTCAGTTAACTCATCTTGGAGCTACACTTGCTCAGTGGTGGCAGATGACAGAACAAGGAGCAATGTTCTCAAGTTGCAGCAAGATAGGTTTAGGTTGGATTTTAGGAAACACTCCCTCACTAGGAGGGTGATGAAGGCCCAGCTCAACAAAGTTCTGGCTGGAATGATCTAGTTGGAGATGGTCCTCCTTTGATCAGGGGCTTGGACTAGATGACCTCCCAAGATCTCTTCCAGCCCTAATTTTTTTATGATTCTAAGTAGTACGTTATTCTTATTTAAGTAAGGTAGTATGTCGGTAGGGACCGTTCACACCCCTAGATACCCTGGGATCCCCAGTCAACCCAGAATGGGCCAGGCAGGGAGCCCTGGGGAAAAACAAAAAAAACCTTACCTCTAGAGTGGGGACAGTCAGAGCCTAGACGATGCACCATGCCACCACCTCAATTTAAAAAGCTCCATATCAATCAATCACAGTGGTTCCTGGCTGATGATGTCAGCCACAGGTGCTGCTGCAGGAAATTTAAAAGGTACTGAGAATGCTGGCAGGGAGGAGGTGGGAACTGCTTCCAGGGCAGCAGAGGTGGTGCTAGGGCTATGATGGCCCTATTAGCACAGGGCAGGGAGACCACAACAGGCTGAAGCTGGGACAATGGTTCCAGCATAGCTCTGGGGCTAGCTCCCATTGGAAGTGAAGAGAATAAACTCAACAGGGGCACTGAGCCCTGAATTGATAGCTCCTCCAGAGTGGAGGCTCTCTTTTTTTTTTTTTTCTGTTTGATTGATTTTGATTTTTTGAGAAGCCGCAAGGGCCAGAGAATCAGTGGTCCCTTATCTAAGGGCCACCTTGGCAAACAGCACCTAGAGAGTAGGGAGCAGGCAGATGGCCATAAGAGGGCCAGGGAAACATCATCTGACCTGGCCAGCAATCCACTGAGGAAGCAGAAGTTGGGACATCAGTTGACAAATAATTGGGACCAGATAAGACCGAAGTTGCTGCAAGTGATCAGAACACCTCAACATTAATGGTTGGTGTGTGGATGGAGTATAGCGGAGGCAGAGCCCCAACACTGACCACATCAAAACTGTGATTACTCCTAGCAGGGGCATCTGTACTTACATCACTGAACCCCTATTAGGATTCTATTAACATCAAGTCATGGCAGATGAGTTGAGGGTGAAGAGCCTGCTTTGGGTACTCTAGAGATCAATCATTGAATAGGCGGTGGTGTGACAGGTAGATGATGATCACCATGGTTTCCCTAATTAAGTAAGAATCTCGATCTGCCTGCAGTTTTAATTTTTTTTTCCAAACTGAGGATGTGATTTGCTATCTGTGGCCATATTCCAATATCTTAAATAGAATTATAACAATTTAGCACAAAATTTAAATCAAGTTGGGGGCTTAACTCTTACATTCCTTTGGAGAAATTATAGTCTAAATCTCATTTTACTAGAAGATGAAAAAAAAATGCCACTTCTGCAGGTTGAATTTTGTTTTGAAAACAAAGTAGAACCTACCCTGTGCAGGTAAATATCTACTTGCAGGCCTCACTCATAATCAAAAAGTACAGGGAGAATAAAGAAGTGTTAAACATCTAAAACAGGTGTTCCATATATTATATTCACATTTCAGAACTTTTGTCCAAGTACAGATATTATATTTAACATGTGTTAAGCACACAGAACTTACTTTGAAGCCATAACAGAACAGACGTTCAGAGCACTTAAAGGGTTTAAAAAATGGGGGATACCACTTTAAGTTAACCCTAGATGGATGTGGTATTAGACTAAAGCACTTTAGGTTAGAGTGCCTTTTTGAATTTCTGCATCCCATCCATCACACTTCAATATAGGTTGCATTCTGCCACTGTCCTGGGGGCCCCTCGCTGGGCAGCTTGCTAGCCTCAGCTGGTGCTTGCCTGCTCCAGATAAACACCAGCTGAAACCCAGTCCTGGGATGTCACAGAATGGAGACAAAAAAACCCTGTTTCCTCCCTGCACAGTTGGGGGGGTGGGTAAGGGAGGGAAATCAAGTCCCTCTGTTGTGCAAACCCTCCCCCCCAACCCCCCCCCCCAACTTGGAGACTCAGGTCTTGGTGGGGGCTGGGCTAGGTCCATGAAGGCAGAGGGGATCTGTTCCCACCCCTGTCCCTGAGTCCCAGTTCCCAGCATGGCAAAAAGCAGAGCCGGGCAGCCCTATGCTGCAGCTTCTGGCTGCTGTTGGCAGGAGACTCAGGCAGAGGAATGGAGTGTCCCCACCATGAATGCCTCCACCCACAGCTTATTGGCTAGGGTATCCAGGTTGGGGCTGGGCTGGTTCCATGTGGCTGAGGGGCTCCCCTCCACAGCTTGCTGTCTGGGGTTTCAGGATAGAGGCTGAGCCAGGTCCGTGTAGCAGTGAGTCTTCCTTCCCCCCAGCCTCCGTTCCCAGAGTTGTGAAAAGCTGGACCAGCCAGCCCTGCACTGCAGCCCACTTGCCACATTGATCCAGCCTCGCTCCCCTGCCCACCCTCCAAGACCCCAGCCAGGAAGCTGTGGGTGGGACTTTGCAGAAGTGGAGCTCTGTTCCCCCCCAGCTCCCGCTGAGTGTCCAGATGGTGCAGAGGGCGGGGCTGGGGAGAAGGGCCACTTTGACAGCCTACTGGGAGGCTTGGGGGAGTGCCTACTGGGAGGCTTGGGGGAGTGCCTCCCACCTGCTGGTCTTGACCAATGCAGTCAGACACAACTTAAAGTGCTATAAGTAAAGTGTGATAGTTAGACAGCTTCTGCCAGAGGCATTTTGAACATCTATTCTTAGCCTTAGGTTACTACTAAGCAGTTTTCTGCCTCTAAATACTAATGTTTTTAGCGCACTACCATCTTTTATATACAGCAGTTATGCAGCTATATGACAACTAGAGTGTTCTTTTGTAAATTATATAAATGCACCTTTATGGCTATTAGGCTCTATAATTATAGGGCCCAAAATGTAATTATGTAGTGTGTATAATTACAGTGAATAAAGCTTAACCTGATTGCAGGAACGCTTTTAAGTGAACTGAGTATATATGACTACTTAGAAAATTACAGTATGTCACGTGTTAGTTACACACAATGTAACTGGATTATCATCAATATAAAAAATATCCAAGAGCAGAAATATAAATCTAGATAAAAAGGCATGTTTTTCAAATGACAATAAAACCCAAATTCATTTTAGTATTGGAAGCAAAGAAAATTAAAATAAGCCATTCAAGCATGAATGCCTGGGATAAAAAGCAACATAGTCTGTCATTTAAAAAAAAAAAAAGAGAAAAGTTCATCAGGTATGATGTAGCTTTGGTAAGCCTATCTAGACATAGGAAATACAGTAAATATAGTCTAGCTGGATTTAAGTAAAATATCTGATTTGGTGTCTCATGAAAAATTCTTGATGAAGCCAAAGAAGATAGGGATTACTACAGGAGTTGAAAGGCTAGTAAAGAACTGCTTAAATGGAAAATAACAGCAGATTATATCAAAAGAAATACTGTTGGTTTTGATTAATAGAATTCTTCTTCCATCAGCCTTGGGACAGATCATCATCATTGGAAAACAAACAAACAAACAATCAATCAATGACTAGGCATCTCCAGAATTCATGCCAGAAGTACACAGTGCCTTATTGAATCTTGGGAGTTTTCTGTGCATGTCCTCTTCCCACTGACTGGCAGAGAGGAACTTGCACCTGCTGCTCACCACCCATGTCTGAAACTACAGCTGCAGTTTTCACTTCCCAGCCATCAGGTGTGGGTAGTGAGCGATGGGGCCCCTTCACCAATCATTGTCAGGGTGGCATGCATGGGGAACTCCAAGATTAAAGAAGCCACTGCACTGCATAGTTCTGGTGTGAATTCCAGAGATCCTTATCAATGACCTTAGTATAATAAGTAAGGAATGGAAGAAAAAAAAATTAAAGATGACAGTTGGAAGACACTAAGTACAGAGAATGGCTAGAATACCACATCAGAACAATTGAGTGTACTTGAGGACTAAAATGAGAGGTGAGTTTGAATTCAAGTATACATACTAAGAAACCACCACCAAGGATTCATTTTGTACACCAATGTTGTGTCCAGATGAGCAAGCATGTTTGAAATGCTGCAAGAGGCACGCTACAAATAAAAAAGTTTCAGTGCTGGCTCAAAATTTGATACCTGGAGATCTAAGTACTAAAAAATTCCCCCAGGAGAAAAAGCGGGTCAGGGCATGGTCCCAGACTGGGATCTGAGGTAACCAGGAAGCTGGTCCTTCAGAGAGATGATCTGGTTTCTAGTCAGAGTGTCTCTATGCGTTTCTGTTGCCCCATCACATGGGGGTATGCACCCTTAGTGTGCTGGGGCAAGCAGAAGTGCAGCAAGGATCAGGACCCAGGCATAGTTGGGGGTAAGTAGGGACTGTGGGTGCGGACGAGGGTTGTGCTTGTGTGGGGGACTGTGGAGGGGTTGTGTGAGGAGTGGTGTGGGTGCCCCCCAGGTCCCACAGCCTCCCACCCACCAGCAGCAACTGTCAGAGCTCCCCCATGGCATGGTGTGGTCCTGATCTCCTTAGACCCAGTGCTGCCTGTGCCGCTCGTCATGGGTGCAGCCTGGCTCAGTGCTGTGCCACGCCGCATGGGGCCATGCACTTTTACTGCAGCCCCAGGCCATTTGCACTGTCACTGCTCATGGGGACTGTGTCGTGCCAGGCTGTGCCCAGCCCGGCAGCACACAGGACCAGACCTGACATGGCATGTGGTCTCCATGAGCAGCACAGGCCCCTAGGTGGCATCACAAGTGGCCTGGGCTTGCAGATAGGTGCACAGCCCCACACCATGCTGCACTGAACCGAGCCACACCCACATTGACCAGCACAGGCTGCAGTGGCTCCGAGGTGATTGGGGCCACACCATACCACGGGCGAGCTCTGAGCGCACCATGGCCCAAATGCCCTACAGCCATGGCTGCTGCAGGGGTGAGTTGTGGGTTCTGCAGGAGTGGGGGGAAGCTGTGGACCATGCAGAGGGGGAATCAATGTGCTGCATGGGGGAGCTGCACCCTGTGGGGGGCAAGGGAACTACCCCTGAGCACCCACTCACCCATAGTCCCTTCCCACACCCACAGTCCCCCCCACACACTGACCCACATCCCTCCACACCCCTTCCCACTCCACTCCTGCAAACCCCACATCCCCCTATCACACACCCAATGTGCAATAAGAAAATCAAAAGAAAACATCAAACATATAGATATTTAGAATTTATTTTATTATGATGATAGAGATACTGCTAGGCTTTCCAAGTGCTTTAACATTGTAAATATAGCAATAAAACATTGTCCAATTGTTCTCTTGCTCTGGTGGTCTTTTGTTCCAATTGGGGAAGAACATGGATTTTGGAGTATTTCAAAGACTGAATTTGGGATTTTTCTATCAGAGATTTGGCAGTTTTTAAGTAGGGAACACCAGAATTCCTGCTAGTGAAGTAGGTGGCAGGACCCAGACAGGGGAGCCTGCTCAGGGCTGGCATCTGGGACCCAGCTGGCGGTGCCTGACCTCCTGGCCACTTTGGGGCCAGGAGGACATATTTTGACAGTTCAAATCAGGTCACCACACTGAGAACATCTTCCAGGTGATAGCTACCCAGATGACAGGGCAGCAGCACACATGGCAGTTGTGCCGCACAAAGACCCACTGTGCAGCCACAGCCCAGTGACAGCTGGCCCAGATATGCACATGCCTCTGCTGTGGCCATACAGTCCCTCTCCAGGGCTGGCAGGCCCGCAGCTTTGGGGCTACATACTGTCACAGGTGGCACCAAGTCAGAGCCAGGCAGTAGCCTCTACTGCCAGACTGCTGCCAGTGAGTAGAGTGTGTAAGGAACTCTCAGTTAGGGCAGCTTCAGCAGTCCAGATAGCACAACGGGTAGTGTCCCCAGATACCAACTGTCTGGGCCCCAGAATCTCCTGAGAGTGAGTAGCCCTGAGCTGCTCACCAGAGCAGGTTTTTACACTACTGGGGCCAGCACAGGGCAGGTTTTTTCATTGCTGGCTCTAGATCCCCCTGGCTGCAGATCTGTAAGGGGCTGGGCCTGGTTATTTTACCTCAAGTGGCACAACTTGCCCCATGCCAAAGTGCATGTCTGGGCATGTGCGCTCAGGCAAAAATCCACAGCTCAAATTTGTGCCTCTCCTATTTGAGCTGCCGTAAGTGCACATGCCTGCATGCGTGGATGCACCCCTAGAGGTCAATTGGGGGGTGGGTGGGGAAAGATATGGTTGTAAAAGTTGATCATATGAGCCACCAATATGATCCATCCTTGAAAAACAGTTTAGTATGATCCTAGCATGTTTCAGTTTAGGTTTCTTCCTTCCCTGAAGGCAGGAAAAAATATTTATACAGTTCTTTAAGGTGGTACTCTTATCTAGAATACTATCTTCAATTCTATGCGTTAAAGGAAGAGGAGTTCAAACTGCAACAGGTGAAGAGAAGAATTTTAAAGGCAAGCTCTACATTCTCCTGAAAATAGAAGACTTAAAAGAGCATGGCTTGCTTAGCCTAGCAAAATTAAAATTGGCAATTCCATCTTTTCCCATCTCCAAGGTAAACATTAGGGAGAGAAAAGAACAATTGGGAGGTAAAGACAATGCTAGCAAAAGAACAGAAAAAAGTAATAGCTGGCCCAAAATGGACTGAAAATTAAAACAAAATTCTAAGGTTCTATCATAGATTTCCTAATCTGAGTAGTAAGTAAAATAACCAACAACACAACACTAACTAATATTATGACAGTGCTAAATTTCTTTATGAAAGGAAATGTATGCCAAGTGTCTTGTGATAGCAACAGACTGTACTCAGAATCCCATAAGGTCATATTCAGTCCTATGTTTCTATGAACACTTTAAGTTGGACACATTGCTGTGGTGCCCCAAGGAAACTGCAGTTTGGTTGGCTTATGCCCAATTCCCTTCTTTGGGCTAGGGACCTGTACCCATGAAGTACTACCACCTTTTCTCCAGGGTGGGGTCTGTGGTTCATCATGGAAAATACTCTCTGGCTGATAAGCATGACCCTAATACTTTTTCAAGTAATTTTTGAAACCATGCTCTCTCTCTAAAAATCACAATAATATTCTACAACTTCTCCATTTATGTCATACTCTTCATCACACAGAGCTGAATGAAATATTTCAATTTTAAAAGAACTTCAAAATTTGAATTTCTTTCAAGAAAGGAAGGCATTTTTTTAAAAGCCCTCTTTTAATCAGTTTTTGAATTACCTGACAAAGCACGTTTTGAATTTGAAAGCTCATCTCACTCTATCCCAGTTATCGGATTAGTTGGTCAAATAAACAATATTGCCCTAAGATATCCTTGCCTCTTGCATAATTTCTGGACCGTCACATCTACAACATCACTCTTCCACAACCAGTAGATTTTAAAGCATGCAGTTTCCATATTACCTCGACTCATCAAGGCTCCCACAGTTAGTAACTGCACTTTTTTTTGAAGGAGCTGATGGTACAGATTTTTTATCCCAAGGAAAAAGTACAGGGAGAACCAAGAAAAATTAAACAAAAGCACAGGGGCTCCATATAGTACCAAGGTTCTCTCTAAGCTGCATGCAAGCACGGTCGCACACAATAAAAAGTCTTTCCTTGCAGTAACTTTTTAATGCCATGTACCCACCCAGAGAGGATCTGGGCTGGGGCTACTTGCAAGCTTTGGGTGCGGAGCATGGCAGAGGCACTGGAGCCGGTGCAGGACACTTACTGGCAGTAAGCTCCTCACTCCTCTGCTCCAGCTAGCTTCGCCCTGAGACTGGTGCCATGTGCCTCCTCACTCCCCAGGGCGAGGTGGGGACGGGAGGTTGGTGCTTAAAGTCACTACCACTGAATTTCTACAGGTTCTTTTAAAGGATTCCTTCCCAATTCCATTTGAAGGGGCTGTTAATTACATAATGGAGCTAGCAAGGGTGAGTGAACCTGAGAAATAGTGGTGGTCTTCCAGGCTGTAGTTCACAAATGGGGACAGTTGAATCAATTAAAAAAGAAGGAAGATTGCAGCAAACTTCAGATGCATACCATGAGTTCCTGGCTAAGAGTTAAATGTGTGTGGGTTTTGTGTCTGTCAAACGTACATTTAGTTTCAAGTTTCGCCCACTGTGTACCTTTGGGCTGTTTAGGCAGTGCAAAAGGGAATAAAATTGCCCCTTCACTTTCCTGTTAGGCATACCCACAGTGATGAGAAAGATGCCACTGTTGTTTAAGAAATTCCTCTCTCTTCCTAACAGGAACTGCTTCTAGGAACATACACAACAGGGCCCTTTAGGCTGATCAAATTCAGTCCCCTGTGTTCATAGGCAACCATTTATCCAAAGAGTTCTATTAAGTTAACGTATGCTCATATGACTCCAGGAAGTCCCTCTGCTACATAGGAAGATAACTCCCACAAGACTTTGCCAGCTTGACCTAGGGAAAAAGTTTGTTCCTAACCCCAAATCAGTGGTTGGTTTAACCCTTAGTAGAAGAACACGATTCTCTAGCCAGATACCCGAGAATTACTTCCAGTCCACTTCTGGGTCTGCCACCAAGGAAACAGGGGACCCCACCGTGCTCCCGTAGGATGCTCCATCTGCCCCACCACCTCAGCATTCACGAGCCACACCTCTTA
>NW_005842165.1:1894894-1910292 GCF_000455745.1 Alligator sinensis | reverse complement strand
CTCTTGCCTGAAGGAATGTAGGGAAAAAAAAAAACAAAAAAACGTATAAAGCTGTGTCTACGGTCAAATCACTAGTTCTCTGAATCAGAATCGAATCTTCAGATTCAGCCCAATCAAACTGAGACAGTGATCTAAATAAGCTAATTGAATCACTGTCCCCCAAATCGGGCCAAATCCAATTTGAATACTGCCTGCTTTGCACACCCTTAGTATTTACTATGTTCACTACCTACTGAAGGACATTCCCTGAGGAATTTGTCAAGCACCCTTTTAAACTGGGTCAAACTATCAGCTTCCACAAGATCATATTTGCTTGAATACAAGACAAGGTCCCGTCCCCCCCGCAACTGGCATGGGGGTGGAGGGGAGAGAGGGAATCCCTCTCTCTTATAATCACATACAATGAAATATAATTAAACATATTGTGCATCAGTAAACTGCTGCCAAAAAGCAGCATGTATTCAGCAATGGAAACCAACTATGAAGTTGATTAAACGCTGAACATGACTATAAAAACACACTGCCCTCATTAGGCAAATATACTGATGGAAACCTACCACAAGGATAGGTTAATTCAGTTCATCTGAATGAGATATATGCTAGTGACTATTAAGTGCAATCCCCCTCACTGCAGACTCTTTCCAAGTCATGATGAGTCACAAAACCGTATTCAGTTCACCCAGAATTCCCCTACTGTGCCCCCTCTCAGCCTGGCAGACATGATTACTGTGGCACAAGTTAGTTACATATGTATAGAGAAATATTTCCCTTTTTATGCCTAAACCTATTATTAGCATCATTTTATCTCCCCTTGTTTTAATACATTGAAAGACAGTAAATAACAAATCCGTATTTACTTTCCTTGCACCATTTAATGTTTTGTAAATCTCTAGTATGGCACTCTTGTCCTGCCCAAGCATCTCTATTTCAAGCAGAAAATTCCTAACGTCCTTAGTCTTTCCTTGCATGGAGCCCCCTCCATAACCTTGGTCATCCTTGTTTTAATGTACCAAGCTTATATCATCAAGAAGTTCTCTTATTTCCATTGCCTTGTGGTCTAAAAGGTAACAAGAAAGAAAAAAAAAAAAAAAGAATAATCAGAATCTCACCGCTAAGAGTAGTAGTAGAATCTCTTGCAAGATGGATACCCAAGAGACTTATTGTAGTCTTCAGTGGAAAAAAAAAATCACTGTGTTCCAACTTGCTGTTTTCCCCAGTGTTCTCCTAGTTTTATTGATAAGAAAATGTGACTTAAAAAACTTTGAATTTCAGATGTACTCCTTATAAAGCTGTGGTATGTTCATTAATAACTACCAAAAGATACAAGGGACAAGGAGTTACGTGCCTAAATATCTTTAAAAATCTGATCTAGACAACAGGTTTGAAGGCAAGACAAAGATGATAAGCAAATCAGATAATGTATATATAGCCAGCTCTAACTTCAAGGAAGTCAGCATTAACCTTTATATGGACTTCATGGAAATTGGGCCAAGCTAGTGGAAAGGAGTCTGGGTATAGAAAAAATTGATGTAGTAAAAGAGAAGAATTTTGCAGTACTGTTGCAAAAAGACCTAGTTCCAGAAGACAGAGGACACAACAGATGCTGCAAAAGATGACTTGGGGCCCTAGCACATGTGTTCTGACCTCCAGTCCCAACAATAGCTCCCTCTGCCATGCCACACATGCATAGCAGGAAACAATTTTGGGATCATGATTCTAGGTTCCTTCTGCACTAACAAGTAGAAAGCTAAGTGCTTACAACCTGGTATGACCTAGGACTTGCCTGGGGCAGGTCTGACAATAAGCCAATTGTTGACAGCAGCCCTGGGGCAGCCCGGGACAAGCCACTTTCAATTTAGAGGTGCTATACAAGCCTGTCATAAAAAATATTCTATATTATATTTGGGACATTTCTATGGCTAGGTTGCCTTTTTTGGCCCCTTAAAATTGAGTGCATGTTTAGCGTACTTGCTATTTATGCTACAATCAACACATTAATAGTGGTATCAACCTAATGTACAGGAACTCTATGGCCTGGATTTTGGCAATGAAGAGTGTTAGGGTGACAATATTTAGATCTTGGGGAGCACTGGATTTGAAGCTGAATAAAAGGCTATTACTCTGTGGCCTAGCAAAAGCTGCTAACCACAAGGCAGAATGATATCTAAGCCAGCCATTTGCCTATGCTAAGTAACCATCTTAACTGTGTTAACCATTTTTCTGAAAAAGCAGCAAGTGAGTCTATGCAAGTCTGTGTGCTGTGAATGAGGTAAAGTTTTAGGAATGTGGAAGATGGTACAACATGAGACTAAAAAAAAAAAAACAAACAAAAAACCCCCCACAGATTGGAACATGAAAGACAACACGTAATTGGTAACAGAATCTGAGATGAACATATGTAAAAACGTGAATGGCGATTGATGAAGAAGCCTCCAGAAGCTTCCAGGTTTTGGTCAAAGTCTGTCCATTGACCAAAGAAGTAAAGTCAGTCTTAGACACGCGCTCTTAACATAAAGGCATGTAAATGAGTAAAATGCATAGGCAATTCCATGCTAATGAAGCAATCAGTAAACAGAGGCAGAGCTTGAGATGGGAAGAGAAATGGATGAAATCGAAGGAGTATGGGTGGAGTGAATGTTAATGAGTATGAACCAAGGTATATAAAATGTGAAAAAACTATTGTTCAGTGCAGCTCCCCAGTCTGTCATTTTTTGGGAGCTAGTCCGAAGCTGTCTCCATTCTGAATAAAGCTGTTGTGAGCAATACGTACTCGTGTTTGCTCCCTGCTTGCTGTGGCTAATGAGTAATAAGATCCACGGGCAATTGGATCATCGTCTCCCTAGTCATTGGGCGCTGCATGGAGTTGGGGTCTAACAAAGAGGAACTGAAGGACTATACTACATCTTTAGACAGAAATAGAAACTCTCCAGGACCTGTGTCAAGATCAATGGCTGGGAGATGAGAGGCAAAGATGCTGCTACCTATACTTACATGATCTTTATTAAAGGTTTGTCCTTAAGTACCTTTGGTCATTTTGAGGGACGTTTTCTGTTGTACCACATTTCTTTTGGAATTAAAAGAGCTCCTTTTTTGCACGGTACTGGGAAAGCCATGGATGACCTCCAGTCCTCTGGTTACTCAGTACTGAAGATAACCTTCTTCAGAAAATGTAAAGATTTATTTGGCCATACGCAGTACAAGGAGGATGTACAAGTTTGCTTGGCCATAATTAGAGATGATGCCTGCAAAGACGGGAGCTAAAGTTAGAAGGTAAATAGCTGAAGGATTTCTCAGTTTAAAATGCATAGAAGAAAGAAAATCTTTGCTAATTTACTAGTCCTTTTCCTTTGAAAATGTTCCAATGTGGGAGTTATAGAACAAAGTGAGATACTACTAATGGCACTCAACCTGGTACCACCCTGTTCTTTCTGGCCTCTTATTTCCCCGTCAATTATATCAGGATTCATTTTGTTCCTGAGGGCCTGAGCAGGGACTCTAATGAGACTCAATTAAATTTCTCCTTCCCAAATCCTGCAAGAGACTCTCAGCAAGAGGTTAGTCCTCATTACCTTAACTTTTGATATATTAAATGCCCCAATTTTTTTGTTAATGTGGAGCAAAGGGTGTTCAGGGATATCACATGCTCAGCCAGAATGTGTAGAGTAACTGAACATACAATCCCTGAAATCCAGGAAATGAGAATGAGAAGACAATGCAGATTTAAAACTCTGAACATTGGGAAATACTGGGAAATTAATGCTGCCCCATTTCCTCCTGTTCTGAAGCTCATCTCCCTCTAGCTCCTGTTTGTTGCCCTGAGAGATGGGTTTTTGACTACGAGGCATTTTCCTCACAACTCTACTTGAAAAAGGCAGTAGGAAGGCTGGTCATCCCAAACAAGGAGTACATACAGTCTGCTGGGCTGGACTTATGTCCTGGGAGGATACAGCCCATGACAAGCAAGCTTGGTGCTCCACTACAAAGGAGACAGAATGAGCAATGGAACATCATCATGCCACTTTGGCTGACAGGAGGAAGGAAGATAGACACCAACTTCCCCTGGCACATCTCCTGAACCATTACATGTGGAAACTTATTTCCAGTATCAGTAGTAGTCATACTCAAATACAAGTGACAGTCATTCATTCAATCAGCTGCCCAACCTAGCCAGGCAAAGGTGGATGGAAGGAAGGCAACTTTCAACAGGAAGGAAACACATGGTACTGATAGGCTCTTCCACTCCCCCTCACCCATAGTCCTTCTCCAATCCATAGCCTCTACTCCCAGACTATGACCCTCCCAAACTCTCTCCTTTTTACATCAGTGGTTTTCAAACTTTTTAGATTTTAGGCACCCCTCAGAAAATGCCAGCTCTTAGCTTTTACTCACTTTTGACTACTGATAAATAAACCAAGTAGTCTACTGCAAGGGACTCGGAAAGATCACAAGTGGTCAGAATGTTTTTGATCCTACAGATTCCTATTTGAAATCTCCAAGTTAACCTTGTAAATCGTGTGCAAGTGTTTGCACACCTAACAGTGCTAATATTGTGTGGCACCCCATTGCATCCTTAAAAAGATCTCATGGAACTCCAAAAGTACCACACTGGGTGAGAATTATTGCTTTACATTCATACCCTTTTATTTCTTTCTTTCTTCCTAATGCTCTGTCCGTTCACCACAGCCACAGATTCTGTCCTGGTATTTTCCTGCTCTGCTGATCTAAACACATTGGCTGCTTGCAGATGTTTAAAAAACAAAACGGTGCTTCACTTTAAACTAGCTGTGTTCTGCCACCAAGCCCTGACCACGCCCAGAAGAGGCAGCACTTTAGTTGGACCAGATTTGCCCTATGTCTGTATAGATTGGGTGCTTTAGTGGGGCTTTTTTGGCACTTATCTAATAACTAATTGAATCAGCTATTAGGTTAAAATGCCAAAAAGTGCCACTGAAGCACCTAATCTGTACAGATGCTGCATAGCTGCGTCAAAGTAACGTGCTGCTCCTTGCAGTAAAGTGCAGAGTGGTGTTTGTTTTTTAAGGTCTCTAAGCAGCCCTTAGCATTTCTCTAGCTTTTAGAAATCACTACTCCAACCTCTCATATTCCTTAGTTCTTCATCCAAAATGAGTATCTGACAGGGATTAACTAATCAGGAGTCCCTTAACCAAATGTTTTAGGATTTATTTTCCTCTTATCATACTCCATGTCATTGTTCAGAAGATATTATAACTATACCTTAACTGCTTTCTAGAGCT
This sequence comes from Alligator sinensis, assembly GCF_000455745.1. Taxonomy (NCBI): domain Eukaryota; kingdom Metazoa; phylum Chordata; order Crocodylia; family Alligatoridae; genus Alligator; species Alligator sinensis. The sequence goes on along the minus strand of NW_005842165.1, from coordinate 1,905,037 downwards.
TTTCCTCTTCTTCCCTCATACGCATTTGATTATTAAACAAAACAAAAGCACAGAAAAATAAAATAAATGTTGGTCTTACAGGTAAACTTCCAAAAGAAGTTCATGAAGATATGAAAACTACTATGAATAAACTAAAACTTAGAAGCATTAAGGTGTCTCAGGTTCAATGAGGTATTCAGAGTAACCTAATTATGGTGACGAGTGATTGACTATAAATTGCCTTGCTTCTAGAGAGCCTCAGTCTTTCCATACACCTTTTCACCAACAGTGTGGCATGTGCCAATCTGAGTCTCAAATTTTACTCTTAACATTCAATAGCACTTCTTTAAAGAGATTCGCAGCACTAGCTGAGAAATCAAAAGCACACTGAATTATTAGAAAGGAAAGATTTTGTCAAATGGAGCTGGTCTGTGGGGTGGAGAGAGCGCTATAGGGAACCTCCTGCTCAGATTTGGATTACTAACCCTAACCTTTACCTCATTGAGGCATAGCAACTATAAAGGACATGGGTTTTAGAGCACTTGCCTTTTAAATAGTAAGGGACCCTCAACCTTAACTATTACCAAGCTCCTGTTGGAGAGTTGGTAGATTGTCAATGATCCTGATACAGTAAAGGGTGTTTTGGGACAAACCCCCCTCAAATGCTATGAATCATATAGGTTTTATACCACTGCCTAAAATGCAGTCATCTTTGAGTAAATTCTTTTCTCTGGCAGATGGTTTTCTTAAAAAAAAAAAAAAATCAGCAACTGATGTGTAATCTGTCCCAAACAGGATGCAGTCACTTTGTTTGAGTAAACAATTTCCCTAGTGTACAGATTTCCCTTCTATTACATTAGAATTCAGGTCATCTTGTTTCATCTAAATTCTTGTAAAAAAAAAAACCATACTGAATGTAATAATACTCCAGTGTCTCCAAGTTCTCCTCTATTTTTCCCTAAATTATTCCAAGATATTGACAGGAGTGTAGAACTACATTTTGCTCTTCTGTACTGCTTTACAGGATCCAAAATAAACACTGCATGTCTATCAAATAACTTGCAATATTTCTTAAGGTATATGCAAGTGAACAAGTTACTACAAAGCAAACTAGAGTGTGAATATTAAGTGTGTGATCTTTAACTCTGTGACTTGCCTGCATAGGGCACCCCAACCTATCTGGCCTCTTGGTGAGTAAGGGGTAAGCTATTTCACATCTGGCAGAGTAAGAGCATGCATCTGGGCATTTACCAAAGTAACTGACAAACTATGTTCCCATATTAATTTGATATCCAAGCTCTGCATCTCAACAGGCCAGTAAATGAAGCGAACCTTATCAGATCAGATAAAATCAATATAAAAGTATTATTAATCAGAGAAACCCTTCCTCCCAACATTTTTGCATTCCGTGCATTTGTTTTGGTTTTCCAACTGATGTACACATCATCTTAAGGCATACTTTATATGACAAACAACCTGCTCACACTTGAACCTGGAGAGGTCTTTGAGACACTCAAATTTCTTAGAAAGAATAAACTCAAACTGTTTCCGTTTTAATCATGGCTCACAGCAGAGCAATTGGTGCCAGCAGCTGAGGCCTGTGTGCTATGAGAGGAGCAGAGCATTAGCTGGTATAAAATGGTCATAGCCCCACTGACTTCTGTAAAGCTACAACAATTTTTCCCCTCTTGCACCTGTTTGTGCATAGGTTTTTTTATTATTATTGTTGGGAAAAATAATTAAGTTTGATTTTTCCCCCAACTTTGGATGGTGGTCCAGAGGATACATCAAGTGCTTGGAATTCATGAGGAGCATCACTAGGAACCCTAGCCTGAGTTGAGACAGGCTTTAACAATAATTCCAGACATTAACAAATGGATTTCATACTTTAGCTGTTGATGGACAAATGCTCAACAAAGATGTTCAGAAGCTGAAGTCCATGTCTGAAACTAGGTCTGAAGCTGGACCTAGTGAATGAGAATCTCAGTTGTTTCTAAAAAGTAACAGTGATATATTAACAGGCAACAGTGAGGATTCAGTCTTCAGTTGGCACACCTTTGTTCATTTCTAGTGAACAGAACTATGCCAGTTTACATCACTTGACAAACTGACCTTGAGTTTTTAAAATATGTATAAGCACTAAAGGAGAAATAAAAATTCATATGAAGCCGAAATATCCGTCTTAAGAATTGTATTTATTTTTCTAAAAAAAAAATCATTACATTTTAAAATCTATATAAAAATTATCATATGTGCTTAAAAAAACCCCAAACAAACCAGAATAGCCAGTATATGCAAATAATAGAAAAATCAGCATATTGTATGAAAACAAATAAAATAAAGCTTTGCTTTAGCTTTGAAAATTCTCTCTTTCAAGCAAAAGATTTTGAGTAGAAATAAGGAATCTTGAAAAACACCTTGGGTTTCATAGTTGTTAGGGGCTGGAAGGGACCTTACAGATCATAGGGTCTAGCCCCCCTGCACTTGGGCAGGAAAGACTGTTGGGATCAGATGACCCCAGCAAGATGGGCATCAAGATGCTTTTTGAAGATCACCAGGGCGGGTGACTACCACCTTTGGGGGCAGCCTGCTGTAAACCCTCAGTACTCGACTTGTAAAGAAGTTTTTCCTTATGATTAGCCTGAAGTGATCCTCAATCAGCTTGTGCCCATTATTTCTTGTCCTCCCCTGTGGGGCCTTGGTGAACAGATGCTCCCCCAGGCCCTGATGTGTGCCCTTGATATACAGGCAGTCCTCAGGCTTATGATGCAATTGGTTCCTGAAAACTGTCTTAAGTTAAAACGTTGTAACTTTGTTCCTATGGGAAAATTGGTTCCATGTTATAAACGGGTGATTGGTTCCTTTATGATGTTTGATACAGCTGCATCCAACTAGTAAGTCTGCTGTGGTGGAAGGTGAGGGGAGAGGCAAGGAGCATTGGGGGGCAGATCAATACTCCCACAGTGAAGGAGGGATTGGGGCTGGGGCAATCATTCAGTGGCTCCCACCGCTGCTACCAATATTCATTCAGGAGAGCACGATGGTAAAGAGGGGTGTGCCCCCCAATCTGTGTGGGTGGGCGAGGCTGGGGCTGCACTCTGGGCAGGCAGCAGGGGCTATGGGGAGACTACAGCAAATTCTTGGGTGGCTGCATCCTCCCTATAGCCTCCACTCCACTGCCTGCCCCACCCCAATCTGGAGCACAGCCCCCCCATGCCTCCCACTGTTCACCCAGCTGGGTTGGGACAGGGGGGCGTGGGATGATGGTGCAGCTCATCTGGGGGAGCTGCATGCTGCTTGCCTAGAGGCAGCAGAGCAGGTCTATCTCGTGCCTGCCCTGGCTGGGTGAGTGGTGGCAGGGCATAGCGCCCATGCCTAGTACTACCACACCTGCCCAGAGGACAGCAAGGTGCAGCCCCAGCCCAGCCTGCACCGTGCAGATCAGGGGGCACATGCCCCGCTCCCCCCCATCCTGGGGCCCTCCTGGATGAGCAGCAGGAGCCACCAGATGAGCATCTCCCAGACCAGCAGCGCACAGCCGTGGGAGTCACTCCCCCCTGAACTCTGTAGATGAGCTGTGCCTTCATCCCACACCCCCCTGCCCCAGCTGGGCAGTGCTTGTCCCAGCCCCAATCCTTCCTTTGCTGCGACGGTTTTAATCTGACTCCTCCACACCCCTTCCCTCCCCCCTCCCCTTTCAGATTTACCAGCTGGATGCAGCTGTATTTAGCTTCATAAAGTTGAAACCCATATCGAAACCTCAAAACATGGTGTCAATTTATAAAGGTCATAAGTGCCGTTCATGGCAAATTATAAAGTTGTAAGTTGAGGACTGCCTGTATTTATAGGCTGCCACTGACTCTAAGTTTAATACAAGTGTGTTCATTTTGGGGAATAGAAAACAAAGCAAACCAATAAAAAAAAAAATTCCCCACAGCTCTGCTACCAGTCACTAATCTCACAACACTCAGAATTAAATAGAAAAATTACTCTCCCCAACTTGGCTTTTGTATGATGTCTTTTAAATGCACACAGACACCCACACACATACAGAATTTTAAAAGTATGAGGGTGCTAAAAGTTTACTAGCTACTCAAGTTTAAGATGCGTCTTAAGATGGGCTAGTCTAGAAACAGAAAGAAAAATTGTTTTTGTTACTTTCAATTACCAAATTTCTATACCTCTTGTCATTTTCTCTTTCCAAAGATGCAGCATCTTGTATTTAATTGGTGAAGCCTACTCAAATATGGTTATTATATATACACTGACCTGCCTTTTGTGATCAAAATGGAAAACTCCAGAAGGCCATATTCCAAACTTTCATATTCAGATGACTGATCTCTGACAGACATCTATGTCAACTTCATACTTTAGATTCCCTTTTCACGGAATATCACCACTAACTTGCTTTATCCTGTAACTATGCATTCCTGTCACCACAAGGAGTCATGATAAAACTAGTACAAATTATTATGAAAGATGAATGCATTTTTCTTGCAGACTGGGAACCTTGATATAGTTCCCTATACAGTTGTTACCCCAGAACTTGAGCTATACTAAGTCTACTGAACGTTAAGACGTGTTACGGTTAGAATGTGTTATGAGCAGTTGCACGTTAAGTGTTAATACTGTTTCTTGTCTGCACAGCTCTGACTTGCCACTACAGGGCTGGTGAAGAGGCATGTAACCAGGAACCAGGACACCTAGGCTCTCTCTCTGCTCTAGGTGGGAGCAGGGAGTTGGGAGGGGTCAATGCTGGGGTGCTGGAGGACTATAAATTGCTCATTTTTATTTCTGTAGAGAAGACTTAAGTTATGCAACATGAGATAGGTGCAGGACGCAGAGTTAACTCTTGCCTGTAGTCATGCAAGTTTGGGATGCTCAGAGGCCATTTAGCATGGAGTTAACAAGGTGTAACATGTAGACTCAAGGCATTTTTACATGTATTCCCAACATTGCAGCAGGCGCTACGTGCAAATTAGAAGCACCTGTGCATCACATGCATCAGCAACCCAGTTGAGAAAATGGCAGCAGGGCACTTTGAACATAAGCGCATCAAACATTTTATTTCAAAGTGCATGACTACCTTTTTTCAGCATGGAGACGCATTGTGCCACTGATACACTTGATGCATGAGGCTGCCAGAGCACATAAATTTATGTGCTGTAGTAGATTCAACTAATTGAGTCTGCTCTAATGCACTGGATTTCCAGTGCATCGGAGCTGGCTCCGTGCATGTGTGCAAGTGCCCTTGCATTTTAAGTGCCCTTAGTATGGCTAAGTGTAATATGTGACTTTACACTGTGGACTCATGCTTTACTTTGGAGTAGGCAGACAAGGTTCCTTGGGTGAATTTGATCTCTTTTATTAGACCAACCCAAATGGTTGGAGAATAGTTATTAAGCAAGCTTTCGGAAGTACACTTTATTCTGAAAGGGTAGCTACTGCTGATGCTGCTACTTGTTTAATCAGCATTAAGTCTTATTGAGTGCAGATTCCACTGTTGCTTCAGACTGGCTTCCAACTCATTTCAAGGCATTGATTTGACTTCTAGCTTTCTGTGACTGTTTCTTGCAGCCATGAGAGACTTCCTCTCTCACTGCATTTAGTCCTAGCAGTTCAAGATAAGAGGAGATTCTCAGGGTGAAGTTATATCCACCCAGAAGTGACTGCAGGTGAACCAAAGTCAAAATAAAGACACCCAGTGAAACAAACAGATATCCTATGCATCCATTTTCATAATGTAAGTTTTGAAAGATAATGTATTTAGGTGGCTCCATCAGGAATTAAAAGTGTTCTAGGATGGCATTAGGTTCCACCACTAAAATCTTTCCAGTGAGGATAACTGTCCCCTGAAAAATTATCTATTAGTAGATATCACGTGCAATTGCTGAATCTTGTATAAACTATGAATTGCAGTGAGTCTCAATCTCTGGGCAACCTGATATTCATGCTTTTAATCAAACCTACTAGTACAAGACTGAAGTATATCTTAAGTAATCTATGTGCCTAGTATACTATTGGGCCATGTCCACACATGCAGGGGTGTGTTTGCAGCAGCACAAATAGCAGTGGCACACATTTGTGCTGCTACTTTGAGCTGCAGTGCATGCCCTTGCCCATGCACCTTGCAACAGGACACATTGTCCTGCTGCTCTATGTGCAGGGCAGGGAAGTAGGGGCTGGCAAGCAGCCCCCAGACTGTGGCACCCTGTGCCCCAGTCAGCTATCAAGTGGCACATGATGGGGGAGTAGGCAGCCCAGGGCTGCCTGCCCCCCAGTCTCCACATGCTGCAGAGCTCCTGCACTGAGGCACCCTGTGATAGGGGAGGAGCAGGGAGCCCTGGATGGGCTGTTCTACTGTCTCCATATGCCTCAACATGGGCGCTCCACTGCTGAGCCCCCATGCCAAGGCACATTTTGTCGCAGTCAGCTGTGAGCCCCCATCTCTAGGCACACTGGGCTCCAGCTAGCCAAGGAGCAGCTGGCCACAGTGCAGAGAGTGTGGGGGTTCCACAGTGCACAGCCTTGGTTGCCTACTCCCTCATCCCTGCATTCATCCTGGAGCATGCCACTTTGGTGTGCTTTCCACCGCTTTTATTTTTAGGGGAGTTTTGCTACTGGGAAATCCCAGCAGCAAATTTTGCCCCAGCACTACAAATTAGCAGATCCATGTACAGTTTAGTATGCAACACATGGTTTGTAGCACTGCAAAGAAGTTTGCACTGCCTCAAACTGCACATCTGAATCTGGCTTTGATGTCTGTGTGCCTACAGCAGTCTCTCAATAATACAAATGTTTTTGTTTGTGATGACATGCACTTAACATACACTGTTCCTTTCTATTGTGAGTTTTGTAAACTTAACCTCATCACTGCCTGTACAGCCATACTAAATAGGAGGTAAGATGTCCCTTGAAATAAAACATTTGGTCTTGGCTCAAAATGGGCCAAAAAATATATCTAATCAAGTCAGTCCTGAGGCCGCTGCAACCATTGGAGCCCCTTAAATGCTGTAACAACTCTCCTTCTGCCCTGTGTTTGGCTAGCTTTGTGCACTCTGTTAGTTGAAACCCCATCCAGTCCTTAATATTGGTTCTCCTGCTCTTCTTGGATTTACCTATATTTCCTCTTCCCCTCCATAGCACCATGCATTATGGTCTTCTTTCCCTCCATAGCACCATGCATTATGGTCTTGACAAAAATATATAGCACTTGAAAAAAGAAAAAAGGTGAAGAATTTATGTAATCAATAATGATAGGGATTTGATTTCTAACAGATGTTTCAGCTGAAAGCTTTGGAGGTAATGCCTATTACTGCTATTTCTACACCATCTTAAGTGTGTACCATGACCAAAGATAGGGGCAAATAAAGGTACAGTATTTTGCAATAAAGTTTTTGAAAGGCTATTTTATTGTGGAACAAGTTATTTTCACAATAACTAAACTCAAAACCAGTGAAATTGATGAAGTAGTGTTGGTTTTGGTGAATTGGTTACACTTGCTCATCTCCTCCCTTAACCAGATGGTTGTTCTCTAATTAATATGCTTAATAATGAGCTAAAATTTGACAAGATTCCCAGTCAAAGTGCTCATTTAGGACCTCAAGCAAAGCCTAATAAAGTCAGAGAAGACTTCAGAGTAAGGCTTTGGATTAGGCTGAGGAGTCTGAAATAGTGGATTATAAGGAAAACTGGGGTGAAAATTAATAACTTATGTAGGAAGGAAAAAAAAAACCAAACAACCCCAAAACACTTACCATATTTATGAACAAGTGTTTTCAATGGTTTTATATACCTATTGCTTATCCAGTCCCACTTGCCTCATCTCTTAATTCACTCATTATATTATTCTCTCTCAGAGCTGTTGGCTTTCCCATACTCAATCTATTTTTGCTAACTTATGCACCACTTTATTCTTTCTAACAATATACATCCATTTCTCCATCCCATTCTTCTACCATGCTCAGCTCCTTCCCTAACACTTCCCTTTCTCCTCATCCCTGCCCACATCCATCACTCAACATCCCACTGATGAAGAGGTTTATAACAGGGGCTCTCAAAGCCGTCTTGAAAGAGTGCCCATCATGGTATATGGATATCCCAGTTCTTTAACAGTCCGACCCACTGCAGCTGGCACAGAGTATCTTACAAACTCTCACTAAAACATGCCACCTAGAGAGTGATGCTGCCCAAATGAAAACATCACGTACAATTAACCCTGTTTTATTCAGCAACTGCTCATTAAGAAACAGTCTCACACACCTCTTTGCCCCTGTTGCTCAACAGCTGGTTAACAGAGTCCTCCCTTCCTAGACTTACCGTAGACCTTTTATGATCCATTACTTTAGGAGAAGCGTAATCTATCTTTATATATAGAGGAAGCATGCATTGTTTTCTAGCATACATGCTCTGAAAATAAAAGCATTCACTTGCACTGAAGTACTTCAGATTTCACAAAACTTGATTGTAGGTCTGCTTGAAACTCATTACAAACAGTAAGTCCTGTACTTGTTGTGAGCCAGTGAGCTGGATGCCAATACCAATGGAAAAGGAAGGAGGAGAGAGGGCAAGAATGAAGCAAGGACATAGGAATAATATGACTAAAATCAAGTGATGACAAAAATTACTGTGTAATAATACCAACCATGGCATGTGCAGTCTTCTCAAATGAGTGGTGTAAACCTGTGTATTTAGCTTTACCCTCCTTATGTTAACATGCATCGTGGTATTTCATATGAAGGTAAATTCATGTTACATATTTTAACCAAGACTGTTTATAGAAGAACAATGATTAACTTTACTTCTCTCACATGTGAATAGGGGAGCAATAATCACTGAAAATTAGCATCCAAGATGGATATGCTCCACGGACAATCAAATAAGTCCTTAGATACATGGACAATCAAATAGGCCCTTGTTGATGTGGTCTGAGCTACATGAGCCAGGAATTACTAGGGAACTATGAATTTAATTGTTTGTTTGTTTTTTTAAAGAAACCCATAAGAATAACACATGAGAACAGGCTATTAAAAAAAAAAAAAGACAATTTCTCATGGTTGGGGCTGGGGGGTGATTAAGTGAGTATCAGCATCTGTAGGATACTAGCTTGGCAATCTTTATTTCTGAAAGGATGTAAATCTCCTTTAGCAATTCCTAGCAATTGAGGATGATTGCCTTCCATGAACATCTTATCTGTGGGTCAGAAGATCACTGATGAGACTTATCTGGGTTTAAGAGACTGTTGCAACTTGGGCATGTATTTCCATGCAGGGTGGGTGGCTTTGGATTCTTGATACGGTTGTCAACATGCCATTTCTGCTGCTCCTGCTTTTCTGTCTCCTGTTGTCATCATAAGGTTTCAAAGTAATGAGACTCTTGCCACAGACTTTCCTCCATTTGAGGCAGTCTTGGGTGATATTTTCCCATGCATTGATATCGATGTCGCATTTTTTTCAAGTTGGCCTTGAGGATGTTCTTGAATCACTATCTCTGCGCTCCCCTTGAGCATACACCTTGACTGAGCTGGAAGAATAAAACTTGTTTCAGGATTCTGGAGACAGACATCTGGATGACATGGCCAGTTTAGTGAAGTTGATGTTGGGTGCTCATCCCCTCTCCTCATGCTTATGGTGTTTGCTTACAAGAGGTGCATCTTCCCACCAGATTCAAAGGATCTTCCACAGGCAGCGTAGATTGTACCTCTCCAACAATGAGGTCTCTCTTTTATGTTGTCCACAGCTAAGCTCTACACAATAAGGTGGGGATCATGACTGCTTGATAAGCTACGAGTTTGTTTTTGGAGCCTACATAGAGATATTTGAACACTGATATTTGATATATATTTCCTCAGGCATCTGAAGGCTGCACTTGTACTTTTAAGTGAGTTGGATTTCTTTGATGTCTGCATTCTGCGAGAGATGCCTTCCAAGATACAGGAAGTAATCAACATTTTCCAGTTTCACCATGAATCTAAATGAGCAGTCCATAGCTCTGGTAGTTAAGAGCTTGTTGATGCACACGAACAACATGTACCCCCGGAGGCTGGGGGTGCACAGTGACCACCCACAGGTGGCGGCAGCAGCTGCAAGCTCCCACAGGTGGCTGCGGCAATGTTGGCAGTGGTGGTGGGGGTGATGAGCACTAAACTGAGATCTGCAACCACCA
>NW_005842165.1:1888705-1894884 GCF_000455745.1 Alligator sinensis | reverse complement strand
CCACCAGCAGCATCGGTGGTGAGGGGTGGTGGCAAGCAGCAACCACCCACAGGCACCGTCAGCAGTATTGGGGGTGCTTATTTCAAGGGGGTGCACTGCCAACCTCAGAGGGCGTACATGCACCCACATGCACTCCCTATGCATCACCAGTGTTGATGGAGGACCTTAGTTTTCTGAACGTTAACTGTCAGTCCCATTTTCTTGTATGCCTTGGTAAAGGTAGATGATTGCCTGAAGGTCTGTTCTGAGTGAGCATACACTCTAGCATCATCATTGCACTGGATCTCAGTGATTGAGCTCAGGGTGATCTTGGTTTTGGCTTGGAGTCAGCTAAAATTAAACAACTTACTATCCATTTGGTAGTTTAGTTCTACTCCTACTGGAAGCTTGTTGGTGGTCAGATGTAGCATCACAGTAAGGGATATCAAGAAGAGAGTGTTGGAGCCATGATATAGCCTTGTTTAAATTCCATCTTAACCTCAAAGGGGTCTTTGATAGATTTGTTACTGAGAACTACCAGTCATGCACTGTCATGAAGCAGGCAAAGGATGGTAATGAATTTTGGTGAGCATACATACTTCAGAAAGGTCCTCCACCTTGTTTCTTGGTTGACAGAGTTAGAGGTTTATGTTATTCCCAGAATTTTTCCTGCAGCTTGTGGGCAGCGAAGATCTTGTCCTTTCTGCCTCTTGATACCTTGAATACACACGGAGATTCCAGGAGGAGCTCTTCAGGAAGTGTAAGGAGATAGTTAAGGAGGTTTGATCTTTCCTGTGGTAGACAGCAAGGTGATCCCTCTAATTTCCACAGTTGGACTTATCTCCTTTCTTGAAGATTGTCACAATCATAGCATCCCTGAGATCAACTGGTATTTCCTCATCATTCCAGATCCTTAAGATGAAGGCATGGAGCTGTGATGCTAGCTCCTTTCCTCCCCAATTGAAGAATTCAGAAGAAAATCAAATAATGTAAATATTCTCCTGGTCATAACTGGAGCAGGAAAGACTTTTAGTCTGATAAACAAATATACCCTTGAGGGGCAGGAAATTATAGGCATATGGGGTCCCCAAGAATCTAATGGATAATGCATGGAAATGGCTAAATAAGAAACTATATTTAAGTTTTGCCATGGGTCTTTAGTTTGCTCCCATGCATAAGGCATTAGGCCAGGGATGGGCAAGAAGGTGGATCCAGTAGGTGGCCAGATTCCATTTCCCAGCAGCCCCTGCCTGTGCCCCTTTCATGGCCCACACTCCTGGGGTCCCCATGGAGGCCAGCTTGGAGCCATGCAGGCAGGATGTGCAGCTGCATAGGTAGCTGCTCTGGGGCCATTGATAGTATGGGGCCACAGCAGAGCCGTGATCTGCTCCCTGCATGCCCCTGACCAGGGAACTCACTCTCATTGCAGGGGAGTGCAGGCAGCATGGTTCTGCCCTGGCCTTGGTCCCTCTGAAGATCCTGGGATCTTCCCAGCCCTGCCTGCCTGCCTGCCTGCCTTACTCCCAGCTGCAGCCCTATCCCAGCCACGTAGCAATGAGCCTGCATGGGTCCCATCCCTGGTGGTGCGCCAACGGATACGCTGAGGTGCCTGGGCAGTGGGGCTGAGTCTGGCAGGGGCTTCTGAGAAATGGAATCTGCCATAGGCCCAATCCATCCTGTGGCCTGAACTTGGCCCATCTCTGCTTTAGACCCTCAGCCAGTGAGTTGAGTGAAAGAGATGGGAGAAGTTGCAGGGAGCCCTGACAGGACCTCAAAGACAGGAGCTGCTTTCTTATCTTGAACTAGGCCTGTGTGAATAGGGAAGTATTTGATTCAGATTCAGCCGAGTTGGACAGTGATTTGATTCAGCGATTTAAATCACTGTCCCCATTCAATTCAGCAAAATCAAAATTGGAGAATCAGTGCTGATTTGGAGATTCAGATTGGCAGGAGGAGAGGCAGGCACAGCTAGGTAGCTGCAGGTTCTCCCATGACTCCTCTGCCTGTGCTTGCCTCTCCCCGGGTAGGGGGAGCTGCAGGAGAAGCCCCCATAGCTGGCTGCCTGGCCCCATCCCCTGCCCAGCCCCAGCCTCCTTGCACTTAAAAAAAAAGCCCCACACTCACCGGCTACAGCAGCAGTGATCAGGGCCTCTGAGGGCTCTTGGCAGAGCCCCCCTGGGCAGCACAGAGCAGTGGGGATTGCCCCGCCCTACCTGGCACCCACACGGGGGGGGGGGGGGTGGAGCCAGGGAGGGCAGCCATGTGGGCTTCTCCCATGGCTCCTTCAGCTGTGCCTTCCTCTGCTCTGGTGGGTGGAGCCACAGAGTCTCTGCCCTGCTGCCACTTGCTCAGCCAGCATGGGTGAGGGGGGCACGATGCAGGCATGGCTCACTCTGGATGGCAGCAGAGCATAGCCCAGTGCTTTCACCCACATCAGCACTGTCAGGGCAGAGCCCCCACTCCCATCGCTTCCCAGCCAGTGCAGGGGGGCGCAGGATGAGGCTATGCCCTGCTGCCACTTGCCCCCTTCTGTGTGGAGTGAGCCATACCCAGATCCCATGCCACCCCACACCCCTCCCTGAGTAACACGTCTCCCTACCCCAGCTGGGCAAGTTGTCCCAGGCCCAGCTTCACACAGCCCTATCTTGACCACAGCCTTCTTAGGTTTAAGATGCAAGATAAGATCAGGTTATTTCTTTTGTTCGTTTATTCTTATATCTGTCTAAATCTGAATGTATGGTTACTGATATACTGATATGGTTACTTATATTTGCTCTTGTTTTTAAAAAGTATTCCTTTCTTATTTTTCATAACTTACTGTCAGTGGTAGGTATGATTTCAGAGCATCTGATCATATGGACAGGCCTCTTCCATGGAAGAGGAGGGAGAAAGAAAAAACAAAAACAGAACCCTCAGTCATTTCTGAGCACATGACTGGAAAGGGTGCAACTCTTCTACCTGGCAAAATCCCCTCTGATAACAGCTAGCAAGACCTATGTGAGGTGGTGAAAATTGAGGCACCACTGGTAAAGGAAGTGTCCTTTGAAACACTGGAGTCTGTTCTCAATGGTCAAGCAGCAGACAGAGGAGAGATCTGTGGCTGAAGGGTACCCCGAAGGCATGAGAACACCCATCACTGTGTCTCTAAGATGTACCTGACTGCATCAGATATCAGGGCACGTCAAATTTTCCATATCTGTATAACGGAGATAATTTAATATGTCATCTCCCCATATCTCAAAAGGACAAAAAACTAATATCCAGTTTCAAGAAAGCAAATGCCTCCAGAAGAGTGGTGAAACTATCCATCCCACATGAGAGAGGAGGGGCTCACCCCAGATGATTCTTTACGTAGCATGAGCATAGGAGGAACAGGAATAGATTTTCCCACCTCATATTTACCCCAGAAATGGTTTAATTCCCCCCCCACATCTTATCACTTGCCTTCCACCTGGAAGCTACAATACTTCCTGCTGCTTCTCACCTGGGAAGACGTGAAGAGAATGGAGAAAAGGGAGAGGGCTGCTCAGAGGGTAAGTTGCTGAAACTCATACCTGTATAGTGGACAAGTCAACTTTTTCTCTCTCTCAATTTTTTTTTTTTGTTTGGTTTGGGTTTTTTTGTTTTACTAAGTCCTTTACCAACATTTCCTTTGACAAGGTCAGTCTGGCACAGAGCTGTCATGGATCACTGGCAGGGAAGAACTTACAGTTACAACACTTCTTCTTGTGTTTGAGAAAAGTAAGTAAAAACTGAACCTATTATTACACAGAGCTGTTTTTTTCTGACTGCCTTTGCATATTGTCTCCCAAACTAATCCATCCATGTTCCTGTTTAACCACCTTCTATTTACTTAGCAGGGCAGTGCACTTCAATCCATGCTACTGCTTATTATCAAGAAGTAGTGTCTATACCAGGGGTGGGCAATTATTTTGGGTGGAGGGCCGCTTACTGAGTTTTGGCAAGCCATCGAGGGCTGCATGACAGGCAGCCAGGGGCAGATCAATATTAATTTTCTAAATTTTTAGGGGCCCTGCAGGCTGGATTGAATGGTCTGGGGGGGGGGGGGGGCATTTTGCCCACCCCTGGTCTATACCCTAATACCCAGGATATATTAAAATCATAGAATAATGAGGCTTGGAGTTGCACAGCAGATTATAAGGATATTATGTTGAATTCTGCCAGGGTCTCCCATACTGTGCTTTTATTTATATATTTACAGAACATTCCTGCAAGCAAGCAGGTTACGCACAGCATACCATACCTCAGAACACTAGCTTAAATTTCAGCCAAAAAGATCCAAAATAAAAAAAAAAAAAATTAGCTTTCCTCAGCTCTGCATTTCTGTCCCAATGTAAACTAATATCCTTTCCTGCTGTATCTCTGTATGACTTGTGAAAGCAAAACACTAAAAGTAAAAATAAATCTCAAAGAGCTAGCTAGCATCTTCACCTTGTATGTACATGTAGCAGTATAGCGATAATTACTCAAATACTCAACTCACAGGAATTTCCATTACAGATGAAGATTTTAAAAAACAGGAATCTGAAGTCAGGCTTCTAAATCTGTATTTGAAGAGCTAATTGATTGATAGAATTTTCAGAAGTGCTTAGCATCCAACATACCCCATTAACTTTATCCTAATCAATATATATTTTTTAAATCTTTCCCACAGTACCTTGGTCTTTCTCCATCTCCTCCTATTGGCTGATCCACAGAATGGTTACAGAGCCCACTAAAAAGTCATTCAGGGGCAGGGAAAACTAGACATGTATTTTTGGAAATTGATGACTAGTGCACTGGCCCTGATGCCACAAGTTTCTATGAGCCTATTGATGTAGCAGTTGTATCTGCAGCATATCAGTCTGCTACATGGTATTCATACAAGTGCATTCTGTTCTATTTTAAAATACTGAAATTAGTGATTATGAAAGGATCAGACTGATCTACAGTTAGAGACACTCTCTCTCTCCTTTAAAAAGAGAAAAAAAAAAGATAGGAAGTGAAGCACATCCAAGATAAGAACTGGAGAAGAGAAGGTCAGAACCAAAAGAGCTGCACTAAAGTTCAGGGGTGACCACCAGTATCTGGGGGAACGTTTGTTCACCAGAGCACCACAAGGGATGATGACTAGGTCAAACGGTCATAAACTACTACAAGACTGTTTCAGGCTGGACATAAGGAAGAATTTCTTTACTGTCCGAGCCCCCAAGGTCTGGAACAGCCTGCCACCGGAGGTGGTTCAAGCGCCTACATTGAACACCTTCAAGAGCAAACTAGATGCTTATCTTGCTGGGATCCTATGACCCCAGCTGACTTCCTGCCCTTTGGGCAGGGGGCTGGACTCGATGATCTTCCGAGGTCCCTTCCAGCCCTAATGTCTATGAAAAATCTATGAAAAGTGGACCCTACTATGTAAAACACACAACCAACCTGAAAATATGTTTAGCTGAACATAGACACAAGCATAGACTCACCTACTCATGCTGAACAACTGCAGCAACAGCAGCACCAGAAGGGCAGACGTGTGCTCGGCGCGGGGAGACAGTGACAAATAAATAAATGGGGGATGAGGTCATGGAGGGCTTTGCACCAACTGCATTTCAGGAGAAGCCAAGTGTAAGAGACAGACAGACAGACAATGCATTGGTGCCCTTTGAAATGGGGGAGCAAGCACTAGTAAATCTCATTACAAACAAATGAGTAGAGGCTCACATCTTCTGACTTAAGTTGTGACAATGAGCTATAGGGATTATTCTCTGGAAGACCAAGTAATGTGCAGTCTAGGATGTTACAATAGCCCACCAGCCTGGAGTAGTGCATCAAACTTCAGAGCAAGTATTGAAAAGTAGCAGTGAAGACTTCTCTTAATGATTCCATTGAAAATTAAAGTTTGATGTAGAGAAACATCCTCAAATGTTTAACAGTCCAGTTTCTATTCAGTCTCTTATTTCTAACTGCCACAAAAGATGCTGCTTAACTACAGTGCTCCGTATTGTGATGAGGACACCCATCCAGAAAGAACAGGGTAGTAACAGCTACAGTAGGAGTCCCTCAATACGAGGATGACAGTTTTTCAAGAAATAAGGAAGTCATCAGTAAGTCCAGAGATGACTCAGAAGGCTCATCTGAGATCTACACAATTGCCTGCAGATGTGACAAATAATACTAGGAAAATGGAATTGATTCTGGTGATGTCA
>NW_005842165.1:1868635-1888695 GCF_000455745.1 Alligator sinensis | reverse complement strand
TTTCCCTTTGTCTCTTGTCTGTCTGTCTCTTGTCCATCTCAAAATGACTCAAGCCTTGTGCTATTGGGGATGATTCAGTGCCTGAGTCTCCCAAGTATTGATGTTAATATTGCATTCCTTCAGACTGACCTTGGATCTCTTATTTTGCACACCTTCACAATGGTGACCACAGATTAGCTATTAGATAATAAAATATTTTGCTATTTTGCCTAGGTTGGTTTTGAACCATCAGCCTAAGTGTGAAGAGGATACCCATGGTGTCACCAGTACCCAAGTCAATTTCCCTAAATTCAATATATGCAACCTGTATTCAAGACTGAGTATGCTGTACTCTTAATTATGAAGATCATAAAAGTAGCAGTCTAACTACACACAAAATATTTTGAACAATTACAGGATGATGACCTAATTCTGCAAGACAATTCACTTTTTTCATCTCAAACTGAAAATCTTCATATATTCAAGTTTCTTAGGCCAAAATTAGACATAGTTCAAGTGGGACAATTAATATTTGTATGTACTCCATCAGACTGAGTATTTTCCATAGGTGTGTATAATTTTTGGAATGATATTGTAGCTGTCCAGCAGATATGTGGGCCATGAATATTTGCAAGTGATAACTTTTATTTGGTCAGCTGCATGGCTGGGAAGACTTGGACAAGCTTTCAAATGCATACATTCTTATTTTTATGTTTACATTACAGGTCAGCAATAAATTGGTAGGTTGCTGTTTATAGTGCCATCTATTTACATTAACCTGGGATCTGACCCAGCTCTGTTTATGGCTGTGGCATAATGCAAGTGAAGCTATACAGCAAGGACAAAAAGAATTAGAGTAATAGAGATGATCTGAGGAGGAAGAAATAAAAAGACTGCATGGAGCACTTCAGGTGTTTAGTCCATTGCACACCAATGAACTCACACACAACTTCTATCTTAAAAAATGAAATGCACATATAGGTCTAAATGCTGGCCACATTATTTACATAAAGAATCCAGTGAAGCCAGTGGAACTGTGCTTATAAAGTAGAATATACAGGATTTGTCCTTAATAGCTATCATTAAATTCCATTATACTTTCTAATAACTCTGTTCATTTACTTGTTAACAAACAAGCAGTTTAGGCATAAACAGACAAGAAAAAAAAAAAACCCCAAATAAACATTCCTGGTCATGAACTACTTGCTTCTTAATAGTTATTTACAAAATGGTTGAGGGATTTTAATGCAAATTTTCAAAATAATTAACCATTCCAAATATAATACTAAGATATCAAAGCACATGCTAAGAGGAAAATTCTTGGGGGGGGGGGCAGGGGAGGGGAATAGTACAAGTTCAGATTTCATTTTACTATGACAGCACAAACCTTATATAATGTGGTGGATGGAAGTTCCTCATTCACCGCCATATGTTTTAAAAGTTACCTCCATGATTTATTTTTAATTTTCCCCTTCTCTAGGGGATTCAATAGATGAAAAGGAAATCAGCCTTTTCCCATAATCCTTATAAGGTCTTCTGCCTGGTTCCTACAAGGGTAAAAAATGTATAATTTTCTAACTACTCTTGGGTGGGGCCCGGGGAGGGGGGGTGGAAATCAAGTGAAAGCTGATTACAAATTATAGGACAACATCTGCTGAATTCATTTCATCATCATTTTAATAGGAAAGCAAGGGAATATTGTTCCAGATGAAGCCCTGAAAAGTCTTATGAAATAGGCATGTTGTGTAAGGAACTTTTGGTAAGATTTAAGGAGCTTTGGAGAAAGTTGTATTTGATTTTCTGCTACATTTTCTTCAATCTAGGTTAAAATATAATCTAGATTTAATATGGAAAATAGACAAAACAACATGATCAAGGGGAAAATCCAAATGACTGAATATCTTGCTCAAATGTTCAACAGGCACCAAAAAAGGGGGAGTGGGGGAGGGGTCAAGTAGGAAGTATTACCTTAAGGTCAGAACAAGTAATGGAAAATTTCAGGCAGGAAAGAAAGTTTCTCAGGGTATGTCCATTCTATACTCACTGTAGAGCAAAAAGTCGGCTAACTGCCCAGGTACTTACTAGGGTGGGGGTGGCAGCAACTGCACCAAGTTACATGCTGCACAAAGTTAGAAGGACCTAAGGCAGCTATTTTAATGGTGTGTCTACATGAGGTGCATTCACCATAGAAACTGCACTGCAGACATGTCCCCAGGAGATAAGTGACTGAGAGCTGTACTTCAACCTTAGCAGTGCCCCATATGATCAGCAACAAGCATAAGAGGTTTAGTGCACATTTATAAACACATGTTGAATGATGCGTTTCTCTCTTGCTTTAACTGTCAACCAAAGCAAACCCTTGGTTTACATGCTAGTCACAAGATGTATAGTAGGTCTGTGCGAAACAGCTCCATTTCATTTAAGACTTCCATTTCGATGGGACAGCGTTTCGTTTTGAGTTTCATTACCACTGTTCCGTTTCATTTAGTTGAAACTATTCAGAGCAAAACTTGTGTCATTTGCAAGTGTGAAGGCTCACTTTAAGCAATGCTTTTTATTCTGTTTTTCCATCCTTCCCTCAGAGCACTGGGATTGGAACGGACCTCAGGGAAGGTTCACAGTTACTGGCCAGCTACACAGTCAATATCAGAGCAGTCCTTCCCCACCCCCTCTTCTTAGTTTGTTTCCCTGCAAGCAAGCCAAGCTTCAAAACTTGAAACGTTTAAAAAGTCTCATTTCAAGGCTGTTTTAAAGCCATTTGTTTCATTTCAATTTTGCTGTTTCAAGTTGAAACAGCATCAAAACAAAACAGCCAGCGAAATTTCGCACAGCCCTACTGTATAGCCTTTGCTAATTGAAAAAAAGTCCTTAACAATGGCCCTTTATTTAATCCTTTGTTCTCTTTGGAAATTGGCACTTTCATGTGTAAGAACTACATAAACACCCATACAACTCTTGAACCCCAAATAAAGGTATCTGGTGAAAATGATCAGGGAAAGATAGTTATCCATGATACCCTGCTTTCTGTGGAAAATAAGAATAATGTAATCTTACAGAGAGGCCAACAAGCTGCTGTGAATTCATGGAGGACCTAGATAACAGCTTCATCTACTGATGGTCAGCACAGAAAGCCAGAGGGCAAGACAAGGCAATAGAATTCAGTGGGCCCAATGGCTTTGTATTACACTGATGTGCTCTGGCCTGAATTTGAGGTGTAGATTTCTCCATTTTGGCCCATATACACTGTACCTTATCACACATATTATGCAGGTGGAGTGCATTTCAACTACTCTATTAATAAACACAAAAGAGAATACAGAAACTGAATATGAGAGAAAGCCTGGCCTTAGTACAATCAAAGCTGGCTATGCTGCAATCTTTATATACCCATCAAGACACAGCACAAGATGAAAGGGACTCCTAAAATCAGAATCCTAACTCTGCACAAATGCAGCTCAGGTCTTCACTCTCTACTAAAGGGAGACCCCCATTTACTTCAATGGGAGCTTCATTTACCTTGATCCTGCAGGAGGCAGCTCATAGCATGTAAAAAGATGAGTGCTTTTAGGGCTTAGAAGTGTTTTCTCAAGCAGTGAGCTCAAATTATTTGATTTATTATGTTCTCCATGTTCATTATATACTGCTAAGTGCTGCTTAATAATTTATGAAGCAGTGAGCTTTATGTTTGGGGGCCTGGCAGGATTCAGATCTTTTGGTGTGGTGCATCAGAAGAATCCCAGTATAGCCATGGCCTAAGGTGGGGGAAGGGGGAGGTGCATAAATGGATAGGCATAATCCCCTTCTCAAACTCTTAAAACCTGGAATTATAATTATTAACAAAAGGGTAATAACTGGAAAGCCAGCTCTGGGATGGTTTATGGCATGGTTGCCCAGATGAACAGGACTTTGAGAGACTCCTAGCATTCATTTTTAGGACGTTTTCCTACTTGAAGCTTTCTTGATGTGTAGTTGTGTTTCCCCCCCAAGATACTGTATTCTCTCACACAACCCCAAATAAGATCTACACCTTGTCCTGAAAAGGTAAAATGAAGGAAAAACACACATGGTATGGCCTCACAGAGAGGAAACAGAGCTTAATCTACTGCTCACCAGCCCCTGCTTTCTGCTTCAGGCAATTATAAAAAAAAAAAAAAAAGTTAACCCTTTCATAGTTGAATTTTCAGTAGCTCTTGGTTCCTCAGCCAAAAGCTGAAACAGTAGCTGCTGCTTTAAAACTGGCCTCCAAGGCTAGGAACAGACATTTAAAAAGCTTGAGCCTGAATTGATTCATTCTTTGCAGGTTACTCTAACCTGGCTAGGCTAAATCAGTTTTGCAACTGGACAGACATTCCCGGAAATGCAGGCACATGCCTTCAGTGGCTCAGACTAGAAGTTGGGGAGCACTAGAGCAGCCCTCCCTTCCTTTCACAGCATGAACCTGAGAGGGGCATGGCCAGACTCTGGCAGGATGCTGTGATTAGCCCAGTAGAGAACTGATAACAGTTTTTACCTCCCAATTAAGAAAACAGAGGTACATTACCAGATACTTGTGGATTCTGCCTGTTGATTCCACATGGACAGTAGCCAGCATGTGGTCTGCTGGCCAATACACAGATACCTCCTCAGCAAGGCAAAGGGGAGGAAGGAATTCCTATTTAGCAGGGAGTAGTGGGGGAAGTGGGAACCAGCCCACAGTCTCTGAAGCTCCAGTGAGGGAGCAGAGGGGAAGAGCCAGTCCTGCTAAGGAACAGAGAGCCCTGCCCATCCCAGGGAGCATGCCGGGATGCTGGGGGTTTCTGGTTCATCTGAAACCAGCAAGGGGTCTGGGACAGACATTGCATAAACTGGTTTGAGCCAAATCAGTTAGGTCTGATACTACATTCAACCAGGTTTTTCTCAAACTGGTATATGTGCACTGAACATCTGTTCCATTACAAGTTTAAACCAGTTTCTGATCACTTAAGCGGGTTTATGTATAATGTCTGTCCCTAGCCCAAGAGCAGACTTAGAGCTAAAATAAACTAAAAACAATCTGCACAGCTGTGAAATAGAAGGAGAGAGACCAGGAATAACTAACAGACAGCAAAATTGCCAAAGAAAGAATAGGAGGATAGTTTGATTAGTGGAACATTAAGACCATTCAAAAGAAGGGAATGTCATCAATACCTGTTGAATAAAGATAGATCATCAGGAATCAAGTAGATTATAGTGAGACACTAAGTCAAAAGGCTCCCTCTACCTGCCTGAATAGAAACAATGCTGCTGTTACCAGACAGTTGGTTTTAAACTTTGGGAGGAGCAAAAATTAAAACAGGGTGTAATCAAACTACTGCACCTCCTTTAGATTTGCCCCAGCTAGACTGTTCTCCTCCCTCCATGCATCATCTGGAGTAAAGAGAAGTAAAAGAAGCAGCAGCCATCTCACAGCAGCTCCATGTCTCTGCACTTGGCAAGTAAATATAGTATTATTTCTATCCTTATGCCAGGCAAACAGAGTTGCACTTCCTTGTTTGCCTCCAAAAGGGACAAGCATTCAATAATATTAACAAGTGAACAGGCCTTATCCTAGCAAAACAGTGTGGTAAACAGCCAGTATCTGGCTGTTCTATACCAGTTTTTCTGAAGGGAAGATAAGGTTTGAAGAAGTCGAAAAATCTCCAGAAGGGGCAAGAAAGAATCCTATTGTCAGGACTTGTATTAAAAAGTCAGATAATTAAATTTAGTAGTACAAAAATGCATTTTTCCTGAACAGGTAGGAACACAAAGAATGTTCAGAAGAAATCAAGACAGGCAAAGGGGTGCATATGTTTATTGTCTTTCCTAAATCTGTCTCTCTCTTGTGCTGGCAAAAGTGGAGTGATTGGATCAGGTTTTTGCGTTCGTTTATTTTTCCAGAAAACCTGTGCATAAGTTGCTTCAATCATCCAATATTCCAACAATAAACTAGAGTACCCAGCATAGTGAAGCTCTGAGGATAGTATATCTAGCTATGGAGAACATTTAAAATGATTCTTATTTAAAAGTCTGGCCAACATTTAGAAGCCAAAAAACATAATATTTGTGAAAATCTTGCAAAACTATTTAAACTTCATTTTTATTATTATTATTACAGTTGCCAGTTAACCTGATTTCCAGCTTCTCTCTCATTAGAGACTGCACTGCAGTATACATGAACAAATCTAGGTTTAGGAACTTCCTTTTTGGTTTTCATCCACAAGCAATAACAACTTGCATTAGTGTTACTATCTTAAAGGGCAGCTTCATTGCTTTTCACTCATTTTGATGTTCTTTAAAACTACAGTGATATATACAAGTTCATCCACCGATTTGTATAATCAGCCAAAAATAAGCATCTCAGTAATTGATCACTTGGCTTTCTTCATCATCTGTTTGATGAAGAAAAGCCTAACATTGTCCTTATGCAATTTAACAAATAAGAAGTTACAATACTCCTCTCTAGATTTTATCCCTGTCTGCTGGCTGGGAAAACCTACTATACACATTAGCTTTCTGTTTTTTAGGATTCTTTTCACCACACCAAAAAAGCCTGAAGCATCCAGGAAAGCAATTTTGCCAACATCAATTCAGCATCTTAAACTTTCTTTCTAAGCCTGATCACTTGTCACATGTGTGATAGCTGACCCACTGTGCTTTTTGTTCATTTAGTAGCAGGGTATCTACATCAAAGAGGTGATTATCCATGTCCCAAGTATAATTATTATCCCCTTATTGCTAAAGATTTATGGCACTGAAGCACAGTGTTCCTTACAGTGAAAATTATTTAGTGTAAACAGGGTGAAAGATCAAGAACATTCAGTACCCATTTGTCACTTCTATTATATATTACTTAAAAACAATTTTATATTAATCGTCTCTGCTATACTCATTAATAAAAAAAACTTGGGAATGCTTTTCCATATGCCGGGGTTTATGTTGCACACACACACACACACACACAAACCCTCTCATATATTACACGCACTCAATATATTACACACAAAAAACACACTTGTGCATAATCAGAATGGGAACAGAGAAGGAGGACGTTGAGGTATTGTGGGTTAGGATACATGCAGGTCAGGGAAAAAGGGACTTGGTGGTGGGGGTCTACTACAGATCACCACATCAAGAGAAGAAGCTAGACCTGGAATTCTTGAGACATCTCTCAGAGGCTGTATGGTCTAGGGACGTGGTTGTCATGGGGGAGCTAAACTTTCCTGACATCTGCTGGCAGGAGCAGTCAGCCAAATCCAACCGTTCACATAGGTTCTTAACCTGAATACAGGACCTCCACCTAATGCAGGAGGTATACAGTCCCACTAGGGGGAGTACCTTACTGGACTTGGTGTTGGCTATGGGGGATGACTTAGTAAGGGAGCTACAGATTCGTGGTCACCTTGTGGACAGTGACCATCAATCAATCGAATTCACCATATGATGTATGGTGGGAAGGATAACTAGTAGGGTGGAATTGCTTGACGTTAGGAAGGCTAACTTCAGTGAGCTTAGGAGTTTAGTTAGTGACACACTGTAGGATAAGAGTATTGGAGAGATGGCAGTCCCGGAAGGGTGGTCATTCCTAAAGGAAAAAATCCTTTGGATGCAGAGGAAGACAATCCCAATATGAAGGAAAGGGGGCAAAGGGGCCAAAAAATCTCCTCAACTAAACAGAGAAATCCAGGGAAACCTAAGGGCAAAAGAGGCATAGAGGCAGTGGAATCTACCAAGGAGGAGTATACCTACTTGGCCTGTACTTTCAGGGAGACAGTTAGAAAGGCCAAAGCAACTACAGAGCTGAGGCTGGCAACACAAATTAAAAGACAACAAACAGTTATTTTTTAGGCATGTAGGGAGTAAAAGGAAGGCACAGAGCAGCATACGACCCCTACTGAACAAGCAGGAGCAATTAGTGACAACCAGGGGGGACAGAGCTGAGCTCTTCAATGAGTTTTTTGTCTCTGTTCCTGAACAAGGGTCAAAAAAAGTCTCCTAATGGGTTCTTAGACAGGCCTCAGAGGGGCACCATCCTACCAACTGTTGACACTGACTTGGTGCAGAGTCACTTGAATGGACTAGATGTGTTCAAGTCAGCAGGCCTGGATGAGCTACATCCGAGGGCACTGAAGGAATTGGCCTGTGTCATAGCAAAACCACTGGCACAGCTATTTGGGTGCTTGTGGCACTCAGGTCAGGTACTGGAGGACTGGAAATGGGCCAATGTGGTTCCTATTTTCAAGAAGGGGAGGAAGGAGGATCTGAGTAATTATAGGCCAGGCAGGCTCACTTTCATCCTTGGAAAGGTCTTTGAAAAGATTATTAAGGATCATATTTGTGGGAGTCCAGCAGGAAAAATAATGCAGCAGGGCAACCAGCTTAGATTCACAGCAGGTAGATCATGCCTGACTAAACTGGTTTCTTTTTATGACCAGGACACAAAACACTTAGACAAAATAGAGGTGGATGTAATTTACTTGGATTTTAGGAAGGCCTTTGATAGGGTAGCTCATCCCATTCTCATAAATAAAGAGGCTGTGACTTAGATGATTAGATAGTCCGGAGGGTGGCAAATTGGATTGGGGGGGAGGGTCGCACCCAGAGAGTGATGGTGGACAGTTCAGTTTCGACCAGGAAGGATGTGGACAGTAGGATCCCACAGGGCTCGGTCCTTGGACCTGTACTCTTTCAATGTCTTCATCAGTGACTTGGACGTGGGCATGAAGTGTACTCTGTCCAAGTTTGTGGATGATACTTAATTGTGGGGTGAAGTGGATACACTGGAGGGTAGGGAACGATTGCAGGCAGACCTGGACAGGTTGGAAAAGTGGGTAGAACACAATAGGATGCAGTACAAGGACAAGTACAGAGTGCTGCACCTAGGGTGTAAAAATATCCAGCACACTTACTAGCTGGGGAAAACCCTCTCAGATGCACATAACTGGAAAGGGATCTCGGAGTCATAGTGGACTCCAAGATTAACGTGAGTCATCAGTGTGACTTTATCTCACTTTATCATGCATTAGCAGATGCATGATGAACAGATCCAAGGAGGTGATACTTCCCCTCTATGCAGCATTAGTCAGACCATAGTTGGAATACTGTGTCCAGTTCCAGAGGAAGGCCACTAGTATGGTTCAGGGCTTGCAGACCAACCCCTACAAGGAGAAACTAAAGGAACTGGATCTCTTCAGCCTCCACAAGAGAAGGCTGAGAGGTGATCTTGTGGCCTCCTACAAATTCATTAAAGGCCGGGGGGCAGGGGGGCACAGCAAGGAACCAGAGATGCTCTGCTCACCAGGGCACCTCTCAGGGTAACAAGGAACAATAGTCACAAATTGATATACAGTAGATTTAGGCTGGACATCAGGAAGAATTTCTTCACTGTAAAGGTGGCCAAAATTTGGAATGGGCTTCCAAGGGAGGTGTGGGTCTTTAAGAGAAGGCTGGATAGGCATCTGGCTGAGGTCATCTGACACTAGTACTCTTTCCTTTCCTGCCCAGGGCAGGAGGTCAGACTCAATCTGTTGAGGTCCCTTCTGACCCTAGCATCTATGAATCTATAATGTGTGCAAAAGTATACTGTAAAAGTGTTTTGCATATATGCAAAACATACTTTGGCTTAGGTCAGATAACTAGTTTTACTCGCAATTTAGTCATTTGTGCACAGGCCAATGTACATTTACACAAATATATGGTACAACTGTGTTTTGTATGCATCTATATTTGGACACTCAGTTATTTAGAAAAGCTGTCTGTGATTTAAGGTCTTAGAGCAAGCTTTAAGCACTTGAGTCTAGTCTGGTTGGTGTATGTGAACCGCCCGAAGCACTGAATACACATAGCTTAGGCTTCATTTCACTACAATATTTATTGCAAGTGGCACATGCCAATCAAAGGGCAAAACTATTAGACTAGCCAAGCCTCCATGACTATTAGAATTGTAACTCAAAAGCTGCAAAATGATATAGTATATAAAAAGCAACCAGGTGTAGACAATAACAAAAATAAGGAGGCAATGGACTCTCAAGACACTTTGGTCTAAACTGTAGGTAACATATTGAAAAACATTTTGAATACTTGGCTACTGCCAAAGAACTGATTCAGTGTCTGGTTAATAAATTATTACTGTAGTGTCCCACTTGCTTATAGAAGGGAAAATGGAGAAGCCAACACAAACGGTGCAGTATTTCAGAAGTGAGCTTCTTTCATTACCAAGAGCATTAATTCACATACTTCCTTACTAACAGATATTCAGTTAACTAAATTAAACTACACCTGTCAAAGAAATGGAAAAATGATCATTCTGGAGATACAACAGTTTGATGCTCTAAATTTCCATTATATTTTAGATGCTAAATTAAGTCAGAATCAGATGATTCAGGCATAGCAATTATTTACAGTTTGATTTAAATAAAATAATTGTGAAAGTATTTCTCTTGTTTAAATACTTGCACTCCACTGACCTATTGTAGCATCTGCATGTCTCTTACAGTCACTGATAATTTTATCCTTAAATACACCTGCAATACAGTACAATCTTTCATAGACTGAGAAATAAGAAATTTAGCCAACTAAATGACTTGCCCAAAGTCATATAGAAAGTATGTGGCTGAGCTGGGAATTGCATTCTTAGTCCTGAGGCAGTGTCATAACAACTATATCATGATAATGAAGCTATCCGGTCTCCTGATGCATGTTTAAGAACACTCAAGTGAAATTCATGCATAAAGCATATCAAATGCAATAAATGCCATCATGCAAATACTAACATGTTCAGCTGATGATCCAAAATGTGTGCTGTTCATTTGGCTGTTTTTTACCTAAGCAAAATACCAACTCTCGCCAACTAATTTTAAATAAGTATTTTCATTGACACAGCTGAGAATTAGTTGACAATAGTGTATGTGGGTATGTGCATGCACACACACATGCGTGCATGTGCACTGCTTTAACACCTTACATTTATTGTGCAATTGACTGCACAATACATTTAGATATGTTACACATGAAAAGTAATTGTCACACAATAAAAAATGGCCAACCAGCCACAAAGATGTCACTTAAGCGTTCTACTTTTTTCTTTTTCCTGTACCTGGTTTCAATCAAACTTAAATTTGAACATATGGGGATGAAAAAAGGGGAGGGAATTTATTTGGAAAGCTGCCCGAGGGGACAAGGTGGGGAGAAAGGGAAAGCACATACACAGATACACATCTCCTGTCCCAGGAGAGTTTGATCCCTGCGCCCCGCCAGCCTCCACCCCGTCTCCCGGGTCTTCCTTGTTCTAAGCAAGTTCAGGGGATCAGCTTCTTTACTCTAAGCTTACTCTACCAACTTGCTTCTCATTAGCAGCACTGCTGAAGTTGTGGGTGGGTGGCTGACATTCCCTGCTAGTGAGTGCTGGTAGAACAAGTTCCCAGGGCACATTTTTTCCCCTCTGGGTAGCCATATAAATATGATGCAGGTCACATGGCATGACAGTTTCAATCAATCAAGAAACTTTACCTGCTACTTGATGGAAATAACATATTACATATTATGACTCCAAAACCAGTTCTCTTGCAATTATTTCTATTTGTACCTGGGGTGAATTATTTTAGAGAGCTGGATAATTTTCATGTACTCACTTCCTAACATGTCACTGCCACAAAATATATAAGCCAGCACTGCCAAGTTCAGGCTAGGTGTAAAGTGGTCTCATTACATATCCAGTTATTTATGGCATTATATGAACAAGGACAATTCCAAATGTATTTGTCTGAGATACTTATCTGGCCACCCACTCACATAGCTGAACTCCTAACAATACTTAAAATATACTTATTGCCTCAATTTTCCTTTGAAGAATGGAAATGTTTTTATCTTCCCTTTACACCTGGAGAACTGAGGCACAGAAAGACTAAGCTTTGATTCAGGTCACACAGGAAGTCAGTAGTGAAGCAGGAACTGAATCTAAAATCAGCCAGAATCCCAAATTAGCTCCCTCATCTATAGATCCATCTTCCCATCTGTCCAGTTACTATCCTCTTATTTAGGAAAAGGCATAAAAAAATGAAAACAAAGCCTTATGCTATTAAGACTTGATTGAAAGCTCACTGAAGTTAGAGTATTTTCATTTGGATTAGATTTTTGAACTCTATGGGTGTGTCCAGGCAAGCATGGACATTTGGTTCCCTGGGGACAAGTAGCAGTGGTGCAAGGGACACCCCTGCCACACAAACTTTGGTGCACAGCAAGTTCCCCTGGGTGGGGTAGGGGAGGCTGGGGCCAACACTGTGCTGGCCCCTGCAGCCTTACCTGGGGTCCGGGGTGGGGGGGAGGGGGGGGGTCTCCCAGGGCTGCAGTAGTAGTGTTTCTGCCGCACAGAGCCTGGCCAGCAGCCACAGCTCAGGGCAGTCTGGCTCCACTTTTGAGCGGTACGTGCTGCCCATGCATGCACTGCTCTGCTTCCCCCCGCCCCTGGGTTTTTTTGACCCATGGATATCCAGCATGGAGAACATCTAAGTGTGTGGTATGTGGCACTGCAGATGTATGCAGTGCACCACATGCCGCATGGCCACACATCTAGATGTGGCCTATACGGTAATCTGGCTTGTTGTCTCAAAGGCTGGCATCATCTTGTGGGAGGTCCTCAGCTAGTTGATTAAGTGGAAACACAGCCCTTGCTCAAAACCAAAATGGAAACCCCAGCTACATGAAACTTTCTGGCCATTCTCTAGACAGTGCAAGAGGTCATTTTGCTCTGGCCCCTTTCTGCAATTGAGCTCATCTGGATTCCAGACCACCTCCTGCCCATGAACCACTTCTCTCCCCCTAACTCAAGCTCCCTCCTCTGAGTTAACTACTAGTGGGGTGCTCTCCAAATAGCTAAATCCCTGAAGCTGGGCTTCTATAGAAAGGCTGTCTACTCCCAGTTGAAGGGCCTGAACTTCCTGTTACAGCAAGGGGGGGTGGGGGTGGAAAAGGTCTTCCAGAGAAAACTATATTAACAACTTTGTTGCTTACCACACAAACCAGGATGTGGGGGAAGACAGATCTAGATTGCTAAATGATTGTTGCTTCTTGTAAATGGAAAAATAGACACAGAAGTGGTAGGTTAAGTGATCATTCAATCACAACTTCATAAATCCATCAAAATGTAAGATGTTTGGGAGCAACTCATGCACAGAACTATTTTACACAACTTGTTGCAAGTCTTATACTTGGGCTTGTTTAGTGTTCCCAGCTGCACTTTGTTTGACCCTCCTTATAAAGAGATGGGATTTGGTTTGAAAGGTAGATAAAGGCACTTTGATTTAGCAGAGTGGGTGGAAATTTCTCTTACATGCTTTTCTGTAAGATAAATGTATTGCGAAATTAATAGTGTTACACTGTGCAATGGCAATGAAAGCCAGAGTTAGTCTAAAATTACTACTTACAATCCAAATTAACTTCATGCAGTAATCAAGTTACTCCTGGTAGTTTGTGGAGGAAGGACAAGAGGGTGGAGTTTGATTTTTGTAAATATACGATTGCTGCTATTCTTATGATTCTTGTGATTATATTAGTCATCCTTGTGTGGGGAGGACGGGGGCAGGGATGAGGCAGCAGAAATGAAAATAAAAAAAGCTTACAACAAAACGAAATGAAAGAACAAAACAGGAACTTTTTTGAACTACAAGTTTGTTTATTCCTTCAGAGTGATTCAAAACCAGCTGAAATCACTGAATGTGTTTTTAGATTACTCTCTTTTGACTTGAGGCTTTTTCATGAGGAATTTTGAAAACATTGAGATAAATTCAGCATTTGTTTAAATAAAGGCAATACCCCCTTGCAGCTACATATAGAATGTTTCTACTGAGCTAAAAGGTAAAAATATTTGATTGTTTGTCAGCTTAGTTATTTGCAGCCTTGTCCAGAGACATTCAAGAAGCATATTTTCTACTCCCCAAATATGCACTTCCCCTCTTACTATGGAAGTATAATTCAAAATCATTCCTACACTGTATGCCAATTAGATAAAGAGTTCAGTGAAATGAGGTATTTATTTTTAAGGGAAAAAGTTATTTATGGTTAACTTGACTTCATTAACTGTGCTAATAATTTCCCCTATTAAAACTAATATGTAATAGAATAAAATTTAATGCAATTGCTATAGTTTCTACCCTGCTGACTACTCATTTTATTTTAAAAGTACTATCCAAGTTACAATTTTGGGGGGTAATAATTATTGTAACTCTGCTTACAAATTTCTCACCTAAAGTTGACTTTGAATTTGTACTTGTTGAATATTACTAAAATATGAAGAATACAATGCAATTATCCCGGGCCTGTACTACTGATCCCAAAAACAATATGAATTTGCTAAGAATATGCAAGTAAACCATAATATAATATAATGATGGGTGGGTGAGCAAGGCAGAAGTCCTGAGGGCTGGAGGTGAGAGGTAGAGGAGAAGCAGGAGAATGAAGCTAGGGTATGCCTTACCCTCCTGTGCTCCCCTCCTCCTTGGCACCCTGCATATTCGCTGAATAACTCTGGCAGTAAAGGTAAAGAGGTAGTAGTGCATGGTAGAGGAACAGTGGCGATTCACTGCTGCTGGGGAAAAAATATCACCTCCTTTATTGCTGCTGAAAACAGATTTTTTTTGGCAGGACATCATGCAAGTTGGTGGCAAAAAAAATAAGGAAGCCACATCCCCCATCACCCCCTTACCTTCCCTCCCCGCCAGCAGCAGCCGCCAACATGTATCCTTTGCAGCATATAAGTGCCACCAATGCCCAGGGCACAGTACTGGCCAGTTACATCTCTACAAGGAAATCTGTTAATGTGGGGGCAGGGAGAAGAGTTTAAGTTAGGCAAGTTCCAAAATTCAGCATTTTTCAGAACTTTCCATTTCTCAAATATTAGAACATAGACTCTTCAAGCATTTCATGCAATTAAACCTTTTATCTTGTATGCTATGCTTGGATAAATTTATTTGTAACTAAACCAAATCATTAATAAAGTATTAACCCATGCTTACAGAACTGCCTGCTACCCTGCCTTTTTTTCTTTTAAGATATAAGCATTTTAGGGTAAGACCCATCATTTTGTTCTATGTTTGTAGAGCACACACCACAGAGTTGTTCTTGTTTACAACTGGAGATGTGTGGTATTATAATATAGAATAAACAAGAAGAACAACAAGAATTAACACGGCATTAATAGATCACGTACAATGGCACCAGGATGCTGACTAAGAGTCTGAGTGCTACCATAATATAAATATTTTATTTAAATGTAAACAATTAATAATTTTAATAGCTCACCCCATTCTTGCATGGAGCCCTTGTGATAGCATAGGTCACTAACCTTTCGTTCATATTATTTATTTATTTAGTGGTGCCAGGAGGACTATACATGTCGTGGGCCTAATCCCTTAAATCGGGTGCCTGTATTGTAAATTAAACGGGGGGGGGGGGGGGGGGGGGGGTTGTTTGCTTTTTGTTTTTTTACTAAAGGAATCCTACAACTGGCAACAGCTCTTTACATCTGGGTTTGATTAATTAATGGAGTAAGTACTACAATGGTTAGATTTTACCAGGTCTACTTCCACCTTCTGATGAATGAAAACTCAGTTACACAGTGGCCCAGATTGAGATATATTCCAAACTCCCTTTACTCCACTATCATTGCAAGAGGTACTATATTTTATGCTACTACCAGTGAATTGTTTTTGCACAGGAATTTCCTCTGGAAGTCTAAGGTAAATATAGTATCTCCTCTGGCAGCTATTTCTACCATCAGATCAACTGGGATGCAATTTAGGAATAGAAATTACATCTTGACACTTGTGGCAGCTGGGATGGATGTTTTTCTGTGAGCTGGCCATATGTGGGATTATATGGATGGTAGCACAGATATCTGCTCATTATTTTGCACTGTATGATATACTGATGATATGCTCTATTTTTGCTGTTGGAACCGTTAGCCATGTAGCACCACAGACTGCAGCCCAGCTTGATATTTCATAACAAACAAATATGGGTTGGAAAGATGCCAGATTGCATATTGCACACATGCCTGTTAGATGTGTATAGCTAAGGATGAAGAAGAGCCGGTCACAGAGACATCATTGTAGCCTGTCAAAAATCTATGAATAACATGGAATTAGTCCCTGCTCAGCTCTCACATCCTGAATTACAAATGTTGTCTCCTGTTGAGGGTAGAAGCTGAGTTTAGGATCCAAGCCCTGTGACTTCACACAAAACAGTCCCTTTAGAGGAAGAACACAGCCAGATCTTTTAACTGGGATCAACACAAACCATTGAGCAACAGTAATAATTCAAGTTGGGACTGAGCCACAAAAAAGAAATCTACATTTTGAATACTCCAAATGTCAAGGTTGTTTCAATCATGAATCTTGGTTCAGACACTTTGTTATTTTTAATCAGTGCTTGAGTTGGCTTGGGGCTCAGAGTAAAGTACTAAACTTTTCTCAGGTTATGGTCTGGGTCAGGGCCTTATGCTGGAATGGAGGACTAAAAAGAGCAGCTGGGGCTTTGAGAATGCATATGGAGCTAAAGTTCAGGCAAGAATCTTGCTCTGCTCCACAGGACTCTGCATCATCCCCACTCCTGTTTCTCTGGTAATTGATAGCATCTCTTGCTCATGGCACCAAAACTGCTGGTTGCACCTCTGCCTGCAAAAACAGTCCAGACCCTTTCTCAGCTACATCAAGGTAACTCTCTGCATTGGACTGTTGAAGTGAAGGAGCAGGGGTGTTGGAGCATCATCAGGTACACACCCCAAGAGGGGACCCAACAGGAACCCTCCTGGGTCACATCAAGTTCCCAGCTACCACAGACAAGCACATCACATCATCCTTGTCAAACCGAGTGTGCGCCATCTTAAAAGTAGTCCTTTTTTTAAGCCCCCAATACTCTTCTTGGAAGGCTGTTGAAGAATCTCACTGCTTTGATGATTAGAATCATCCTTCTAATTAATCCAAATAAAGTTTTACTATAACCACTTTATACCCTTCTCTCTCATGCACCAAAAGTGTGCCATAGCTTAAAACATTCTCCTACCGTGCCATTTATGCCCCATTTGCTTTGCTTTGCCAGACTCTTTATGCCAAGCTTTTAGTGTTCATATATTTGAGAGGCTGCCCAATCCTTTTTCTTTTTGGCCCTTCTTCGCACCTGTTAGAGTTTGTTTTCATCTTTCTTGAAGGCAGAAAACTACATCCTTTCCTTCGCTCACACCATACATTAAGCACAACAGTCAGTTAATGTCTGCAGGGACAAAATATATATGCAAAAATCAGTGTGGGATACAATTTCCAGAAGGCTAAATGTGTTGGCCTCCTAAGACACAGAAGTTTAATGGTGAGGCTATTTAGATTTTACCAGCACACTTAAAAAAAAAAAAAAATGAACATAAAATGTTTCAGGCAATTATTCAATTTAATCAGGGCAGTGAGTGGATCCAGATGTGCTACAAATCAGTTTGGATCCCTTTCTTCCTATTATCTTCCACCAGTGTAATTAAAAGACTACTGAAATTTGAGCCCTGATTCAGCACATGACTAATGAGTGTGTTAGCAGTCTGACTGAAGCCATTGGGAGTCTTCAGTTACTTAATTTTAAGACTATTCTTAACTCCTTTGGTAAATTAAGGTTAGATTTGCACAGAATTTGTAACGAGACAGGCTTATCATAACATGACTAGTTTGATGACAACTTTACTGTCAGCATCCTATGAATCGACTCAAAATCATGTTCACTTTTTGAAAGCTAGGACCTGTACATTTGGTAGACTCCATGATTACAGTATGCTCCCAGAGATGAGAGTAAAACAAACAAAATAGTCTGAAAGTGGGAGACTTAAGTGCAGTGTCTCCATTGCCATCTACTGTGAACAAAAAATGCAGGGAAAAATCATAACTGATCATTTGGGGCATTTATAGAGGTGCTCCAGGAAGCAGGGGAGAGGAGGAAGGGTGCTTTAACTAGAGTGGCTCCGAGAGCTGCTCTAATTAAAGCATTTGGAGTGTCATGCGCATCAGTGCCCCCACATTGAAAAATGGTGGTAGGGGTGCTTTAAGTAAAGCTTGAACTAGCTTTAGTTTAAAGCAACCCCTACCACCATTTTTTCAGTGTGAGGATGCTAATACACATGACACTGGAATCTGCTGGAGCGCAGTAATTACCACACTCCAGCAGGCTCAATTAATCAAGTCTGCTCCAGTGCATTGTAATTACAAAGCATCAGAGCAGTCTCTCTGTATGGTGTATAGGTGTCCCCTGATTAAGGACAGTACAATGCTTATCTCCCCATATCTTCCCATTAAAGTTAATGGACTATTTGTGAGGTAAGGTTTTTATTCCTTAGGTTTCTAAAAGTAGTTGGGCCATTTTCATGCACCCTCTTTTAGCTGCAAGTTGAAATAAGAATAATAAGTACTGATTCATACTAAAGGACTTTCTTTAAAAGGTATAGGCACCAGATTCCCAGTCCTATGGCTAGCTTAAATAAAACATTTTTACTATAGATTTTTGTATGAGAGAGAGATTGAACCCAATTACAGGTAATGTACCACAAATTAATGAAACAGCATAACAAAGCAAGGTGCTAGGAAAGACATTTTAATTTTGACTATATCCAAAACCAATTTTGGTTTAGATGAATCTTACTTTTCTTTGGAAACACATTTCAGAAACATCATAGCAGATCAGCTCAGGAACTGAGCAGAGGGAGCTCCCAAAGTTAAAAAATAATATAATTCCTTAGATCAAAACCTAACAGCTTGACAAAGGAGATTGAGACAAAACCATACTTGAAGAATGAGAAGGCTTGGATACACCACAGCTGATGCTTTCCTAATAGGTCATACAATGTTGAAGTACTTCTTATTAGTGCACCTACACAAACACAGCTATGCTCTATTCTGCTGCAGGTGTTACCACTAGAGCTCCTAAACTTGTAGGGGGAGGGAAATGGATCTTGATTCTGACTTCACAGGGCAGAAGCATCTCTAAATCAAATACAGCATTTCTTTACTGCTCATTTGTATTCCCTTATTCAGAATGCTAGCAAACCATGGTTTACCTCTTTCAGAGTTCCATTGCCAATTCAACTACTAGCTTTCCCTTTTCTGTATGAACAAAACAATCTAATTACTGATTTTAACATTTTGATAATCAGTGGACACATCTACACAAGACACTTTACTGTGCCGTAGCTTAGTTTACTGTACAGTAAGCACAGATTGCATATGCTTACATGTGCATATGCTTACTGTGCAGTAAACGTTGCTAACTGGAAGTTTGCTACTTGCAAATGCAAGTAACAATTTTACTTTTGATTAGTAACGGCACAGTAGTGCTTATGTAGATGCCTAACTGGGAGTAAATCTCAAAGTCAAGCAGCCACCAGGGGGTAGAATATTGCTTCCTGTCCCCACGAGCTGCCTGCTGCTGGGGCAGGTTCTGCCACTGGAGCCCAGGTGGGGACTATGTCTCTCTACCCTGGCAGCCCCTCCCCCCATCCAAACCCCCCACTCCAAGATTGTGATCAGGGAGGGGGCTTGGGAGATCCTCGTCTCCCAGACCCCGCTTCGCCATCACAATTGGGGAGTAAGGGGCTGAGAGACCCTTATCTCCCAGCACCAGCTCTGCAGGAGCAAGGCTGTTGCTAGGAGTTCCTTATCTTACTAGCTTCCTAGTCTGTCCCCTGCCCAGCTCCGTGCTCATGGAGCTGAGTGGGGAACAGTCTCCCCACTCTACTCCACAGTCATGAAGTGGAGCCTTGGAACTGTCCTGGTCAGGGGCAGGTCCCAGTTCCATTCCCTGATTATGGTGACTAAGGTATGGGGCCTGGAAAGAGCTGCAGGTGTGGGGTAGGTCAGTAGTATAAAGGCTCTCTGCCCTTCAATGCAAATGTGACAGGTGGGCGGGACCAGAAGTCCCACCCCCTTCATTCCGCCCCTTTCCCCTTTATGGTGTGTGATGTCACCAACCACACCCCCGACCCTGGTCACATGGTGCATGACATCAGCAACTCCGCCCCTAACCCCAGTCACATGGTGCATGACATCAGCAACTCCGCCCCTGACCCC
>NW_005842165.1:1863933-1864983 GCF_000455745.1 Alligator sinensis | reverse complement strand
AAAGAGTGTGCAGAGCACTTTGAAAGATCATGATTACTACCAGCGCAAAAGGGTAAATTTTATTCAGAGAGGAGGTACTCTGTGTAATTCGGACAGCAGGCGTAGTCTGTATCATAAGAGGGGTAGTCATGGTAAACGTGGGAGTAAAAATGGTTGGCCAATAAGCAAGTGGCTTGCGAGGAAAAAAGTAAGGGCCTGGTTAAAGAAGAGCGTGGGGAAGGCTAAACACTGTTTGAGGAAAAAAAAGAGATCCCCTAGGGATCCCTCAAACACTTCTCCTCCTATCAGTCCTGACTCTCCACCAGAACCCCCGGAGCCAGAGACAGGGGATGGAGAACATGGTTTAGGAACCCCTTTAGAGGGTCCCTCAAATGTACCCCAGCCACCCAGATCGGACCTTTCACCAGAACCCACAGAGCCAGAGAGGGGAGATGGTGACTATGGTTTAGGAAGCCCCTTAGAGGGTCCCTCAAATGTTCCCAGACCTCCCCCACCACCAAGACCTGACGGGTCA
Source organism: Alligator sinensis (assembly GCF_000455745.1). Lineage (NCBI taxonomy): Eukaryota > Metazoa > Chordata > Crocodylia > Alligatoridae > Alligator > Alligator sinensis. The sequence goes on along the minus strand of NW_005842165.1, from coordinate 1,864,469 downwards.
GAAAGTTGGAATAACGAATCTGTTGTAGAAGACAGTTTAGAGGACCACTTAAGCACCCCCTGGTCTCCTGAGTCATCAAAGGATGTTTTACCGGATGTACATATGGTGCGGGTGAGAAGGCAAGAATGGTCTGTAGCCAGGTTTGGAGGCATGAGGTACACTGAGGAGTTCCGTTTTGTGAATCTGGAGCGTGTGCCGTTACATGTGGCATTCGAAGCCATAACCCATGGGGTGGAAGAAATTGTAGCAGAACTCCGCCAGAGATTCACAGGCAACGATTATGCCCAGTTACGTATTCAGGCAGATAGTATGTCAAACTGCTTATACTCTCGAGCTATTAATTTAAACAAGATGACCCCTGAGCTGTTTTTAGAGTGGTTCAGTAAGCTGTTACAAAGCCAGAGAGAAATATTGCTCGATTCAACATTTCCGCTGGTTGTGATTGTTGTGAAAGGCCGGAGAGGTGGGAGCCGTAGAGTTATAAGCTCTATCCCCTATTCCCAGATCATTACTAAAAAGAGGAAGTATTTAATAGA
>NW_005842165.1:1857427-1858208 GCF_000455745.1 Alligator sinensis | reverse complement strand
TCCAGTTCGGATTTGGCACATTCTTCAGACCCACAGTGAACAAAGGCCATGGCGGTTAAAATATATTTCTGTTTCCTCCAGGAGAGCGCCCCTTCTTTTTCCCAGGCTGCTTCTTGGTTTTTTGTGTCTGGCTTCCCTGTCGACTTACCCTCTTCTTTTTAAGGGGTTGTGGAGGTCCTTCACGTCCAGAGTCCGGCACGTCTCTCTTTCTTTTAAGGCTCTTTCTTTGAATATACATGAGGCCAGACCCCTCCTGCTTTGCCGGCTTGACCACTTTATCTAGGACAGCTCGGGAGACATGACCGATCACATCTTTGGCTATGTGTTGTGCTGCATTTTTAGCGTGGGGTTTAATAATCTCCAGGCCCCTTCTCAAAAGTGGAACGGCTTTTCTAAAGAGGCTGCGAAATATACCTCCCACACCAGCCCCATACATCACTGGTACCCCATGATATCCAGGAAGGCCATACCCAGCCTGGGCTTTATAATAATTTCTGTACCAATTACAATTAGGGTCCCCATGGTTTTTTACCATTACCATTGTACTTTTACTTATTTCAAAATCTCAGAGTCTTCCGGGGGTGTAGGTGAAGCTTAACGATCACCTTACCAAAGTGAAATGAGACGTGTTTGTTCTTATTTGTCTTTATTTCAATGCTGATTGTGTCGATGTGACGCTGACTGATGGGGACATAATGCGGGTTGTCATACGTGGTGGTGACAAACTCGTTGTTGCTTCCACGGACCGGGACACAACGTAGCAAAGGTACCGAAAACTCCC
>NW_005842165.1:1852643-1856350 GCF_000455745.1 Alligator sinensis | reverse complement strand
TTAAAAATTCTTTTCCCCGATCAGTCTGTAATTTTCGAGGTACACGGCCCTCTGTAAAAATGGTTTTAAAGGCTCGAGCTATTTCACCACCTGACTTGTCTTTTAGACCCACGGCCCACGCATACTTTGATAATATGTCTATTGCTGTTAAGATGAACTTAACCCCGCTGTTGTGTTTAGAAAACTGCTGCATATCCACCAAATCTGCCTGCCATTGTGCATCAATATCTGAAACAACAGTCTTGTTTCTTTTAAAATGTCTTCTTGCCGGTTTGTGCAGGGTATAAGCATCCTGGTCTGAAAGCCAGGCGGTCACCCCACTTCTGTTCAGGAACTTATTCTGCCTTTTGGTAGCTTCAAAAAACGTGTTCACCCCACCAAAACTGCCAGCTTCACCAGGAGAGTAATAAACTTCCTTTAACATAGCCTCCTGTGTAGACATGTCTGTTAACAGTTCCCCCCTACACTTACCCCCACGCTAACACCCGTGTGGTGAATTCAAACACTTGAGGACAAATTTAAACCACAGCACAAAGACACCATCTTCCAAATTCTCAACTTCTGCTTAGTGGTCAGGAACCTATTAGGCCATAACAGCACCATGTGATTTAGGCCGGATCTTGCAGCATGAGGGGTTGGGCTTTGAGGGTCTGCCTGGGTTGTCCTTCTGATGTCATGAACCATGTGATGTTGGTGTCACACCACGTGACCGGGGTCAGGGGCGGAGTTGCTGATGTCACGCACCACGTGACCGGGGTCAGGGGCAGAGTTGCTGATGTCACGCACCACGTGACCGGGGTCAGGGGCAGAGTTGCTGATGTCACGCACCACGTGACCGGGGTCAGGGGCAGAGTTGCTGATGTCACGCACCACGTGACCGGGGTCAGGGGCAGAGTTGCTGATGTCACGCACCACGTGACCGGGGTCAGGGGCAGAGTTGCTGATGTCACGCACCACGTGACCGGGGTCAGGGGCAGAGTTGCTGATGTCACGCACCACGTGACCGGGGTCAGGGGCAGAGTTGCTGATGTCACGCACCACGTGACCGGGGTTAGGGGGTGTGGTTGGTGACATCACACACCATAAAATGGGAACAGGGGCGGAGTGAAGGGGGCGGGATTTCCGGTCCCGCCCACCTGTCACATTTGCAATGAAGGGCAGAGAGCCTTTATACTACTTAGGTCCCAGCCCCCTCCCCCATCTGCCAGTGGAGCAGCTAGCAGTAAGCTAGCTCCCCCACCAGTGGATCAGGGCAGGGGGCTAGGACTTGCCCCTCCTCTGCAGTTCTTTCAAAGTCCCCTGCCCCTGATCAGAGAGCCAGGGCCAGGAGCTCCCTACTGCCAGAGCAGGGGGACATTGTCCCCACCCCAGCAGCAGGCAGTCCCCTCTGGCAGGTTGTAATGCCCCAACCCTGGTTAGGAGACATCTGTCTCCTGACTTGATGCTCCCTGCCAGCCCCTGGACTAGAACTCAGGGGTAGCCTAGAGCTCCCCAGGGTGGCTGCCTAGAGCTCCCCTAGGTGGCAGCAAGGGCCCATTGCAGGGCCTCAGGAAACAGTAGCAATTTGCTGCCATTAGCAGCAAATCTACTCCCACTTCCTGCATATGTCAACACCTGCCCGGGATCATTTACTCATAAGTGAACTGATCCCAGATCAAATGCATGATGATCTCAGTGATGATGTACATAGCAGAAAGAATGCAAGTTGATGTTAGGCTTAGCTTGCATTGTTAGTAGCTCTAAATAATGTTTTAGGCAAGGAATTAATTTGAAACATTAGAGAGAGATGTTGCATGTTTGGATTATGATATCATAAACCCCCTAGTACCTAAATTGTGCAATAATTTACAAGTTTGTTAGTAGTTTATAGCCAGTAGACAGGAGTATAATTTTGTTTGGATAGTAAAAGCTTATGTTAACAGATCCAGACATCCTAAAGTTCGAGGTCTGCTGCCAATTATCCACCTAGGGACACTGTATGCTTTTTCTGACCAGGAAAAACTTTAATAATGTATTTGCCAATTAATTCAATGAATACAAGATGATCTTTAGAGCTCAGGGTTTGTGTACCTGCCTGAGAAAATTTCTGTCATTCACGTCTTCTCTCTTGCCCTGCCCCATCTCATCATCAGAAAGTGAAAAAAAAAAAAAGTCATTTGCTGCTATTTGTTCAGTGTTTCAGGGTAAAAGTGCCCTTCTGAATTCCTGCAGTTATTAGCATGTACCCAGATGGCATGATTTCAACCAATATTATATTAACTTGTATAGCTACAAATGTCATCACTGTTCACTACACATTGCTGCCCTTTTTAAAATGTCCATCTAGTATTTTCTATAATTTTTAATTGTATTACAATATGTAGGGTGACTACATGCTGTGGATATGTGTAGACCAGTGTGCGTGGTTTTGTTCTGGTATAAAAGAAGGGATTGCTAGTTAATGTGAGTTGAAACTAACACTTTCGTAAACGTTACTTTAGAACAGCAGGGCATGCCACAAAGTACACCCCACCCTCTGAGTGCCATTCTGACCCTACTTCCCCTGCCTGATCTGTTGCTCTGCTCTCCCCTCCCTGCCTTAGTGTTGTTCTCTCTGTTCCCCGTCAGATCTACCACATGCCACACAAAGCAGTTGCATGCACCACTTGTGATATGCATGCCCTGGCTTGGGTATCCCAGTTTAGGAGCTTCAAAAAGATTTGGTCCAAAAACACAAAGATCATATCTGTATCTGGACAAAAAGCTGCATTCTTAATACATGTTCAAATCATAATTTGGATAAAAGTGGTTTAGTTTTAACTAGTATTAACTGGTTGAGGTAAATCCTAGGGAAGAGACCAAAGTTTATGTTACTAAATACACATATTAAAATATATCAAAAGCTGGCAGCTTTGTCTCAACTATGGAAGAGGCTGGCACTGCTACTGCCAGTCTCCATGGAAACCCCAGCCCCATGCTATCACCCCTAGCCAAGCAGGCAGGGGCCGCTGGGAAATGGAGTCCACTGCTGGCCAGATCCAGCCCATGGGTCAGACTTTGCTCACTCCTGGATTAAGACTTAATGCCATCTCTGACTTCCACAACTGTGACTTGCCATTAGAGGGCCCAGTGATCAAAGCCAACAGCCAAGACTCTCTCCTCTGGCAGTGGATCTCCCAGGGTTGAGCTTGGTGAGGGCATGGAGCCCAAGGAAGCATGCCTCCCTGGGCACCATAGTCTCCCACTGGCTTCTAGCAGAGACACCAGGGGTTAACTAGTGACATCATTGACCCCCAGAGAAGCATGCCTACCTGGTTTCTGTGCTCTCACCATATTCAGTATTAGGCAGTAGGGCTGTGCAAAGCTTTGATTGGCAATTCACCCTGATTTGGTGGTCAAAGCTCCAAATCAAACCAGAGGAACAATTAATAGGTCTGAATCGATATGAAGCTCTCTGAATCTTCAGAAAAGATTCAGAGAGCTTTGATGATTTGGACAGTCCCCAGTAGCTGCAGCCAGACTTGGAGCTGGTAAGTACTAGGGGCGGGGGAAGGGACCATGAGGGGACCCCCCATGGCTGCCCCGCCCGCACCAGCTCCCAGTGCTTTAACAAAACATCTCCACTTACCAGGTGCTGTTGCACGGGAGGGGGAAGGGGCATGACCTCTGCTACCTGACCCCCCTGCTGTATGAGGGGCTCTGCATGAGCCCCCCGGATACCCCCATTG
>NW_005842165.1:1831211-1852548 GCF_000455745.1 Alligator sinensis | reverse complement strand
ACTCTCTGCTCCTGCAGTGGCCTTGGGGGGCTCATGAAGGGCCCTGAATTCTGTCCCCCGAATCAGAATCCAAAACGAATACTAGCTGCCTTGCACAAGCCTATTAGGCAGCCCTTTCCCCACTTCTCTCCATCCCCAGGAATGCAGGAGCCTGGGGAAGGAACTGGGGCCAGGAATACGACTTCTCCCCTAGAGAGCTAAGCCTTTGCCTCACATCCGGGCAGCTCTCCCCTAGCCCTCCTGCAAATTCATCTGGCTAAGAGAGAGCTGCCAAGATGCAGACAAAGGCTTAGCCCTCTGAAGGGAAGGTCATATGCCTGACTCCCAGTTTAAGGGCCTGGATCAAGTCTTCTGGGGTCCTTGGACCTGACATTTGGGGTGGGGTCATACCTACTGAGGTGGATGGGGTGTTGGATTGAGATCAATACCATCCCCTGAGTAATAGAGTTTGGGAGAGTGAAAAGTTTGCCATGGGTAGAGGGGCTGGGAGCTGTGCATCCTTGGAAGTTCAATTACTGAGAATTGGTTCTTTTATGTTCATGAAGCAGACAAACAATACCCTAACTTGATAGAAGTGATCAAAGATAACCCTCACCCAAAGTGATGCAGCTTGAAGGCACTTAGACAGTACTTAGCACAGTTTAACACCCTTTAATATGTGGGTGCTCCTATTTTAAGTGCCTTGAGAAGAATGACTTAAAGGTAACTTGTAACGCCACCCTAAGTCTCCTGCTAGCACCACTACTTGTTTCAGGGATCATGTCAGGTATAAAGGGAACTGTGCTGGCAGAAGTTTGTGGTGTAAACATAGCCCTAATGTGTGCACATGTATGTTGAGAACCCCTTTTTGGAACTCTTCAACACTTCTTAGACTAGAATGTAAGGGATACATAGCAAACATGTTAATGACCACATTTTTAAACAGCACTTGGCACTCAGCCAAGGTGATATACTAGGTGTTAAGTGGCATTTAATAGCATGTTAATCAAGATATATTAGCTAATACTTTAGCTAAACATACCAATGGCTCCTAGGTTAAACAGGTCCTTTATAGATGCATACTTCCTTTTCAATTGTAGAAGCCCATAGTTTTCTTTGCTTACACACAAAGGTAGTACCCACTTCAAATGTTCTGCTGTGGTTAAAAGCATTACAACCCTATGAATGCATCTTTTCTATTGGTATAAACGTGCTTATATTCAAATGCTGATTCCAAAAGAGGAAGGGAAATAACCTATACTGCTAGGAGGCATCTTTCTCCTGATAAAAACTGTACCCACACTAGGGATTATTTCAGCATAACTATAAATAGTAAAAACCACATCTCTAACAATTAAGTGGGAACTACTGGCTGGGTCACTTGAAAGCAGGAATCCAGGGCACCTAGACACACCTGTACGCCATGTCCAGATCAGCGCACACGGGCAGTTTGCGGTGATGCAGACCTATCTGTGGTGCCACAAACTGCACATGCTGAACATGTAGGCATTCAACACACTGCTAATTTGAAGCATAGTGGGGTTTTTTGACACCAGGGGAGCCTACTTTCAAAAAAAATCTGTGGCAGAAAAAAGCAAGGTGGTGCATGGGGCAGCATCATGTGCCACCTGAAACTTGAGCCTGGGGGTCCAGAGCCATGCTTTGGCTGCTGGTCAGGCTCTGTGCATCCACATCTCTGCCACTGGAGCCCCAGGAGGCCCCTGGGACCCTAGGTTAGGCTGCTGGGGCCAGCCCAGGTGCTGGCCTCAGCCTCCCCTACCACACCCAGAGCACTCCCCCCGCCTGTTAACCCCACACGTGGGTGCACATGCCAGGGCAAGAAGCAGCTGCACACATGTGTCTGCTTTTTTTCCCCCTGCAGTAACCGCACACCGCTGCTTTTGGGGACATAGCCACAGTGAGGTAAAGGTTTTACATACAAGTATGACAAAAACCTACAACAAGCCAGGAAAGAAGATGAAAGCCCTGGTCTCACTCCGTTCTTTAATTATTATTTTAATAATTCAATTCAATTTTCATAGTTAGACCTACATGATTAACAAGTATCTCTCCATCCTGTTCCTGATTTTCTTTTTGATCATCCTTGGCATCTCCTTAAAAGTATTTTTTGTACCTGACTAATCAATAAAGAAAATAAATGTTTCTTTTCCTCTCAAATAGCTTTAAAAAGTTTAACTTGGATGCAACAAAATCTACATCAGCTTTAATCCACAGAAAGGAAATTTAAACAGTGATGCCTGATACGACTCACCTGTGCTAAATCTAAAGAAATGGAACTCCTGCTAGTGAAGCAGGACAGGAATTTTTCCTATTTAATTAATTCTTCCTCCAAGTCAGCAATATGGTGAAATTAAAAGACAAAATATCTTGGGAGTACAGTGAAGCAAGAGTTGGAAGAGATGCATTATCTGATTGAGACTTGTTCAGAGTTAAGGCCAAATAAACCATTTAGATAAAAAGTTGAGTCTCCTTGAAAACCAGACGTTAAAGACATCATTTTTTTGAGGAATATACAATGTTGTTTGTTCTTTAAGCATTCTATTGCTTATTATTTTACATTCTTTATCTATCTTGCAGGTCCTGGTGGCTTTATTTTGGGGGAGAGAAGAGGGCAGTGTCTAATGCTCAGGGGTACCCAGCATCAAATAAAAGCTCACACTGAAATCAACAAGGTAAGCTGACAGCAGGAGAGGCTAAGTGAGCTCTTCATATCACAACAGATGCAGGATCAAACACAGTAATTACACCGCACAACTGGATTGCATGGCAGTATGGTCTAGGGCACTAGATTAGAGGTTAGGCTCTCCCACCTGACTAGAACAGATCACCTCACCTCACCAGATTGTTGGTCTTATCCATGCATTTTATAAATGCTTCAGGGCAGCTATTATTTCTTCATAGGTCTTAATACCTCACTGCAAAAGGTGGTATAAAGTCAAGCTGTGGCATTTCAGTGTAACCCTAATAAATAATATATCAAAACAACTTGGTGGCTGGTGTTCAGTCCTTTTGTAATTTGTGCAAGAGCCAGCTGAAGCAGATTCAGATGGAACATACAGTAGACTAGGGCTCAGTAGTACAACAAGCAAAGAAGATTACATTTGTGTGTCCAAAGCTGCAAGAATTTTAGTAGGGGTGGTCAGACATTAATGTGTAGTTTAAATATAGTTGTTATGTAAGTGTACACTCCAAAACCAAAAATACAGCAGTGAAACCCTTCAGACAAAGTTCTGCTGGCTTCAGTAAGTGCTTCCATTAACAGAAATTATTGTCTTCCTGCAAGAATAGTTACTACTCTTGATATTATTGGGATAGTGCCTAGAGACTCCAAACAAGGGTTGGGGGCTCGGCACTGTACAAGGATACTAACATAAATAGTATCTCTGTCTCAGGTAACTGCCACTCTAGGAGATAGGTGAATTAACAGGCTAATGGGATGGAAGAAAGACAAGGTAACAGTAGAGGGCTGCATAATTAGTACTCAGTGGTTACAGTCACAGCTGGCTGCCACCCATAGCCAATAGCAAATGGGATCAAGCCATAATTGTCCCACTGTACAAAGGACTTCAATGACATCTTCCATTGATCCCTATATCCAGCATAAATTGTAATTTTCTCTCCAATAAGTTTTTGCAAATTCTGCTCTACAAACTAGGCACTTCATGAAAGGCAGATGTGTAAATATATTCTATTAATATGGTGTGTTATGATTTACATTGGTTTGTTTGTTAAAGGATCTATCTGCAACAGAAAGCTTTTAAAGGGGTTATTGCTTCAATTTATGCTACCACTATCTACTTTTTCAGTTTGTAGCTGCTATAGACAGAGTAGCTATTCCCTGGTTCCTCTTATAGTTAAAATATAGCACAATTTTGAGGACAGATCATATTTATTCTTCAGACTCTCTTTATGTATTCTCTTTAATGCTAAGTGATAGCTCACAAGGGTCATTGAAACAAATGAATTTATATTTTTATCAACAATGTCCAAGGAAAAAATTAAAATAATTAAAAAAAAACCTACTATCACTAGACACACATGAAAACACAAAACCATAGAAATAGAAAACGCTAATGAAATATTAGCTGTGCGAGAATACACTAATGCTGTCCAGGTAATAGCAAAGGGCCAAACAGCATAATTGCTCCTTCCAAGCTTCAGACAACAATGTCACTTACCCAATAGGTCCCAGCAAGGAAATAAGGGAGCATGAAGTACTGTTTGCTTTCCTGTGTGGCTGACCTATATTATGAATAATATTATAAGAGGATAAGGGAGAACAGATTGTTACCCTCAAGTTCTACTGAAAGGAAGATTTTGGGTTGGGGGGGGGGGGCAGCATGGGAAGGCATTTGAACTTTTTGGCTCTGCTTGGTCAATGCTCCACCAAGTACAATCTCAGCTCATAGAAGGGAGAAAGCAATTTGCAACAGAGGGTCTGACTTAGATTAGTGACCCCTTTGCACAGCATAGAAGGTAGAAATCAAGTTGTAATATAGTCTGCATCTTACTCCTGAGACAGCATGCATGGTCTTTTCTCAGTGCTGGGCATACCCGAGTCAGGAATAAAAGCATCCGCAGATACCAAGTGCTGAGCGTTCACTGAAGAGGTAGAAGGATTTGATATAGCTTTCAAATGAGAGGATCTTCCTTCAGGATTCGGACAGAAGGCCACAGGGTACTGATGGGATATTTAGAGGAGCTGTTAAAAACTGTTTTTTGTGAGAATGCAAGGCAGAAAGAGGGACAAATTTGTGACAGCAGCAGGCTCTGGACCTGAAGTTATTGGAAGGGCTCCAATTCATTCTAGTGGGTTTTGGATCAAGGAAAAGGCTCTGGATAAAACAGACATGAACCCAACCTCTGCCACACAAATTCTTTCCTGTATAACTGGTTTTAGAGACAAGAAACTAGGGCTACTTCCCAGGGCCTCACTAGATAAAGCCGATACATATCATCCAACGTGTGGGTAAAAGTAGCTCATGCCGTAGACTCTGTATTAGTACCCTATGAGTCTAATACATTTCTGCCTGTCCCTCTTTTGAACAGTGCTCGTACCTTTTGAGCACACATATATATATTTTATCATTATATGTCCATTTATGTCCCCCTTACATGATCCTCTCCAGCTTTTCATGTCACCCATCCCACCTACCATCATACTTTGATACAAGTTTAACCCATAAGCTCTTTATAATATGGTACTTTAAAATTTCTTCACTGACGTCTCTCTCTATACTTACCCCACAAAATGGGTTTATACAGAAAACTCATTTAACCACAGTCACTCCTACCACTTCATAATGTTTGAACACAAGCCCACATAAATTAGTATTATGAAAACTGAAGTGAGCATTAGCTCAAATGGTCAAAAAGTATTAAATAACTTCCTCTTTCTCCTGGAAAAATCAGCTCCTGTGCTTTTCAGCTAATTCTTCTCCCTTTGATTGCTTCTCCAATTTCTTCCCTGATTACACACTTTCAGATCAATTAAACTCCTTGTGGTAATCCTGTTTCTGTCATCTAACAATATTGCTTCAGGAGAACTGAAATAGAATTCCCAGGCAACCTTAATTGTTAATTATGATGTCACTCTGAGCAACATACACACAGACCAAGTCTCTCAAAAACCCCACAGCACAAGCTTAAAACTAAAACACCATGATAGTATAAAATGAGCAGTTATAGTAGCAGTAAATCATAGTCTTATTGTATTTGGCCAATTCTCCTGAATTCAAAGCAACTTTGATCTTTATGCTTCAAACTGCGTTCATCCATAAAAAACTATTCTGCTCCAAAAAATTTTTGTCTTGAAATGAGGGTATGCATCCGTTAGTAAAGAAATCAGTATTCTACCATTATGCTTTTTGCATCAATCAGAATATTCCAAAAGAATACACTGGCACATAAAATCCAAGAACTTATTCATTTAACCACTGAATGGCCTAGTGAATTGTATACGCTTGTCAGTTCAATAGTCATGATGGACAGCAAAGATGACCATTTTAAAACAACAGTGATCAGAAGTGTAAAGCTAAGCTAAGGCTTTTCGCTTTTCTTGTTATTCAATCCAGTTGCCCCAGGTATCTAACTAGATTTTGTTGTGTTTTTTTTAAACTTGGCAAACAGTTTCCTCAGAAGCAAGCTTTGCTGGAAAGAGCAAGAGCCAAGCATGCTAAACCAAGCTTAATCAGCTAGCTTCAGCCTAGAGAAAGCCATCATCTTGGATGTTGCAGTGTGCACAACTCTGGGCCTGTTCACTGTCATATACTGAGAGAATGAGGAAGGGGGATATACTCTGCATACCCACTATTCAAAAGGCCTCTACTGGATCCAATGGATTTTGAGTCCTAAAAATCTATCACTGTGGCATGGACTACCAAGGAACAGGGAGAATCAACTGGCTAAGAGATTTGGGTGTAAAAAAAAAAAAAAAAAAAAAAGTCAGATAAGTGTGTTTTCAGGCTGAGCTCCTAGAACAGTCTGTCTATCTGTTCATCCTCCAAAGAACTCACGAGACTACATTGATGAGCAAAAGGACGGGTTTGGGTATGATTTTCACATTTTTTCCCCCCCACTACTATCAGCTATTTTACAGACCCACAGATCTTCCTTATTAAACTAGCTCGTTTAGCGTGAATGGGATCTTCTTTCCAATAAACCACAATTTGTAATAAAGGTGCATAAACAGGTTGTTGCTTCATCTTAGACTGCCTTGGGATGTCCAAATGGTAGTTATTCACAAGAGAAACAGTTTTCCCTTTGAGCATGCCTCCTGACAAGAGAGTTACGACCGTGACGTGTCGGGGTGGGGGGGGGAGGAGGGGGAAAGAGAACATGCCCTCCCCATATTTCTGTGCCAACAGAAAGACAGGCACAGGGCTCCAGCCTGGCTGGAGCCAGCACCCAGTGGCAGCATGGAATTGTACTCTCCACACACACCCCCAACAGCACTTATGCATTGCCTATGTATCACAGATATCCAATACCAATATTAGAGTCCCATAAGGCCACTGGAACTATACCCCCAAGACTATTCAGAAACAAAACTGACTGATGAATATGGCAGAATCCTCATAATGAGGCATTTAATATTGAGAACAAATAAGCAGTGCTACATGCATGTGGAATTCAAGGTATGTATTGATCTCATCTACACGACTTAAATAGTTTGAGACATACCCATGGGCCAAACTACACCATGTCACAACTTGATAGGGAATGCCACTAAAAACGTGCCTTACTGACTCATTGCTGATTTCACACACTGAATAGTGAAAAAATGAGTTATTCAGCTTGTGCTCAGAGTCACTCTCAGGATTGTAGTTCCAGTTAGGGTGCTTGACATCACTGAGTGTGCCCAGTTCCACATTAAGGGAAGGAGCAGAACATTTTGACATGTGCTGTGCACAGGTAGAGAGAGCGAGTGGGGATCCCTAGCATGCTCTGGAACAATACAAACACTCTCCCACCCCCACCCAAGTGATCATTTCTCTCCACATACCATACTGTTATAGCAAGTGGCACAGGAGTAGGAGATTCCACACGTTTCTGATCTACGTTTTCTAGGCCTTGACCCAGTACAGTATTTATGCATGGCACTTACTTTTAGATATCTGTCCAAACCCTGTTATTTTTAAATGAGACATAAAAATGTGCTTATATGCTTTGCTAAACTGGGACCTCAGAACTCAAAAGGGAATGACACTGGAAATGCATTGCTCTATTTTTTTTAATTATTACTACTACTAAATAGGACCACTACTTCACTTTTTCTACAGTCCTGGCACCTTAACAGTCTACCTGGTAGCTGTTTCCCCAGCTTTCCTCCTCAGAACTCATTGCTATTCAGTGGAATTTACCCTGCAAGACCAGAAGAATTTTAATGCTTCATCACTGTTAGTAGTAGGAGTCTCAAGGGTGCATTACCCACACCACCTCCAACAATGAAACACCATGACATTTTCCTTTAAGTCGTAAATTCCAAAATCCAAATCCTTCCATATTTTTATTTCAAACTTTAAGCTTCTTTGTTCAGAAAAAAGTTTAACCTGATCAAAAGTTACTGGATTTACTGAAAATTATTTTTTTTGATGAATCCTCACTGTTGTCATATTCATCCAAAATAACTTTTCTAATACCTTTTTTCCTGAAAATGTAAGAGATGTGGATGTTATAACAAAGAGTTTAGATTTATAAAAATGATACCACAAACGTTGGCCTTGGAACTGAAGCTGCCCTTTTGAGCAGCTAATATTTGAAGAGCACATCTCATTAGTAAGAAACAGAATCTGCCATAAGATGAAGATTCTCCCCTACTATTATGACAAGAGGTCAGTGAGGGGCTAACTTCAACATTTTCCTCATTCGTAATGCAATGGCAGCATTCAGTGAAATCAACCCTCATCTCACTTTGAATTCTATTATCTCCAGCATTAACATGTTTATCTGACATTAGGGACACCACTGATCAGACAGTACGTGAAGTGTCTCATTTCAACTTGGCTATTTTTATAATTCATAATTTACCTAATGTACTTTCCTCATCCTATTCCCATTGCATCCAAGTGCCTCACAAGCTGCGATGCATTTAACCTCACAACACCCATGGGATGTCAATCCAACCCACTTCAGCATGAGGTAGAGGTCAGTTGTTTGCTGACCTGTCCACCTATGGAAGGTCAGGCAACTTCATTCCCATTTTATTCATGGGAAACTGCTCTAGAGAAAGGCTAAAGACCAAATCCATAAAAAAGACTTATGCTTCTAAAATAAACTTAGATGGAATTTAGGGACAACTTTATACATGCTCTGGGGTGGTAGATGAGGGGCACTTTAATTAAAGCAGCTTTGGGGAGTGGTTCTAATTAAAGCACCCACAGCAACTCATGTATTCAACACCTTGCATTTTCAAATGCTGGCGGGAGCGCTTTATCTAGAACTTGTTCAATAAACTTTAGTTAAAGCACACCCACCACCATTTTAAAGCATGAGGACACCAAATACCTGAAAACTGAAGCTGCTGGAGCATGCTAATTACAATGCTCTAGCAGACTTGATTAATTGAGTCTAACAATTAATCAAGTCTGCTCCAATACACTGTAATTACAGTGCCTCAGAACAGGTGTCCAACACCTCTTCAGGCACCACAGGTGCCTAACTCCAAGAAGGCAATCCTCACAAGTCCCATTTAATTCCACAGACACCTGCAGCTGCTTAAATTTCACCAGCAAAATTATCTTGGAGTCTGAAGTTTTGCATTTGCCCAAAACTACCATGGCATGACAGGGCTGAACAATTCAGTATCTACCTTATGTCTAAACCTGAGATCCTCAAGCTAAACAATCTTCTATCTGTGTCCTGTACAAGAGCATGCCACATCTACAGGGTTAGGCTCTGCAAAAAACACAGGTGTATCCACCTCTAATATTTGAAACCACACTTGACAGAAAAGATGAAGATGCTCTGAGCTTGTATTACCTTCCACCAGCTAAATTAGTGCAAGTCAGCCATGATTCTTTCAGAGTTCAAAACAAATTGTTTGCTTGACTCTTTGTTACTTTAGCACAAAACATTTGGGTCTTTCTGCCCATGACATTCAATTAAGAAAATCAAAACAAACTTGCCATTTAGGTTCAGGCCTCAAGTTCTTCAGTAACTCCCAATAGCAGCAACCTCCTTTAGCTCCTCCCCCTGTCTCAGCTAGGGCCGTTTTCAACTGCTCCCAGGTGGAAATCTGCCCAGAAGGCTGATTCCCCTTCCCAGCTGCATCTTACTGCCAAACAGGGCTAGCTGCCCTTTCTAAATCCTTAAAGGGACTTTGCACCATCACAGATGCTATCCCCCTTTATATAGAAGTTTAGTGGTAGATGATTTAAATCATTCCCAGAATGATTCAAATCCATAACTTTTTCCGAAGCAGCAGACTAATGGCTATTTTATGCTAGGGGAAGTTTGTATCCTCCTCTTGCAGCTGTTCCTTCTAAAGAAAATAATTCAAGATTTACTGGACCAGCAAGACTGAACATTGCTCTAGCTTCTAGTTTAGGGCTTCTACCTGGAAAGAAGGAGACATGGGTTATGGTCCTTTTTCCAAGTACTGTTTATGGTTTTTGTATTAGAGTCAATGAATAAAAATATAGAAGCAACCTTGAAGCAAACCTCAGTCATTCATTACAGCAACACAATATGAGTGTTACCAGAGTTAAAGTTTAGATTATTTTTTCCATTAGAGACCCCACAGTTAGAACCTCATAAATTATATGACAGTTTAGTTCAAGTTGAACATTGGTCTGCACATACCTACATCACCTTGAATTTAAAAAAAGAGACCTATTTATGATATAAGAAAGAGATAAGATAAGATATTTGCTTGAAAAATATTCTAAAAGGCTAAAGGGAAAGACAGTAAGAATCACTGCATATAAATAAAACAAAGCTTTATCTGGCATGACAATTAAATGTAGCAGACCTTTTTTCATTTGTTCAAAAATGAAAGAGGAAAAAATAGAACAATATTCCTATAGCTCAAATACAAGGTATTTGAGGGGGGGGGGAGGGGGTGTGATTTGTGATCCAGCGGATTTAGCAACATATTTTTAAATGAAACGTTTGTGGCTAAATCCAACAGATTGCTTAGGAAGAAGAAAGACTACCTCCTGCTTTTATGCTGGTTTGTGATGTAGCCAGTTAGCAAATCACACAGTGTAGTAATAGAAGGGAGAAAAAGAGATGGAAGTAAAGGTGTCTCATTAAAAAATGATGCAGACCTGCAAAGAAAAAAGGACAAAGAGAGAGAGAAGGAAAGAATTAAATTAAGAAAATTGTAAAGTACTTGAAAAAAGGAAGAGAAGAGAAATGCACAGAAAAATAGGAACAGAGAAAGGAGAGAGAGAGCCCAAGAGTCGGTAAATACATGAAAAGAAGAGCATTAAATATATTTACAAGACTTAAGAACCAAAGCAGGGTAAGTAATGGATGAGAAAAAGAAGGAAAATGAAGTAAAAGAGCTATTGCAACAAGGATCGCAACTAACCCAGCTGCAACACCACAAAACAAAACATCAATATCACACCAATATTTCCCTCAACAACACATTCCTCTTTGAAGACCTTTCCATCATAAGAATGACATCCTCTAAGTGAAACCCCTTTCTACTCAAAACTCATCAACCAACCAATATAGGCCATAAATATACAACAGACAAACCTTTAAAAAATAAAAGCAAATAAAAATAGATGAATAACATCATATTAATAAAAGTTAATAACACAACTGACCGTTAGCAGAGATTGCACTCCCAAAACAGAGAAGTGGCAGGGACTTTACAGATACAAGTGAAGGGTGGTATTATAAAGCCAATACATAGACAGGAAGACATCAAAGACTGTAGGTGAAACTCTGTGCTGGAAGTTCTGCTTAGGAAAGGGTGCCATGGGAAAACACACGTAAGTCTCCTAGTTGCACTGCAGGAGGAAACTGCCCTGCTCTCCTGCCTTAGTTATGCAACTGGAGAGGAAAGGGCATAGCAGGGGGAGCTAGGTTATATATTAGTTTAGCTAGGCTATTGTACCTCCTCTGCCATTGCAGCATCTCATAAGCCTGACTTCCTCCAAAAAAACCCTACTATTCTGTTAAGAATTTTAGAGGAAAGATGATGCTAAACATGGGATACGAGAGCTTTCCAGCCTTGCCACAGATTCACTCTGAAACCTTGGACAAGGCACTTAAACACTTTCTCTTGATTTGCCCTGTTTAGATACTAAGGTATTTCAAGGAGAGGTGGGAGAGACTCTGTCTGCCTATGTATTGTCTAACACAGCCCAACTGGGTCCCTATCTCAAAAGGGACCCCTAGATGCAGCAGTACTCTAATAGTACAGCTAATATTAATGTGATATTGTACCAGTCACCTTAGTGGCCAACAGCAAACAGTGGTGCCATCACCTGCTTGCCACAGGGTAATTCTCTACAGAAATTCAGGGAGTCAAAGTTATGCCAGCTTAGGTGCATCAACCTATTATTACTGACTAGTGGACTGCTCGCTAAAACAAGGGCATTCTGAATGATGTGTCACAACCGTTTTAAGATAGCAGAAACACTTTTCAGAGATAAAAACTTTTCCAAATAAAGTCTCCAGGGTTCCATTAACATTTCCTAATAGACAATGTATCATGAGCTTAAAAAAACCCAACTTGTGCATCTTGGATCTAAATGAAGAGCAAATTTAAAAAACAAACAAAAACCCCCACGCCCTATCATACCACTTAGCCTGTAGCAATTTCTAAATTCTTTAAACTCAGGAAACAGATGAGGTGATCCAACTACGATGTAACTATGCAAAGGAAGAATTACAAAACATCCTTGTAAAAAGGTTTTTCTTACAAGATGAGATGTAGAGAGGATTTTGAGGTAACAGAGGTGAGAATGGGACAATAAGGAAGTGACAGCACTCTGAAAATTATGCTCTTATTCTGCTGTTCTCATTGAACCTCTTTCAATTCTACACAGCAAAGTAGAGCATTTAGTTCTTGTTGCCCTAGGCTAGACTGTCACTTTAGGTACAGATCTTGGGAGGGGGAGAGGGAAAAGGAGGGAGGTGAACCATGAGTGCCGTGTATACTGTGCCATTCCAAGAGAAGCAGTGATTCATACCTTTTTCTGCATCACAGTTCCCCATCTGTTTTCAATTTGTTCTGAAGAGGCAGCTAGTTCACAATTTTGCCTACACAATAGTACTTGTGAGCTCAGCTGAGCTGGCCAACAGATTAAGAAGTGAAGCAAAACCTCTGACCCTAAGGAAGAAGGATGCGAAGCACTCACTTAGGATTCAAAGTCGAAGTAGCCCACGCTTTGTATAAGGAAGATTCTTATTATATCATTGGGTGCGGGTTCCATTCACAACATAGGTGCTTTTAATTTTCATATTTTTTTTCTTAGCTAAATAGCATTTATTTGGTGATGTTTTCTAAGAGAGAAGTGTTCTGGTGCTCCCATCTAATAACATTTTTACTGATTGTTTTCTTCTATCCCTAGTGCTATACAGTGATTGTTCACACTTTACCCCAGGCTTTAAGCAGACCTTATAGTTCTACTTAAAACAGTGCTTATTCAAAACAAATCAAATATTAAACAGATAATGATGAGTAAAAAATAACCCACTCAGTGCCTTCAGTGACTCCTTCCCACTCAGGGTGCATTGCAAAACTCAGAGATACTTGTTTGAGATTCAGCTACAGGGTGCATACCACTCTGCTTCTGCTCATTAATATCCAGATGACCCAAAAGCTGTTGAAGAACTGACACTGACTGGGTCCCAATCCTTGCAGCCCTTCAATGATACATGAGAAATTGGTAAGGAAGAGTTTTGAACAACTGTGAAAAATATGCAATTGCTATTAGCTGCATTTGATAAGGTGGAAGGCTAGTGTGTGAACTTTAGGGTTCCAGCTTAAGTTTATCTTGATTAAATAGCTAAATGGACACTACATGAGCAGAATCAGGATTTACTTATTATCATCCTCTCCTGTTGATTCCCAGGTTGATGGTGCCATCTTTCTCACTTCAAGCAACATTTGTAGATCAGTGTAGTGCATGTGAATGTAATTGAAAAAGATACGCTCTAGTCACATGTAACTCAAGGCACTAGGGAAATATAAATAGGCCTATTCTCTCCCTAACTACGTGCTTGTAATTCTGATTTGTTGCATTGAGAATGTCCATTAAGTATAGACAGGTGTTTCTTCTTTTTGCATTCCCTACTTGAAAAACACAGAGAAATCTTCAACCCAATCTTTTTGCATAAGGCAAATATTTTTAGCTTATTGTATTCTGCAAGCAATCACAGGGGCATCCCCCTTAAAAATAGAGCGTTGGCTGTTAATATCTTTTGTGTTGTTCCACTGGTATACAGCTCAAAGTTAGCAAAAACAGCCAATTCGTGTACAGCCAGTCCTAAGTACTGTAAAGCCTTGAACGTCAGCTCTAAGCATCCCCTTTTTACCCATCCCTGCACTGCTGTCCTGACTGGACCCACCATAGCCAGCATAGAGGACCCTGATTCCCCAGCACAGGGCAAATCTAATCTCTGCTCAGGAAATTCAAAGCAGCATAATGGCTCTATACTTACCTCCTCCTTGAATTCTCCCTGCCTGCTCCCTCCCACAACACAGGGTTTCTTTGTAAAAGCATAGACAAAATGTCACTCGGTTCATCCTTCGCTCCACAAGTTGCTGGGCATAACAAGCTCCTCAGGCTGCTTGAAATAGCAGTGTGAAGAAAAACCTGCTGCTGGCCAGACTGAGGTGTTTGGGCCAAACCAGAGACTATTCAGCCAGTGATATAAGGCAGTTTTATGCTTATTTTATATTTTCTCACAAATCACACATCCTCCCCCCACCCCCCATAAGACAGGCCCCCTATTTTTGCCAGGCAGAATATCAAAAATATAAAATCATGAAATGTTATAAATAATAGGAAATAGTTTGGGTAATGCAGCAGGAACTTCCAGGTATGGCAAGACAGCAGACCTTTGAAGGGGCAGTAGCAAGACTCCTCCTTCTTTACTTAAAATAGTTTTTTTATAGAAGTCCCTGTAAATAAAGAGTTGTTTCCATACCACAAGACTCATTAAGACAATACAGACTGCATGTCCCATATCGCTCACTCTCAGCTTGCTCAGTAGTTCTTCAGCTAAGAGCTACTGCCCCACCAGCAGCTGTGACAGTTAACACTAGACTCCTTCTCTGTTTGCAGCCCCAAGGTGAGGAAGCAGCTACATGTCACAGCATCTGCTTACTCTATTCTACTTTCCTTCTATTCCAGCAAAGAAAAATCAGCTTGTCTACTTCAGATTAATAGATTTCATAGATTTCATATACATTAGCACTGGAAGGGACCTCACGAGATCATTGGGTCCAGCCCCCAAGATGCCCATTCCTATTTTGGACAGCTAGTTTTGAAGAAAAAAGGTGTATATGGTATGTAAGTAAATGCAGTAGTTTTATTCCTGAAGTTTGACATGCCATATACAGTAGAAAGTTTCTACATTTGCTTACCCACTGGTATTGACAATTTTTAACTCAAAGACAGTTTTGCTTGATGCAGGACTGAAGCAGAATTAAATTTGGTCCGTTTATCATTCTTCCTGTTTCACTTCCTATAAAGAAAAATGAATTTCCAGACATGCCTTGTGGTAAAAGGGGAAAAACTCTGTCAGCAACAATTATAATTCTAATTAAGGAGTAATATCAATGAAATGGGAGATTGTCATAGATAATAGTCTCTAACTGTTATATTAAAATAGCAAATGATTTGATATTTTAAAACTTTTGAGTAAATTAAGCATTTGAGAAAATTACTCATAAATGGAAAGGAGTAAATATCTGGAAGTGATTGAAATAGCTATAGTTTCACACCCCCCTCCTCCCCTTTGCCACTCTCCTGCAAAAAAAAGAGGGGAAAAAAAGAACAACTCACACACAAAACCGTAATCAAGTAATTTCAGAAACGTTCATGTTCCACATACATTGCTCTACAGCATTACTGGATGCATTGCTCTTTTACAAAAGGATTATCTTTATGCCAAGAGGCCCACACACATTAAAGTGGACCAAATTAATGAAAGCTGCTTATCAGCCCTGACAGAAACAGGTAGGTCTTCCTTGAGGCCAAACTTTTATGATGTTTATGTTTGGAAAGGAGGATGATGAAGAGACCCAGTAGCATCATAAAAAGAAATGTGGGATTCTACTGTGCCTATACCTTAAATGTACCAAACTGGGCAAAGGTTGTAAAGGGGGAGGGATGCAAGGAATTTTTCTTCTCTCTATCTTCTCTATACCTGGTGTCAATTACAATTACAGAAGTTGGTTTTTTCAATGTGAAGTCAGTTAATCTCTGATGTTTGTCTCTTGAACAGGGGGCTTGGACACAGCTCTGTCCCTTCACCATGGACCAACCCAGGCCATCAGAACACTAAAAAACACTCATTAGTAGCAGCCCAACAGATACCCTTGCCATGAACTGTGGGTAGGAAGCATCAGGGAACATTCCTGGGATGGTGCAACTCCAAATAAAACTCTACTTGGAACAGACTGTGCAGAGATTACAGGCTCTCGGTGATGAAAAACGTAGACCTGTAATTCAGATTTTATTTCTATGATATCAAGCAACGATACAAAGTAGATGTAATCATTTTACTGATGGACATTTATATGCTAGAATTACATTTGCACGTTGTACCATTGCCAGCTTTGATGATATCCAAAAAATAAATGTACTGCAACTATGCCTAAGTTAAGTCTGATGTTAAAATTTAAAAGACACTTCAGAATGAGATTCAGGCAAATAACTTGGAATGAATAATTTATATTACAAATTTCACCTTACTTTTCAGATATTGTCTTCCAGCAGACTGAAGCTTTCCCTAAATGTATTCATCATTCAAAATTATTTGCCAAATAACTTCTAATAACAATTCTGGATCTGCAGATAGCTTGCAGAACTGTCTGTTCATTTTGTACTTATTGAAATTTAGGGTATGGACAAATATACAATCTAGCCACTTGAAAATGGAAGAGAAAACTGCTGCTCAGGAGTATGTAGTAGCTGTTATGTATGCTCTCTTACATCTATGTGATCCTGTAGCAACTACAAGTTGGCTAAATACCCTAACTTTGACCCTGCAAAAAGCAAGGTTAAAGATGAAGGAGTCTTGCTATAATTATATTGCTACAAAATCATGGAGATGGGACAGTTGCATCATAACATCTTTTATGCTCCTTTGACATCAATACAATTGTTACATCTGTCTACACCCTTAGGCTATATCCTCTTTGGGCATATAGAGCACCCAGGCTTTGTTCAACAACATATGTATGAATTATGAGCAACCTACAAGTAAAAACATGAATACTTGCACTAAAAATTCATTCTCTTTCTATGCACATTCCTTCAAGTAAATTTGTTCACTAGAACAGCCTTCAAAAGATGTCAATTCAGCAAAATTTTAAAGTCTCTAGCTAGCAGTCAAAATGAACATAAAAATAGCAGGAACACAGACAATTATTTTTAAAATCTGAATAAATTTTGTGGAAGAAAGTGTAAAAACATCTGTTGTGCTAGATAAATATCCATTAGTACAAACAGCTGAGATTAAATTAGGCAGTCCTTAAGTATAAACATGACCACACAAAAATCCTCAAGTGCCTTACTATTACTGTGCTTATAATATTTTTGGATAAACCTATAGACCTTAATAATTTGCTTCATTGCTTCATGTAAATATGATGGCTATTCACTGATGTACCTTCTACGGTACTAAGTAATGCACCAGTGTACAACACAGAGGATGTGTCTACATGTGCAATTAATGCAAACCAATACATTCCGGCATTTATTGCACCAGAGTTTACTGCTCTCAGACACACTGTTTGAATGTGTGCTCAGGACTACAGTATGTTGAGCCAGGTTGGAACAGCCCCAGCTGGCAGAGGACCCAAGTTGTCAGCCTGCCAATCCGGGACTGCTCATCCTGGCTCAATGTGCTGCAGAAGGGCTGGCTGGGGCACAAGGGTGCTTCACTGTGCTTCTAGCCAGCAGGTAACCCCTGCACTGAAGCACCCTCATACCCCAGCCAGCCAGGGCAGTGTTTATACATGCACTGCTGCAGAGTTTTTTACTCCATAAATAAAAGTACTATCCTGCTGTGAAGTAGATTAGTTTACTCCAGCCTAATAAAGGTGTACATAGAGATGCCAAGACATTTATTATGCAGCTAATTAGTCTACTGTGCAGTAAACATATTGTGTAGACATGCCCAAAGATAAGCTGCAAGGGCTTCAGCTGCTGGATCTACTAGCACTAGCCCAAATAAGTACTGAGATAGATAGATAGATAGATCTAGATCTATAGATATCTCTTTCTCTCTCTCTCTCTCTCTCTCTATATATATATGTCCCCAAACAAGCCTTTAGTCCCAGAGCACTCAAGCAGAAGCAGCCTGAAGCTGTGCCCAGTCTGGATCCAGGTCCTTCAGTCCATAGTCCTGGCTGATGAAGCCAGTGGGATCCCAAGCTCCACTGTGCAGCCTTCCTATGTAAGGCTGACCAGACTCCACTTGCAGGCATTGCAAAGATTGCCTCTTCTTATCACTCTGGCTGCAAACTTCCTTGTCTGCTTGCTTCATTTTTGGCCCTGCAGCCCTGGGGGGTTTCTGAAAGCTGTAGTCCAAATTAGCAGTCATCACAGATCTGCAGACTGTACCCTGGTTCCATCCATGGTTACACACATTACTCATTACACAGCTAAAAGCTTAAACAAAGTGAATCATCTCCTAACATAGTGTAGCACCCTTTTCAAAGGAATCCTGTTTATTCATGCGAGTAGGTAACTTACAGTTTTCTTGGCTGTGACCCTTCCAAGGTACATCTCATTAGAAGCCCCTGTGCATTGTCTCCCTGCTACTGGTAAAACACTTCCTGAGGAACTCAGGACAACAGACTACTCCAGCCAGGATGTTCTTGAAAATAGCACCCCCACAAGTCCACGCTGTATACTGTTGTTCTCCAAACAGACAGTATCCCCTTTTCAAGCCATTTGTCAGAGCACACAGCTCACTTCCAAGAGTGATCCCCAGTGTCTAAGGCAAAGATTCTCAACCAGTGTGTTGCCAGTTCCTTGGAAGGGTGGTGTGAAGTGTGGGAAGATAAGTCTGGTGTGAGAAGATAAGTGTAGAGTCAGATTTGTCCCTGCCTGGCCAATGTTGACTTCCAGGTATATTCTGAGAAACAAAAAAGGTATGAAGAGCCAGTCCCACCAAAATTAAACACTCAGAAGCATAAATGTAGATAAATTTTATGAGCAAATTTAATAATGAAACACAGAAATAATATAAATGACTAAACAGTACAGATAAGGCATGTCAAGCAAATGATTAAAACTTTATAAAGTGCATATTCATCTTAAGAAATAATCTTGTTAATATTTGAGAGAATTAAAAATGAATTTATTTCACTCCTAAAGTCTTTAAAAGCCTGTAACAGTGGCCAGCCCATTAGGAAAAAAAGACTTTTCACCTAAGTTTCAAATTAAGTTATAGAAGAGCTCTTATTTTAGTATCTCTGCAGATGGACTACACAACAAGAACCATAGTTAAATGCTGAAAAACAAAGATTCTGAGATCAACCCAGATTTTTATACTCCATGGCTTGGCTAAAATATCAAAAAAGCTTACTAAAAAAGATAAAAAAGAAAAAGAAAGGCATTCCTAATTTGTGTTACTCTAATTAATATTCATGGGCCTATTTTGTCCCCTATATAAGCTATAACATCTAGAATGCACTGCAGAGAACCTTTTGATGTGTATTGTGCACATTTTGCAGCACCTCAAAAGCCTTTAAGGTGCCACAAAATGCATGTTCCTGTTCCCCTGGATGTGCCCAGAGAGCACATCTAGACGTGCAGGCATGTGCAGTTTGCATTGCTGTAAACTTCTTTGTGACGCCCCAAACCACATGTGAAGAATGTTAAAACATACAACACACACACAACAAGTGTGCATCAGCACACATGGAGGCTGGACTGTCCAGAGCAATACTTTTGCTGCTACCCAGGCCTCTGTGCTGCTTGACCTGTGTCCCTGCTGCTCCAGGCCACCAGGTAAGACTGCTGGGGCCAGCAGTCTGTACGGGTGCTTTTTAAGGTTTTTATCAGTGAGTAATGGACAGCCATCCAGCAGCCTGACTGTCTGGCACACATCCCTTTTACAATATTAGACAGTGATTTTACTACAGGGTCAAAGAAGGCATCCAGCTTTGTACTGTGCCTTGAGTTATTAAGGCCAAAACTACAACATTATCTTCATTACTGCTCACTTGTAATTTAGACTTGGCACATCAGTTGTGGATGGCTCTCAATTAGCTATTGTTACTCTCAGATCTGAGCGCCAGCTTCTCTAAAGCAGCTCATGCCTTGTTTTGAGCACAGAATTTCTAAGCATAAAAATGGAAGCTCTTTCTCTTTTCAGTAGTATTATTAATGAAACTTCACATCACAGAAGGACTACAAGGGCACAGCTTTAATTTTAATTAGTATTACATTCATCAAACATTCATATTAATTGTTATGGATCCCATGTTCTATTCATTTCTGGATATATGGGCAAGTAGTTCTGCCTTTTTCAATCAGCATCTCCTATATGCTCCCCAGAGACAATACATGTCCAGGAATATAAAAGGGTGCACTAGGAGGGAAACAGGGGAAATGAGGGACTGACTTCTTTCCTTTGAATGGGTTTCCCTAGACACCCGTAGGGCAATGAAACACAAGTTATTGCAGGTTCAGACTTTATTAACTTGCAGGAAGTGCCATAAATTACAGCATTCCCCCTGACCCAACAAACATTGGCTCTTGGGCCCAGGCGGGTTGAGAGATCAAACTCCAGTTTGGAGCAGCTGTGTATCTGCAGCCACTCTCCCCTAGCCCCACCCCTCCTCCTTCCCATCTCCGGTGCTGTCTTCAAAACTGCGGGGCGGAGCGGGGAAGGGAAGGGAGAGAGCTCCATCTGGGGTTTGCCCAGTCAGTGCTGGAGGGTGGGGCAGGTGGATTGAAGCCGCCCCCACCCCCCCCATTGGAGCCCTCCACCTCAGGGGGGCTCCACTCCATCTACCCAACCCTCCAGCATTGTCTGGGTAAACCCAGAATGGAACTCCCTCCCCTGCCTTTGCCTACCCTCCCATTTTGAAGACAGCCCAGCCCTGCTCCTGGTACCCACTGGCAGACATTAATGAAGGCGCTTTGCTTTGGAGTACCTTCATCTGAACTCTCATGTAATGAGGGCTCAGATTGTCATGTGACCAGGCACTTTTAAAGCACCCTTCTCTCCTTCAAATAAATAATTCTTGTAGTGCACAATTGGGCCAAGATGATAAAAATACAGACTGTAACTTACACTGCAGGATACAGGAATTACACTGGATCATTAGAGCCCTCCTCTTATAGTTTTCCATTAACTCTGAATTGTTTCATTAACTCAGTGTCATTTTATTTAATTTTCTAAACATTACTATATTGTTCAGGCGGCTTTTCCAGAATTTAGCTGAAAGTATAAGTCCTTTGTTGTTGATAGTCTGTATTGAGGGTAAATTCAACCCAAAATGGCAAAATGGCAACCCCCACCCCAACATACCACTTTTAAAGAGAGATGGAAAATTGACTAGTCACACTATTTATTTCTCTAATGACAGACACATACAGTCATACAGAAAGGCTAGCCATAGAAAAAAATATACATATGTACATGAACTGGTGGTCAAATAACAAAACCATGACAAATTCCT
>NW_005842165.1:1820165-1830165 GCF_000455745.1 Alligator sinensis | reverse complement strand
TGACTTGATATCCTCAAATTTATTTAACGGATGACCAATCAGAGAGGGCTGCTAGAAATTAGAATCATATAACCAGGATCATCATACCTTCAAATGCCATGTGTTACTTATGGACCCAGTTCAGCAAAGCATTTAAACATGTGCTTAAGTAGCTTTGACCGCAGTAGGATTTAAGTATATGCTTGCTGAATTGGCCGTTGCTATGATGTCCCAATAATCTTCCTATAAGGTGTCCCTATAAAACATTTCTAAAGTGCATGAAAAGCATTTGTTATGGAAATAACATCGGGGCTTCTTGTTTATGTCAATTTGGAACAATAAGATGATGATACTTGACAGAAAAGCAAATACAATTCCCATATATAGTGAAATAGACATAAAAGACTGATTTGTTATTTTAAAAAACCCCCAAACACAATATCTGTCTTTGCTTCCCATGAGAGTCTTAGGTTTCATCCCTGCTGTATTATGCGATGTAAAAACCAGCAGAAAATATTAAAATGGGCACAGCAGTGAATTTGCCAAAATAATTATTTTATGTTTTTAGTTACAACCTGCGGCAGATTTTTTACATGCACTCTTGATAAGCACCAGAATTTAAATCATGAATAATACAAGCTGGTAGATTCTGTCTGGGGAAGTTTGTCATTTTGTTTGCTCTTTGACAGAATGTAAAGCAGTCAGTAAGGAGACAATTCTAAAGCTGAGAGTTTTTTCCACAATGCACATATGATGAACGTAGTTTCCCCTTCAGCCTAAACATATATGAAGAATTCCCAGTATAGAAGCAAAATATAATGAGATGCTTAGCACTTTCTGCTGATGTTTTGTGCGTTAACCAGAAACAGTTGACTGTGAAATAGCACAGAATACCATGGGGAATAATTTGGGTTTGGAAAAGTACAGATATTTTCAAATTCCTCAGGGAGGCCATATTTCTGAAGGAAAAAACTGGAAGAAATAGAAATCACTCTTTAAACATTGTTTTTTGACTGAATGTATTGCCATTATATGTTAATTTGCTAATCTGAAATATTAGAAATAAGAAGTCTGAATTTATTTCAAAGATAATAATTTATAGGCCAAATCTGAAATTGTGTGCACTATTCAGAAAAAAAACCCACCACAATGATTTTATTAAGCCATGTCCTAGGCACTCACACTGTAGTGTTCTTCTGTCTTAGACCAATTTCAGACCAACAAAAACAAAAGTAGCAAACAATTCTTCACACAAAAGAATCTACAAAACTCAGCTCCTGCAAAAGCTTGATTCCCTTCAGCCTCAGCTCTACAAATTTCTACTCTTCCTATTTGTATAGAAAAGTAAATATTTAGGTTTTTCCATGTGTCCTAAAACTCTATTTGGACCTGATCCTTCAAAGGTATGTGTAAGTATTGTGTATTTTTACTCATATAAGTAGTATAATTGATGTCTAATTGCATGAGTAAAGTTAGACATAGTCATGGGTGGATCCTGGATTTTGTAAAGGGGAGAATAGGAGCAATGACTGGTGCTTGAGGGGTGGCTGTACCCCAGTTACCAATACCCCAAGACCACCAGCACAGGTAGCAGGACCCCAAATCAGCTAAGTATCTCCCCTGCTCTCAGCACCCCCTCACTTCCACTCCATGCTCAGCAGCACCTTTCCTCCCCTCCCATTCTTACCCCTCAACTATCCTCCCCCACCCTGCTCCCACCCACTGCTACTGTCCCTGGGTGCCCTTGGGGTAAAGGGAGCTCTAGAAGTGCTGCTGCTGCCTCATGCAGCCAAGCTGGAGTAGAGCAGAAGCAGCTCTGGAGCAGGTACCCCATTCCTGGGCTTGCTCCTAAGCTGTCAGAGAACATTAGAGAGACTGGACACAAGGAAAATGAGCTCACCTGCCATTGCTGTTGTCCTGGGTTGAGCCTGGTTCCCTGGGCATCCCTGCTGGAGTGGGATAGGAGCAGCTCTGGAACTTCCCCCTGTTCCTAGATTAGCTAGGCAAGGGAAGGGAGGGGAAGAAATGGAAGGAGAAGGGAGAGGGGGAAATTCTTACCTTGTGGCGCTATTAGGCTGCACTAAATTAATAAACACTGTAGCAGGTTAGTACTCATGAATACAAGTACTATCCTGTTGCAGAGTTTTTTAATCTGCAGCACTGCATGCATAGATGCTGACCTGGCTGACTGGGGCACAAGGGTGCTTTAGTATGGGGACTACCTGCCGCCTAGCTCCACACTGAGGCATCCTCGTGCCCCAGGCAGCCCCTTCATAGCACATTAAGCTGAGAAGGAGCAGCTCCAGGTTGGAAGGCTGACCCCCCAGGGACCTGTGCCAATCAGAGCTACTGTGACCTGGTTCAGCAAGCTGTAATCCCAGATGCATGTTCAAGCAGCATGCCTGGGAGCAATGAATTCCAGAGCAGTAAGCACCAGAGTGTATTGCTTCACATTAATTGCATGTGTAAATGCACCCAGTTACTGTTACACAAAGAGTATGCTCATGTACAGGCAGCCAAGGTTTTTATTTCTAGTCTTCACCTTTGGGATCTAATACTCCACTGGAGTGTGCTTCATTGCTATACTGGTTTCTTCTGGTGAAAAGGAAGTTAGTACTTTATTTGTCTAAAGAGGTATCCACCATATTTTCCAATGGACAGCAAAAGCTAGAGGTCTGTAGCAGGAGTCACACATTCTTTTTACTTACCTATTATTACTATTTCTGATAATGACAATACTTACAATTTTATATTTAAGAAACTTTATAGAGGGTATATTTAAAAATATTGATCAAATGGAATATAATCAGGCTGTGCAAGTTTGACTAGGCTCATATTACTTACCTACAAGAACATTTCCTTTGTCAACATTATGGAGGTAACTAAGTTAGATAGCTGAGTAAAGTGAAAAACAAACAAAACACATAAATAAGGAATAAAATTTTACCCAGAAAGACTATGAAAGGATAATTTTCCATAATAAAAGCCTAAAAGAAAGTTTTGTTCTTTTCTCATTTCTTAAGTTATTTTCAATATCAATCAGTCTAGTATTAAAATTCATTTTTTTTCATTGAAAAGTTGTATTTTTCTTGACTTGGACAACAAGTAACTGCATCCTTATTGAATTCCTTTATTTTGTTTA
This sequence comes from Alligator sinensis, assembly GCF_000455745.1. NCBI lineage: Eukaryota > Metazoa > Chordata > Crocodylia > Alligatoridae > Alligator > Alligator sinensis. The sequence continues at coordinate 1,827,044 of NW_005842165.1, read as the reverse complement.
ACTTTATTTGTCTGCCAACTGAAATGTATAGATTTTAGATTATAGATATAAATCATTTTCCCTTTACTGTAGCTATACAAGGAAATTCTGGGTTTTTTGTTTCCCTTAGTAAAAATGAATATAGGATGACAATTGATCCTTTCTTTGTTCTTTTTAAACCAAAGTTAGTAATTTTCAGCCTGAACTGCTCCCCTCAATTTTGGCAGGCATTAACTTCCAGCATTTCAAAATGCTGTAATTCTGTAGCATCTTAATAAAATCAGACATACTGGGTTAATGGCCATATACATTTCTAAGGGTAGAAATGGCCACATGCTAGAATTAGGTTAGTCTCCTTTCCACTTTATCCTCACCCCTCCCCTAACCCTAGCTTGATCAAAATCAGGAAGAATCTACTGACTCAGTTTTAATTTTAAACCTATGCCCCCTTGCAGTTTTGGTCTTTTATTAAAAAGCTGAAAGACTTCTGTTTTTGAAGAGATGGAAGGTTGGGGAGGAGGGGAAGTAGAGGGAGGCATGAGAAATCAAACTGTGTAATCTTTCAGCTTCCTTTTGGGCTCAGTGATGCTTTCAGTGAATCAAGATTGCCTTTGTCTTCCTACGCTGTAGCAAGTTTATGCTCCCCTTGCAATACTGAAAGATCTCACCTCTGGGAGAACTTTTGCACATACCTGCATCTCAGCTAGATTGTTACAATTGCAGGTCAGCTCTGGAAAGGCTACAAGTATTTGCTTATAATCCTGTCACTTAACCTCTGTGGCAGCTGCTGAGCACCCATTTCCCCTGTTAGGGACCTAAACCAGCTTCTGGGAATAGTGGCAAAATAAGAGTGAGATTACACCTTCAAGTTTGCATGTACTAATTGTAAGGAATGTTAGTTGGTGTTAAGGTTATCAGGAGTTAATGATCAGTAGCATGTTAAGGGTTAATACACTTTCCACATACACTGCTCAGACTTGCCATTAGGGCTAGGGACAGACAATACGCAGTGATCAGAAACTGGTTTAAACCTGTAACAGAGCAGTGTTCAGTGCACATAAACCAGTTTGAAAATGGCTGAAACCGGTTTGAGGTAAACCTAGTTGAATGTAGTATCAGATTGAACTGATTTGGGTCAAACTGGTTTATGCAATGTCTGTCTCAGACCCTTTCCTGGTTTAAGTTAAACCAGACTCCCTCAGCATCCTGGCATGCTCTCTAGGCTAGGCTCTCTTCTCCACAGCAGGGCTGGCCCCTCCCCTCTGCTCCCTGGCTGGAGCTCTGGCTGAGATTGCAAGCATCTACCTGGCTGTCCCCTGCTCCCACTCCCCTCACCACTCACTGCTAAGCAGAGATTCCCCTCGTCCCCTCTGCCTTACGCAGACACCTCTCAGCATTAGCTAGCAGACCACATGCTGGCTATAGTCCTTGCTGTGGGAGACTGAACAAAGGCAGACAGGGGTTTTTGGAGCCAATCAGCAGGTAGCTGGTAACATCCCTCCCTTCCTTTCTTGGAAAAAGATTTTTTAAGAAGAGCTTGAACTAATGGAGAGAAGCTTTTGTTTTCTTTGTTTTCTTAATGGGCTGAGAACCATTGAGTTAGGGTTGATAAAACTGTGCTATCAACTGCCTGCTGGGCTGCTCAGGGGGGTGGGGGACCCCACCCTAATCAGAGTGTCCTGCCTATGCCCCCCTCAGCTCAACACTGTGGAAGGGAAGGGAAGGGGAAGCTGCTCTAGGATCCTCGGCTTCTAGCCTGAGCTACTGTGGGCATGTGCTTGCATTTCTGGGATGTCTGTATGGTTATATACCAGTTCAACCTAGCCAGGTTAACCTGTAGAGATTGAATCAATTCAAACTCAGGCTTTTTTAATGTCTGTCCCCAGCCTAGAGGGCTGATGAGTAGGAGTGTGTCTGAACCCAGATGCCTGGGCTCGGGGGGCAGCATGCCAGGAGATGGAAAAAATGGACACGGGGCATGCAGCTTTTAAGGAAAAGATTATCTACCAGCATTTGTATTTGATTGAAATTAAATAAAAGAGAAAAAAATTAAGACTCTAGACTCTGACTCTGTTTCAATAAATTGTGGATGGTGGGAAAGGGCTGGGTCTTGGGGGGCCCCCTACCCAAGCCGCAAGTGAAGCCTGTCCTTTTTGCTTGTGCTGGGGGAGCCAGAATAGGATGAAAGGGGAGATGGTACAGGTCTGGCACAGGGGTTACAATGGGGGACTGAGAAGCCCATCCACAGTTCCCACCAGTGGGGGTTGGTTCTGGCATTCAGAGCCCCTGGCAACCCATACTGCTGGCTGGCTGCACACTAGGTAGCCATTCCAGCAAGCCACCAAGCTCCCTGCCCCTCTGAGGTAGCCACTGGCACCTTCTACCAGTGGGCTTCAAGGGGGGAGGGGATTATGGGGGTGGTGACCCCACACTGCACTGGTTCCTGACTGGCTCCTCTCCCTCCCAGAGAATGGGGGTCAAGCTTTTCCTAGGGTCAGGTGCTCTTAAGAAGAACAGTTGTTCTTACAATTCATCCACATTCATTCACATGTGGACATTCATCAGCATTCACAATTGTACAAGAAAATGAGTTCTCCTTCTAACCTGCAAAATTATAAGTCAGCTTTACCTGTTTTTATAGACTTTCCAGTTTCTATTTCAGGTAGAGGTTCATAACAGTTCTGGAAGGTGTGGAAACCTACCGGTATCTAAAAAAATAATAATAATAAAAAAGAGCCCCATTAATCTCTCACAGCATTTCTCCAAAAGGTTACTTTTAAGCTTGATCTGATATAACTCCTGTTCAGTGAAGTCTTCAGTGTTTTGCCTTAGGTTTTCTTTTTGGCCAGGGAATACATGCTAATGCAGATACAAAAGGTGATGCAAGGAAGCTATTACTGTCATTTTCTGTTGGCTGCTAAACTAATTATATGATTTTGAAAATCTATTGCAATTTAATTGTCACAATAGTTATTATATTTTCCTTCTACAATGTTTTGCCACTCTTATATTAGAACACTCACCTGAAGAAATCTTGTATTAAAACAAATGTCTCAAGTTAAGATGAATCAGATTGCTTTGACCCAAAGTGCATATTGCTAACCGGAAACCACAGATCATCTGAGCATTTATACTATTTTCTGAGATTGGGAGAAAGATGGTAAAATAGGTTAGCTATTTGCACACACCAAATAGGATCTATAAATATTGTTCCATTTTTAAAATATTTGTTCACTTTTCATTTCAAAATCTGTCTTGGAAAATTAATGAAGTAATCTGACTCAACTCTGTTACTTTTTCCTCTTGTGTACTGTATAAACTAGCATGTTTTTCCACTAAACATTGCCAAATAAAAGATTTGTTTGACAGAAATAACAAACAAAAAAACCAAAACAAAATACCCCCAGCTTCCAATTTTCATTCAGTTTATTGAATGAAATCCTTTATATTGGGGGGTGGAGGGAGCTTTTCTATATAACAAGAATGAATATAAAGTTTTTTTTCTTCTTATTTAGATTATTGCTTGAATGCAATGATATTGTGTAGTGCCATCTACCTCTGAGAATACCCTTAACAACTGTAACAACAATCTTGCATTTCCCCAAATCACATTTAAAGCAATATTTAAGAAGTTTTCATCTAATTGAACACATGCTGAAGCAAATTTAATAAAACTGTTCTTGTAAATGCTTCAGTGGGTAGATGGGAATGAAATAAGGCATCCAAAAATGTTAACATCATTATGGAAGGGTTCTCTAGGCTAGGAAGTCATTTGCAAGATGTTATGAATGCCAACGAGCAAGGCCATAATCATTCTAAGGAAAACTATAGTTAGAGCAACACTGTTTACATAAAGGATCAATGGTGACCAAAGAGTCATCAAGAGAATATTGCTAAGCTTTCTTCATAATAAAGCTATTCAGTATATTTCCATACATGTACATATTCTGCCTGTACTAATTCGAGATGTACCAATATCTCTAATTCAATGCAGTTGTCTGCCTCATTGAATTAATTATGGTCCCAATCTTCAGTTTGTATAAATTAGGGCTGTGTGAAGCTTCAGTCCATGATTCAATTCGGCAGAGATTCAGCCTGATTCGGTGGCCGAATCTCCAAATCCAAATTGAATCAGAGGACCCTTTAATCTCTCTGAATTGATTCAGAGAGATTCAGAAAGATTCAGCAATTTGGACATAGACACAGCTTTAAATGTTTTTTCTACATAACTCTAGGTAGCAGGGGCTTTTGAGTGCTGCAATGCGGGGGCACATGGAGTGTCCCACAGAAGCACAGGGGGCTCCCCAGTGCACTTCCAGTCCACTTCCAGGTCCTCTGCAGAGTGCAGTGCGGGGCACCCCAGTGCCCCTCCCAGCTTGGTGCCTGGTGCCTGCTGGGTCTGGGGGAGTACCCGGGTTCCCCCCCATGGCCAATTGCTAAGCTGGGGAGGTGGGTGGGGGGACCCCCCCATGCTCCTGTGGGATGCTTCATCCACCCCAGTATCATATGTAGAAAAAACATTTAAAACTGTGTCCATGTCTGAATCACCGATTCTCCAAATCTGCATCAAATCTTCAGATCGAATCAGATCACTGATTCTCCAAATTGAATCAGGGACAGTGATCCAAATCAATGAATCAAATCACTGTTCCCAATTTGGGCCAAATCTGAATCGAATAGGGCCCACTTTGCACACCCCTGGTATAAATTGATATTAGTCTGCTAGTATCATGCGGGGACGAGGGATGGCACTATTTTAATTTTTGCTGAGTAGAATATTTGGTCTGATATTCTTGTCCCCAACATGATGCCATTTCATGTGTGGATTTGAAGCCTTCTCACTGTGGGCTTACCCCTTCTTGACTTGGCCTGGTGGCAGTTGTGTGGGCCGGGAGCGGTCCGAGGCCCTTTTTTCGCGTGGCGGGCTATGGCCAGCAGCCCGGACACGCCGGGGTGGGGAAGGCAGGCAGCCCGCTAGAATTTAGAATTAGGCACGGACGCTTAATGGTTGATTTAAGATTGTTTACTTACACCGTAGATGGTCGTGGTGCAGGCTGGAAAACTTCCAGGAAAACTTCACTTAAGTCCCAGTTTCAGGACTCGGACAGAGCTCTGGATTCACTCACATGAAGTTTGCTAGGCTCCGTGGAACTTGCGCGCAGGGAAGGGTACGTCGAGGGATTAGGCGGCAACGGGGAGAGGCAAGAGGCTGATCAGACCCCTGTAGCCTTCTTGAAATTCACGCTGGGTCCAATAGGCTCCGCAGTGCTTAGAGATCTTCACGAGACGTGAAGTCTCCTCCTCCTGATGTTAATGGAGTCCTCCAACTTGGGCGGAAACCACTCAAGCCTTTTATACGGCTAGCAAACCAATCGCTAGCCGCCACATAGGAATAATTTAGAACTGACCAATAGTGGGGCACAAATTTGAATACAAATGGCGGGAACTCCTTGCAACGTGCATTTCTGTGTTGCAACGAAGAAATGCACCCTGCAAAGAAAGCTACAAGTGGCGGGAAATAATTCAGCAGTGCCAAAGCACACACAAACAAAAATCACACCCTTGGGTTGTGACAGCAGTGACAGAAGATCCTGAATGTTCATAGGGTGTACAGTACTGAGCTAAATTAGATCTTGTTCTCAGCTGATGTCGAAGGCAAGTCCCAAACTTCAGCAGTAAGAGTAAACAAGCATAGACCCTCAGAAAACGTGTGGGGCATGCCAAAATACAGTCTTCAGATCTCAGTTTTAGAATACAGTAAGCAAATAAAATATTTCAAGTGAAATGTATGACAGTAATCAGGACTGTATTGGTTTTGTATCAGGTTTAACTCTGCTAAAATTAAATTTCTTGAATGCTGTTGGAACAAACTAATACATGACAACTGATGTATTTATTACCTCTTTGATTACAGCCAGTAGTTCGTAGGTTGCTATTATTTTTTCCTCATGTCTACTTACTACCTCATTTTAATTACAGTAATTAAACCACAAGCTAAAGAATGTGGTTAAGAAGATAAGAGAGAAAGCAAAGGACAGCACAGTTGGCTGAGTGTGGCCACAAAAAGGAAGAGCAATACCTATGGTATGCTTTGTCCAATTTTGTTCATCTGATGTCTCTTGGTGATAAAAAAAGCTTGAAAGGAGTTTAGAGTGACCATCCAGAGGGCTAAACATGGAACTGTTTCAAGGTTTCTGTCATCCCGTGCAGAACTAGTTACTTTAGAAGTCAGTGCTGCACACTGTTTGCATTTATTCCAACTCTGCACTTTTCAGCCTCTCTCTAAGAGGGAAGGAGAACACAGATGTAAAAACTGTCAATATTATCTGAACAAGCTGCCTTTCATAGGGGTGGGGTAGGTGGGAGAACAGGGAAATTGTCAGAGAAAATGTGCATAAGGATAACTCAAGATTTGTTCCTAGGATATTTCAAGAACCTATAAGTTGCATGCATAGGTTAGAACAGGAGGGTCATCTACCCTGTGTTTAACTTGACTACCATGCCAGGCTGTTTAGTCCATCTTAGGAGGAGTTTGAGTTGGTAGCACATTTTGTGGGCTGTGGCTGGTTTACCACTTACTTTTCATTCTTTTTGTGAAAGTTGCAGTGCCTCTGTAATATGCTCCTGGCCACCCCAAACCTCACATGTCTTAAAAGTCTGGGCTTCCCCCATGACCCTTCCTTTTATATATTTCTGGGTGGCCTATCCCACATTCACAATATCCCAAGCAACTTCCTATTCTCAGACATCTCAGCTATCTTTCCAATGGCTCATCTCTCACAGCCTACTCAGATCAGGTACTCCATATCATAGGACAGTTAGGATACACCCTAGTTCCACTACACACTGCTCCAGAGTCATGGATAATTCTGCAGCAGTGCCTCTACCAGCCATGGTACA
>NW_005842165.1:1815372-1820134 GCF_000455745.1 Alligator sinensis | reverse complement strand
ATTCCTGCACAACTTCCATATCTTGGCTCCACCAAGATACAGATCTCCCATCACATTGCCAGATATTGTTACTGTTGTCTGCACTCATATTTTGAAATTTTGCTCTTCTTTTGCCTTCACAAACCCTCATTTTCACAGCTTGGGCTTGCCACACTGGCCCATTGCCCTGCTGTCTCCCTAAGTCCTTTTCTTCAGCCTACTGCCCTGAAGCTTCCCTGGCTTGTGACCTGGAACTTGAACTGTCGTGCACCAGTCAGAGTTCATTACTCTTTGCTGGCTAGGACCTACCGACCAAGACAGTTCTCCTCTATCTTGCCCTCTTATATACTTCTAAATTTGAATAAGATGAAAGTAAATGCCCCCCTCCCCCCGCCTTTAAAGAGCCATCATTCCCAGTGATACCTTCCTCCCAAATAATGGGGAAAGGAAAACTCATAAAGAACACAGTCCCCTAATGCAAGCCCCAAGTTCCTCTTGTTCAGTGGTATACAATTTAGATTAAGAATTTTAAATGTTGAAGGTAATGGCCAAAGTTGTCATATACCTACAGGATATAACTAATCTGTCACTCCCCATGCTCTGGAGTTATTCTTTAACGGATTTTGAGTGCCTTAAATAGTTTACTAAAGCTTTCAAGCTTTCTTTCATTTAGGAGAAAGTGCTTTATCTTCTCATATGAAAGAAGCCACTAATTTTTTTTTTTTAATCTTCATCCAAAATTCTCACTACCTCCTCCTTTCTCTCTCTGACACTTTAAAACTCAGTCTCATCACAATTAGATGATATGTGATAAACTCCTGGTGTTTCCTCCACGCACATTTTCAGAAAATAAACAGAAAAGACTGATTGTCTTTTTTTCTTAACTGTTGAAACTTAAAGACTACTTCACAATCTTCTGGTTCCCCCAAAAACTGGATGCTTCAGCTTTAGGTATAACCATATTAATAACAACTGTAAAATGTACTTGGGATTGTCCCAAATTTCCACGCCTCCTATTTCAATTGTTTGAAGTCCTTCCAAATACCTGATACCAGTGTGTCTAGAATTGTTTCTGGGCATCCTTGTCATGTGCAGGTATATCATTGTCAGGAACAGAGCTGCATAGGGGGGTTATTTCTGAAAAGAGTCTATTGTTTTTGAACTTGTGCTTATGACAGTAGCATAGAAAAACATTTTATAGGGAAACTGTCAGGTTAGGTAAGATCTTTAGCTGACCTGCCTTTCTCTCTCTCTATTTCTCTCTCTCTGTTTTACAAGATACATGTAACTCTTGCTTTTCTTCTGAGGAAAAATACTACATGATCGATGCTCATTTTGTTACTGAGGGGCAAACTGTACTCTTGTCAGCAACTGCTAAGGGCCTTGGAGATTCACCTGAAAAACTGCTACTGAAAGGAGAGTATAGCCTATTATTTTGAACAGTGGTGGCAAAAGAGCAATCAACTGGCTGAAGATGCAGGTCCCAACACCTTTTTTAAAAAAAGTGGACCAGAATATTTAATGTTTGTTTAGAGTATGCAGGAGGTGCATCATAAGATTTCATCCAAAACTGTTGCATGTGGAGCTGATCAATTTCTTTATTAAATGATCAGTGTACCAATGAAAGGAAAAGCTACCTTTATATTGAGTTTTAGCAGATAGTGACATCATAGAAGAACTGGTTGTGGGAAATAATCTGGGATCAAGTGATCAGGAATTGATTCAGTTTAGTTTAAATTGAAGGAGGAACAAACATTGGGACTGGAGTTCTGATGGGCTAATGTTGAAAAACAGGCAATTAGTAAAGTATGTTGATTGAAACCAAGAGTTAAGAGATGTGGATGTTTGGATGTAGAAACAGCAAGAGCCAACATTATGACAAAAGTACAAATAATAATCCAGAATCTTTATACCATGCAGGGGGAAAAAAGGGGGCGGGGGGGGAGAAAAAATAAATTGGTAGGGGAGGGACTAAACACCTACATAGACAGACAAGCACCCCAAGCAAAACATTTAGAATAAACAGAGGATCCACAGATGATAGAAAATGGGACTGCTCAATAAGGGGAAACATAATTCCTTGGTTAAAGAAAGCAAAAATAAAGTGAGAATGGTCAACGGCTTGGTTGCATCCAACCATGTGAAGAATATTGAAACAAAAAGCAAAAGCTTCTTTGACCAGGTGTCACAATGCACTGAGGTGCCCTGCTCCCAAAGAGGGGGAAAACTGCTAGGGAGGAAACCCTAGCAGGAAATAAGGAGCCAAGCTGTGGGTTGCCAGGGCAACCAGGGACGGGCAGCTGACCAGAAGGGGCAGGGCCTGGCTCCCTTATAAACCCTAGGGGCTGGGGCTAGAGGCAGTTCCCTACCAGCTACTAAAGAGGAAGGAGCTCTCTGCCCTGGGAGAGAGGGGAAACCTGATGCAGGGGCTGCATCTGAGAGTTAAAGGGGTCACTGGTAGGACCGAATGTTGTTTGGGCCGGTTGGCTTCTGTTTTTGTTATAGCCGAAGGACTTGTGTTTATGTTGTTGTTGGTGACCGGTGGTTTGGGTGAGGCTATCAGGGGTTGGAGGAGGCCTCATAGGGGACCCACAGTAGCGTGGGGACCCCAGCGCCAGTAGGGGCACAGCGTACGGGGTACATAGACCCCACCCCCCAGAGAGGGGGCACTGTTGAGGAGCCCCAGGGCGGGCGTGGCAAGCCCCTGAGGAGGGGCAACACTTGAGAAGGCCCAAAGAGGGGCCTGATTGTGATAAGGCCGAGACATAACAGCTGTTCCATCGGTGAGGTGTGTACTGCGGTGTAGGGGAGGAAACGGAGCCACAGATAGCGCCCCCTGGCAGCGGGGCAGTACAAGGGCAGCCTCCTGCTAATTAACACCAATTAATTAATTAACAACAAGGCATGGCAGAAGAGTAGGTGGGCGGTTGCCCCCAGTAACAGGTGTGCGGGCCACATTTTAGCCCGGCCCAGAGCGGCCACCTGTCACACCAGGTAAAGCAAAACAGAACCTAGAGGAAGTCTAGAATTGATTTAAAAAATGGCCTATGTTTTCTGAGCTACTGCCCTAATAGCTGGACCATCTTATTTCTCAACTTTCAGGATGTCTATGGATTTTAACTCAGAGGCAGGGACCATTACGCCATCTTTCTAGGAAGTACAGAAGAACAAACTGGGTTGAAAAAAATGAGAACTTTATATGAGTCAGTCACCTCAACTGTGCACTTCTCCAGATGAGCTTTTGCTCCCTGAGGAGCTTCTCAGCCAGTCCACACTAACAAACAGGGCATGTCTACATGAGATGCCAATGTGCAGTAGACTAATTCTACTGTGCAGTAGCATCACTTAAAAAGTGTAGTAGCACTGTACAGTAACACTGGTTACTGTGCATTGAGGTAGTACCTGTTATTACAGGTGCTAAACTCCATGCACAGTAACTACGGCACAATAATGCATGTGTAGACATGTCCACAGAGTGCTTAGGTAAAGAGAATAAGCAAAAAAACCCGCTGGTTGTCTTGTCCCAGAACCTGTGGCTTTGGTCTTTGCACAGCAGTCTAGCCCCTCCACATAGTCAGCAGTCTTCACAGCTGCAGCTACCCAGCAAGGCTGGTTGCCCCTTCTTAAAGGGGCCACCCTTTTACTCCTCTGTAAAACTAAACTTAAGCTGAATATTATTTGAGATTCTTAGTTATTGTGGGGAGGGAGGGATTTAATTTTTTTATTTTTTTTTTTGCCTGGAAACAAAAGGCTCCAGACATTTTAGGAGAGACCACACTTTATTGCAGTCAGGGCCAAACTTTTTGGTAGGCCTGCCCTTGTAAATATTACTCTGATCCCCCTCCCCTGCCCATCTGCTGCTCTCTCTTCTGTTCCTGCCCTACATGGTACTGTACTGCCCTGCCTCCTCCCCTGATCTGCTGCAGGCCACATACAGAGGCTGTCTATGCCACTTGTGGCAACAGTGCCATATGCTGCCACCCCTGCAGCTTTATTGTGATCCACGGCTTAAACTGACATATGTTAGGCTTTGAGCTAAATCATAGCAAAGACTCCCTTTATATTAACTGGGACATGGACCAGATTGCTGGTGAGGCATGAGGTCTGAGTAGCTGAAGTTTTAGCCACTTCTTTGAAATAAACCTGAATTGTAAATCTTTTGAGGTTAGCCCATCACTTTTATAATTAAGGTAGCATATAATGACCATTTTAGACATATACACACACACACACCCCTTTTTAATGCAAAAGAAAGTGCTTAGTGGAACTTTTAAATCTGACTTTAATCAGTGTAAATTATTTTAAGTACAGCCTCCATACAATTACTTTATGTATTCTTTATAATTCTTCCTTGTATAATGTAGAATCAAATAGCATTGAAATAGGTTTAAGATGTGCCACAAATGATCATGGCAATATTACAATTATGTAGTGAAATTGTATTGTTTAGAACCTGAAATTAATATAACAGCTACATACAGTATGCACACAGGGAATTTCACAATCTGGTGCATATTTCCAGTGCCAGCTTATTTTAAGAAAAAGAAGTTTCACTATAGATGGAGACTTCCATGTTTGTATAGTTTTCCATTGGCCTACATTTGAGCTGTCGGTGACCTCAGACAGCTCAGGAAACTAATAAGAAAAGTAATGCTTTCTAACACTTGGGAAAGATCTTCTTTCAAGATTTCTGGAGGAACCCTATGTCCCTTTCCTGAGTCTGCACAAAGAAAAGACTTCCCACATATATGTTATGTATCAAGCCTAGCTCAAGCACCACCAT
>NW_005842165.1:1811717-1815362 GCF_000455745.1 Alligator sinensis | reverse complement strand
CCCTCTACACAGTATCCTTTGAGTATACGGGCCATGATGAAGCAAGGGCCAGAGAATGTGTTGGCTAGAGACAAGAATGCCTGGACTAGGAGTTCCCCTGTCCATATCTCAAGCCCCACGATGCTGCAAATATTCCATGGGCTTTCTGTAGAGGCCCCGTAGAAGCACAAATCCTTGGATGTGTTCAGGAAGTTGCAGCCATAGGGAATACCTGACAGTTCAATGCCAGGGATGAATAAGGCCTGCCTGGAGCCAGGACTACAACAGAGGTATTGAGCCCTTTGGACAAATGGCCTCAGACTCTCATGGACACGCGGTGTGTCTTACAAGCCTCTTCTAAAGGAGGACAGACTCCATGTATGAATAAGGAGAAATCATGTGCAATAAAATTAATTCCAAATCACCCCTTTGAAGAGAGTTTAATAAAGAATCCTTCCATGACAGCCAAATTTGTGGATGACAATTAGGTTCAATTAGCCAGAGTTCAAAGGAATTGCATATGCCTGTGTTAGTCAGAACTCACCACAACTGATGTAGCAGAACAAAGTTCTCCAGTCATTTTCAAGTCATACCATAGCTCCTTCAAACTGTAAAAAAAAAAAAAAAAAAAAAAAGGTAACAATGGGCCAGGGAGCACATAATGGAACCAACAGAAATGTTCATGCTTATTTTGTTGGATGCACAACTGGATTGATTAGCTCTGTTCTGATGCACATGGAAGTCCTATGAAAGGGCAGAGATTTTTATAATGGTAAGGAACTCTTCATACTTGGTCCTTAGCAATACATTTTGTATATGGAGACCAGGCAGAAGAGTACGAAGAGATCTGGGAAGCTTAGTAAAGACTTTTTATTTAGATGTTAAATCTTTTTTTGTTAATTACTTATATTCTTATCCCTTTGGTTTGATATAGCTTGGCACCAGCAAAGACATTTTACTTAGATGTCCTGGATCTGAAACCCATTAGCATCAATGGTTTTTTGATCAGGTTCAGTGTCTCATTTGCATTACTGAATGAGACATGTTTATAAGTAAACATTATATTATAGAGAAAACAGCTTTTGAACTGAGATGATTGAAAATAACTTCTTCCCCCTATATAAAAATGCTATAAAGAAGTTTTGAAAAGTTGTCATGAAATTGTCAGTACTTTGAATTTCCTTTGGAAAATTTTATATACCCTGTTTAGTTTATTTTTAATGTGTGCATCTTATGCTCAGAAAGAATGTCAAACTCTTAGCCCCCCAAAATGGAGTTTTCCGCTGGTCTCAAGAGTGATGCAGCATATGTGAGCCCCCCTCAGGGCATTTGTACACATGCTTGCACCACTTTTTAAAGCACCTGGCGCTGTGGCACATACATTTGTATACCATGTATATGGCGAAATACACGTCAGTGTTGACAAAATGGATGCAGCGCACTTTTGAACTAAAATACATTGAAGGCTCAAAAGTGCACCACCGCCATTTTCTCAGTGCTGATGTGCATTTCACCATTTATACAAACGCATGCTATGAAATGTGATTAATTGAGTCTGCTCTGAGGAGCTGGATCTCTGGTGCATTGGAGCAGACAAATGTATGTGTATAAATGCCCTCAGAGTCCTGAACTTTAACCTAATTCAAATATCTGCACCATTTTGAAGAAGGCAAAGCTCCACAGTCATTTTTTCTTGGCCTCTACGATTAGTATGCAACAAGGCTGCCAATTAAATTTGTGATTTTTGAGATGTGGACAGTAGGAACTGAACTGAGGTTACCACCAATTTGACACAGAGTACTGAACACCTCTTCAACAGCAGTGACTACTAATCATTGTTGACATGGGCCAGATAAGAACTGATGACCTACAGGTGAAAGGCTCTTACTTTAATTAGCTGTCTCCTGAACCATTTAGTTCATGACCCTGTTTTACAAATGATGACTTTTCCATGCAACTCCTCTAGTCCAACTCACTCTGGAAAGCTTTTTATTTTCTCTCCCCCTGAAACAGAAGAACACTTGTTTATTTGTTTTAATTATTTTACAAATGTTTTAAAGTGCCTGGCATGGACTGGAAGTCTATTGCTCAATGTAAATTCCTTCTTTCTTCCTGTTTGTACTCCGATACAAAATTCACTGAAAATAATGAAACGATTTCCTTGAACTTTGGGATTTGGATCACATCTTGGTAAATGGGAACTGAGCAGAGAATAGGAAATGGGTAGAACTTTGATTCTATTCCATACCTCTAGCACACCTGCCACTGCAGTCGAGCCAGCATGAGTAACAATTTGCTAGTCATACCCAAAAGGCTATGTGCTGTAAATACGATGGGAGGTTGAGAGTGGGAAGGGTCATGAGGTGGAGAGGGGGTAGGAATGTAATTGTAGCTCAAAAGAGTGTGTATGAGTCTCAATGGGCATTTATACACATACTTTTTGGTCCCACAATGCTCCAGAGATCCGCCACTTTAGCGCAGACTCCATTAATCGAGTGTACTGTACTGCATCTCGTGCAGTTGTATAAGCAGTGAAATGCACATCAGTTGACAGAAAATGGTAGTGGTGTGCTTTTAAACTAAAGCACCTTCTATGTGTTTTAGTTCAAAAGTGTGCCGCTGCCATTTTCTCAGTGCTGACATGAATTTTGCCACTTATACAACTACAAGCATCGCAATGCCGGGCACTTTTTAAAGTGCCCAGTACTGCAGCACTTGCATGTATAAAAATGCCCAATGAGCCCAGAAACTGACACTGGGGTACAGTGCAAATTTATGAATCATTCCTGGTTGAGAACTATGTTTAAAAGCACAACATATTAAATCAGAATTATCATAATCTTACTTACACATGGAAAAATATAAACTGAAGTATCTCAGTGCCTTCTGTGAAGACATCTTGAAAACAGTGACTTCTACATATCAAATATCTCAAGGGAAAAGGAACAAAAAACTTAGTCTGAATACCTGGAGCTCTGATTTCTCAGAATCATAGAATTTTTAAGTCTACAAGGGGTTATAATAATCATATAGTCTAACTCGCTTCTTTTCCTACACCATAGAAATCTAACCAATATTTTTGTGGTCTTTTCATGGCAAGGCCCCTCCACCCCACTGATTGGTAGAGGAGCCTTAGCAGCCCTGCTTCTTGCTGGTGATTGGCTGAGAAAACTGCTTTTCATGTGACCCCACCCCTCACTGCTGATCGGCAAAGAGGCCTCTCCCTTCACCACTGATTGGCAGAGAGGGGTGGAGCTGCTCAAAAGGCAGCCCTCTCAACCAATCAGTAATGGAGAGAGGAGGGGGTGGCCACCATTTTGGCTGCTCCCCTTCACGCCAGATGCTTTCCCTCCACCCTGCAGACTGCAAGGCTGGGCCGCAGCAGCTGTTGGCTCTTACTATGGAACCAGCATTTTATTTTTAGTATTTTTTTTCCTGGAGATTCCATGCAAAATCACAGGAGCACCAAATTTCATGGTGATCACAGAAATTGCTTTTTTTTGCAGTTTCCACAAACATTGCAAAATCACGGATTGAATAGACCCCTATGTGTGATAAATTAAAAACGGCCATGCAACCACAAGGCCAGTTTTGGGTGACAGAAAAAAGTCCAAAATCTTCCAAAAATGTATCCTGTGCAAATTTAATTCATCACAATTTTCAGCA
>NW_005842165.1:1797899-1811686 GCF_000455745.1 Alligator sinensis | reverse complement strand
CCATAACTTCTTTTGGAGCTACCTCAAATCTTTCAGGAAAAAAAATACTGTCTTGATTTCTAAAGCTTTTAAATGTAGGGAATTCACCACATCTTGAAGCAGGTCACTGGATCTCACTATGGCCTTTTTGCCAGACTGTTAGACACAACTTCAAACTGCGAGCTCCCATTGAATGGGTTGTTTACCATTACTCTTAACAAGGCCACACCGTCATACAAGTTTCTGACTTCAGTTGCTTATTGATGAACTATAACTAATGAAGAGAACTACAATTATAAATGTATGTTGGAGGAATGCTTCCTAAAATGTATACCCTGCAATACTCCCAACTCGCATGGATGAAACTTAAAGGTCCTCTTTGTGACACGTTGGGCACATCCCCACAAGCATGCACTTGTGTTTCCCTGGGGAGAAAAAGGATCAGCACATATTTGTGCCCCTGCTACTTGTCCTTGGGTATGCCTTTGCATGCTCACTGTGGCACATGGCAAATTGCCCCAAGTGGGGTAGGGGCAGCTGGGGTCAGCACCTCGGCTGGCCCCAGCAGCCTTACCTGGGGTTTTGGAGGCATCCTGGGGCTGCAGCAGTAGCAATCCATAGTTTCATAGTTTCATAGTTTTAGGGTCGGAAGGGACCTAATAGATCTTCTAGCCCGACCCCCTGCCAGGGCGGGAGAACAACAAAAGAACCCTAAACAAAAAACGGGACTCAAATGAGTCCAGCCAGGTAGGTATCCAGCCTCTTCTTAAAGATCCCCAGGGTAGGGGCCAGCACCACCTCCCTTGGAGGTTGGTTCCAGCTCCTAGCCGCCCTAACTGTGAAGTAGTTTTTTCGGATGTCCAATCTGTACCTCCTCTCCATCAACTTGTGCCCATTACTCCTTGTTATGCCAGCGGGGGCTAGGGGAAACAGCGTCTCCCCCAAACCCTTCTGGTTCCCCCTAGTGAGTTTATAGGCGGTCACCAGGTCCCCCCTCAGCCTTCTCTTGTGGAGGCTGAATAGGTTCAAGTCCCGCAGTCTCTCACTGTAGGGTCTGCCCTGTTGTCCCCGGATCATGCGGGTGGCCCTCCTCTGGACCCTCTCCATGTTGTCCACATCCCTCCTGAAATGGGGCGCACAGAACTGGACACAATACTCCAGCTGCGGCCTGACCAGCGTCGCATAGAGGGGGAGGATCACCTCCCTGGCTCTACTCGAGATGCACCTGTGGATGCACGACAAGGTCCGGTTAGCCCTGCCAACCATGACCTCGCATTGTCGGCCCATGTTCATCTTGGAGTCAATAATGACACCAAGATCCCTTTCCGCCTCCGTGCTCTCAAGTAGGGAGCTCCCCATCTTATAAGTGTGCTGCTGGTTCCTACTACCCAAGTGCAGCACCCTGCACTTGTCCGTATTGAAACACATCCTGTTCCTGTTTGCCCACCCCTGTAACCTATCCAGATCCTTCTGCAATCTCTCTCTCCCTGCTAGCGTGCTCACCTCCCCCCAAATTTTGGTGTCATCAGCGAATTTAAACAGGTTGCTTTCCACCCCAACATCAAGATCGCTGATGAAGAAATTGAACAGCGCAGGCCCCAGGACCGAGCCCTGGGGGACTCCACTACCCACCTCCCCCCAAGTCGAGTATGATCCATCCACCACCACCCTCTGAGTGCGACCCTTCAGCCAATCTGCAATCCATCTGACTGTGTAGGCATCTATGCCACAGTCGCCTAGTTTATTAATTAGGATGGGGTGAGAGACGGTGTCAAAGGCCTTGCTGAAGTCCAGAAAGACTACATCCACCGCGACACCTGCGTCCATGGCCTTTGTGACCTGATCATAAAAGGCAATCAGGTTGGTCTGACATGATCTCCCCCTAATAAATCCATGCTGATTGCCCCTGAGCATCATTTCTGATGCCGGCCCATCACAAATGTGCTCCTTGATGATCTTCTCAAAGAGTTTCCCCAGGATTGAGGTAAGACTGACGGGCCTATAATTGCCCGGGTCCTCCCTTTTCCCTTTTTTGAAGATGGGGACCACATTAGCTACCTTCCAATCGTCTGGCACCTGGCCCAAGCACCACGATCGCTCGTAGAGCCGTGCCAGGGGCCCTGCAATAACCCCAGCCAGCTCCCTCAGCACCCTGGGGTGGAGAGCATCCGGACCCGCTGACTTGAACGCGTCCAGCCCCTCCAGAAGCTCTCTAACCCGGTCCTCCCCAACCTGAGGTCTGAAGGCGATCCCCTCGCGTCCGGCTTCTATCACAGCAGGGAAGTCCCGGTCCCTGCACAAGAAAACGGAGGTGAAGAATTGGTTAAAGAGGTCCGCTTTATCCTCTGACGCAACCACCAGATTGCCCCGCATATCCTGCAGGGGCCCCACATTACCCGGCGCCTTCTTCATCCTCCCAATATATTTGAAAAAGGACTTTTTGTTATCCTTAATCCTGGACGCTAATCCGAGCTCTATCTCCGCCTTGGCCTTCCTAACAGCCCGCCTGCAGGCCCGAGCATTTTGGCAAGCAGGCATTCCTGGACACCCTTGGTGAGCCAGGGGGGCTTTTGGACACTCCTCCCCCCCTTGCTTCTTGTCGGGATGGACACCCCTTGGGCCCTGAGTATCGTTTCCTTAAGGAACGACCACTCCTCTTGGACGCTGAGTTCCTCTGCCCTCAAGGACCCCAGTTCCTCTCCCACTAATCTCCTCATCTCACTGAAGTTGGCCCTCCTGAAGTCTAGGGCTACCACCTTGCTGCGGGCCCTTGACACTCTACGCTGGATGGTGAATTCCAGCACGCGATGATCACTATTGCCCAGGTGGTCAAGAACCTGGAGGCCTCTTACCAGGTCATCGCCTGCGGCCAGGACCAGGTCTATGTCCTCCATCCAAGTGCACATAGTCTGGCTGGCAGCTGAAGTGTGGCTCTGGCCAACCAGACTTTGGTTTTGGATGGTACACACTGCTGCCACATGTGCTGTGCCCCTTTTCTTTGGTGTGTTTTTTTTTTAATTTTAGATAAAGGGATTTCCAAGTATCTAATATTTCCACTGCACTGCAAATATGCAGCACAGTGAACAGAATCACAAGAACCATGTGCGTTTCATGACATCTCAAAAAGCTCTGAGGTGCTGCAAATGGCATGTTCCCACTCATGGGGATATGGACTTTATGTTTGTCATTTTAACAGATGATTAATTAAGATACCCACCTCTTAATTTTTCTCAAATTGCCAATGCAAAATATACAAGAGATTATGCAAGTAGACTGGAAGGAATATATTCCATGAAGCAGAGCCAAATCTATTAAAGGAAAGAGAGATATTATTTCAACCAAAGTCCCATGTCACAACTGTATCCTACATTAGCAGGAAAAAGACTGGAAGAACTTTATGCCATTCATAACTTTTTGTACTTATGAGAAGTTAAGTTAGAGGTATTTAGAAATTAAGCAACATCCAGTTCAAAAACACTGCAGATTACTATACACACACTACATTATGTACAAGTACATATATTATACTTTATTACCGACATGTTTGTGGATTTGCTCTTCCCTTATTGAACTACAGTGAGGATTTGGTATTTCTTGGAAGTGCCACCACTAGAACCACAGGCAAAAAAAGCTATTGGCTATTAATGGAACTAAAGCTGTGTATGGAAATGAACAAAGAGATTTATTTTTTAGATTGGGAAAACTAATAACACATCCCATACATGGTACCAAGTCCTACTAACCTTTATGGATTCCGACATCCAGGTCCAGAAATTGCTATCCTCCATAACAATATGACAACATTAACAGTGGATCAGCATTCCCAGAGATGAAATGATTCCCAGAAGCAATAAACATGATTAATCATTGCTTTGCAGCTTTTGCTGGTTATCTATACCTGTGTAAAAGTGGATGTAAAAAGCGACTAAATCTCCACTTGTCTTACCCAGGTTGTAGAATATATACATCCTTTGTCCTCATTTTGAACAGGTCATTTTATAGCAATGAAGCATATGGCAGCAGTATGGCTGATTATATTGTGGGGTTGGTAGTCTATATTGATAAGGTCAGGATCTCACTGCCACATGGAAGTGATGGAACTGAGAAACAAATGTATCTTTTCTAAGAGACCATGTCTTAAAAAAATAACTGTGGCAAATGTATCTTAATCACAAGGAAAAATATAGTGCATTCCTGGAAACATAAAAATAGATGGACTCTTGTAGTAGAAGTAAATAAGTCTTTAATACTTCACCTGAATATCTCAGTAATACTTACCAGTAATCAGAAGTGGTTATATTGTAATTTGTTAGTCAAATACTTCATAAAACAGAAGCTGACAATGCCTTGGAGTCTTATGGTGAGAAGTATGAAATAAATGCTATACACCAGTGGTTCTCATACTTACTAGACCCAAGACATCCTTCAGAAAATTCCAACTTTTATCTTTTACCCATTTTCTGATTATGAAAAAAATACTAGAGCAATTTTTCTGTTGCAAAAAGAATACAGAATAGTTTTAACACTATGAGTTTCTATGTGAAATTTCTTCATTTATGTTGTGAATCAGGTTTGTACGTTTAACAGAGCTAACACTGTGTGGCACAATTCCCTTGGAAGGAATTCAGGGCACCCCCAGTTGCTACAGCACCCAGGCTGAAAATCACTGCCTTAGAATGATGGAAAACTAATTGAGGAAAAGGGAGGTGGTGATACTATGTACAGCACCTTGGAAAAGAGAAATATAAAATGAGGAGGGGTCCTGAGGAGTTTAATTGTGAGCGTATCGTATGCTAAAATCAGCTAGAAATGAGAAATGTTCACTGAAGAAGATAAAAGGAAAGGAAAGGAAAGATAGGGGCAACAATATTATTGATACTAGAAAAGAAAAAAAAAAACTGGCAAGAAAAGGTTAAGAGAAAACTGGCCACTCCAAGATAGGAAAAGCAATGAGAAGTGCATTTCAGAAATGTCAGAAAAGGTGATGAAACACAAGCAAAAGAGTAAGGCCAGCAATGAAAGCATGATAATGGAAGGTTCACAGCTGAAGGGCAATGATAGGAGACACTGTTAATCCGTGCTGCTCCAAATAAAAGAAATGGAGGAAAAGGAGCTTAGATTTCAGGGATGATCTGTGGATGTGTAAGGAAGAAATAGAACAAGGATGGGTGAGAATGGTCTTCAGTGTAGGAAATACATGGGTCCATAAATTCACATGGAATTCTAGAAAGACCCTAGAGAAAAATGTAGAAGAGATCAATGGAGAGGATGAAGTCCTGAGTAAGGCAGAAGAATGGCAGAGTGAATAAGAAAAAAGAAAATAAAGAAGGAAAAGGCAGGGTTTTGGCAAGATAGAGAAAAACAGAAAAAGAATATGCTTAACGTTTTGGAAAAAATAAATTTGTTAGATCTTTGTCATTGCTGCGTGCACCTAGAAAATCAACAGCTGATAAAAATCAAGTCCTTATTTAGTTTGAAATGGTTCTAGGAGTTCTGTAAGCATAGCCATATAACAAGAGTTGCTGAAGAAAGCTAGTCTAAACACAGCATGAAAGCCCTGTAACCGTATATTTATTTCTTTCTGTTAAGGCTCAGTTAGTTATAAATACCCGTTAGTAAACATTTCTTGCATCTTTTTCAGAAGTGTTTTTCAACTTTTTATATCAACATTGGGATGGCTATAATGGGGAAAAGTGATTTATTTTTATAGTGGTACTTTGTTTTAAACCTTTCAATACAGCTAGGTCATGGTACTTCCTCCCGTTTAACTTCTTGTGGTGAATATCTACAATAATTCCCCATGCAACTTTTAAGGAATCTCTTCTTTAAGATAAGGAAAAGACTGAGAATAAAAAGGGTTTTTTTACGTTTGTTTTTTTATGAAAGAACAATATTGTGTTGGACATTATGGTTTGTCACATTCAAAACAATATGTATTTTTTTACAGGAAATCAAAGAAAATCAAAATGTGTTGGTTTGACACTTTTTTCTTTCAACTCTATATTAAAATATTAATTCTAAAAATATATAGTATAGTATTTCAAAGCACATATAATAATGTTTGTATGTAGTTCAGTGTTTTCTAATTTTTAAAAAATTGCAATTTCTGCTCTGTGAAAGAAATCAAAATTTCATTTTTTTTAATTTCATTTACCAAAATTTCAATTTGGCATCTATTCCTGTAGAATGGAGGATCCATTTACTGACCAACTGTAGCTGAGAATCATAGTATCATAGTAGCTAGGGTCAGGAAGGACCTGAACAGATTATCTAGCCTGACCCCTGCCACAGGCAGGAATGAATGCTGGGTTCACAAGACCCCAGACAGGTGATCATCCAACCTCCTCTCGAATGTGCCCAAGGTAGGGGTGAGGACCACTTCCCTTGGAAGTTGGTTCCAGATTTTAGCCACCCTAACTGGAAAATATTGCCTTCTGATCTCTAACCTAAACGTATTCTCCATCAGCTTATTACCATTGTTCCTCATCACCCCAGGTGGTGCTGGGGAGAAAAGGACTCTACCTATTTGCTGTTGATCTCCCCTGTTGAGTTTGGAGGCAGCCACCAGGTTCCCCCTCAGCCTCCTCTTGCTGAGGCTGAGCAGGTTCAGGTCCCTCAGTCTCTCCTCATAGGGCCTGTCCAGCTGCCCTCTCACCAAGTTAGTGTCCCTCCTCTGAACCCTCTCCAGGCTGGCCACATCCCTTTTGAAGTGCAGTGCCCAGAACTGGACACAGTACTCCAACTGCGGCCTGACCAAAGACGCATAGAGGGGGAGGATCACTTCTCTGGACCGGCTTGAGATGCACCTTTGGATGCATGACAAAGTATGGCTGGCCTTGCTGGCTGCGGTCTGGCATTGGCGGCTCATGTTCATCTTGGAGTCAATAATGGCTCCAAGATCCCTTTCTGCCTCTGTGTTTTCAAGAAGGGAACTCCCCAGCCTGTATATATGCTGTGGATTCCTTCTCCCAAGGTGCAGCACCCTGCATTTGTCTGTGTTGAACCCCATCCTATTCTCATCTGCCCACTTTTGTAGTCTGTCTAAATCTATTTGCAGCCTCACTCTCCCTTCAAGTGTGTCCACCTCGCCCCACATCTTAGTGTCATCAGCAAACTTGGAGACCATGCTTTCCACCCCCTCGTCCAAGAATTCTGGACTTACACCAAATGAAAAGCATGACTGACTAGTCTACAAACCTTTGTGAACAACAATGACTCACATAAGCCCTGTGAACTAAAACAGCTAAGTTCTACACTGCCACTCTATTTATATGCACTAAAAAGAAATAGACCATATTTGAAGTTCCACTCTCTATCATTTAGGTTAGGGACAGCAATAACACATAAACTGGTATACATGATTGGAAAGTGCTCCAAATCTGTAACACAACAGAAGTTCAGTGCACATAAACCACTTCCAAAATGGCCAAAACCAGTTTAAGATTAAACAGGGATGAATGTAATATCAGACTTAACTGATTTAGGTTAAATCAGTTAATTGAAATTCTGTCCCGGATCCCCTCCAGATTCAAAACAATTCAACATCCCCCATTATCCCAGGATGCTTTGCACCTCTCCTGCAACTTCCCTTTGCAGGGTGGGCAGGCTAGCCATGGCTCAAACCATCTGCTCTAGCTGGGAGGAGGTGTGCTCTAGCACATGCCAGCTTCTGGCCTGGGCCAATGCAGGCATGTGGCTATACTTCCAGAATTAAAAGTGAATGTCTGTTCGCTTGCTTATCAGTTCAAATTACAAAGCGTTGACTAATCTGCAAAGATAGAATCTATTCAGCTTTGGCCTTTTTGAATATGGGCTCAGCCTCACAGATGCTTTGTTTGCTCATTTTTATTTTGTTAAATCAGGATAAATCAATATAAATCAGGATTCTATAATTTTTAACTCTCCCTTGAAAAAATAAAACACCTACATGTTTCTATCATATTTAAAAAGAGGAGACTGAATTGTAACCAGCCACTAAATGAGAAGTGTTCTTGGAGTAATGATGAGAGGAAACACTTGCACTTTTTTGTTAAAGAAATATGCAGTTTTTATTTTTCCCTAAAGCCAAGGGAGCCAAGGAAATATATTGCTAAAGTAGGTTTTTAAGAAACAATCCATTACTGATATACAAAGAAACACAAATGTGTCCAATGCCATGCAGCATATTCAAAGATACCAGTTCAACTTTCAAAAGATTCACTGAGAGATGAGAAGGTAATTTGCTGGCACTGCCAATGCTATATGGAGGGTGGCGTTTTAGTCTTATTGGGTTATCTATAATGTTGCTACGGTCTCTCCAGTTTATGACTGTATCCTCTTTAACCTAATTGAGAGTTCCTTGTTGAATATCAGCCTGAAGTGCTCTCAATGAGGTGAGGAAGTTCTTCCTGTTAAGGGCAACTAATGAGGTAGCAGTCAGTTTTTATCGGTCTCTGGACAGTAGGTTGAGACAGTTCAGTTATTTCTGTTTATCCTGTTCTGTTACAGGTATAGACCAGTTTCCGATTACTTATACTGGTAAAAGTATAATACTGGTACCTAGCCTTTAAGTATATCAAGTACATAAGGATAGGAATAGTCATCTAAACCGTCAATGTTGAACTGCAAGCTAATTTTATTGCCCATGCTTATTCCTAAAACTCCTAGGATCTGTCTAAATTATAATTTAAGGTATTCTTTAAATACCTCGAAATGTGGTAACTAATCCATTTTTATAAGTTTGTTTCAGGGGTGACTGGTGCGTCCTGAGTCTGGGCGGGGCACAATTTGTGGGTGGAGCCAGGGGTGGGCCAAAAGTCCCATATCCACTCCTATGCTTCTATGCCGAGGCTTGGTGTCCCCCACCCCCAACATGCTGACAGCCTGCGCAGCAACAAAACTGCCCCATCCTGACTGGTGCCAAGTCAGGGGCCAACATTGGGCGGGCATGTGCCTCCCCACCTCTGTGCGCCCCCTGCCAGTCCCCTGTGCTTTGTTTTATCCTAGTTTGTGTGGACCACTATTGAGTTAAATGAGAAATTTTGGGTGCTCAAGGAATGCAAGGTCAAATAACTTCAGGGAGACAGTCGCAATCAATCCAACAGACAGAGATACTGGCTGCTGGCACATTTTAAAAACACAGAAACAAGAAACCCACGCTTTACTTTAAACTCAGTGTGCTCCTGCACCAAGTCCAGTGCATGCCCAGAAGAGGCAGTGTGTTAATTAGACCCAGTTCGCCCAACTTCTGTATTCATCAGGCAATTTAGTGGGTCTTTCTTTGGCACTTTTATCTAAAGCTGGTTGAATTAACTTTAGATAAAAGCCCCCAAAAGCCCTGGTGAAGTGCCTGACCTATAAAAAACTAGAACTCTTGGTTCCAAGATGATACCTTTTATTAGACCAACTGGAAAATGGCAAGAAAATTGTCCTTTTCTGCAAGCTGATGGTAAAAAGTCCCCATAGGTAGGAAATAAACTTCATTTTTGCACAGAGGGAGCTGAAGATGGAAGTCTGTCCCTCTGGGTCCATGAGAGTGTCTTTGTGAGCTGTGTCGAGTATCTCTTTGATGTGTTGATCAGGTAGATCTCTCTGTGCAAAAATGAAGTTTATTTCCTACCTATGGGGACTTTTTACCATCTTGTACCATTTACACTTTTCCCAGAGCCTGACGAAGGGACTTTGATCCCAAAAGCTTGCAGAAAAGGACAATTTTCTTGCTGTTTTCCAGTTGGCCTAATAAAAGGTTTGGTTCATTTTGGAACCAAGAGTTCTAGTTTTTTGTATGTCTTTTTGTCTCAGACCAACACGGCTACCAAGTACACCCCTGACCTATAAAAAGGTATCCAGGTTGTAGCTGTATTGGTCTAGAGGAAAAGGCAATCAGGACTCATAGTAGAGATGACATCTTTTATAAGACCAACAAGAATTTTGCAAC
Source organism: Alligator sinensis (assembly GCF_000455745.1). Taxonomy (NCBI): domain Eukaryota; kingdom Metazoa; phylum Chordata; order Crocodylia; family Alligatoridae; genus Alligator; species Alligator sinensis. The sequence continues at coordinate 1,801,791 of NW_005842165.1, read as the reverse complement.
AAAAATTCATTAATTGAAAGCTTTCGGGCACAAACACCCTTCATCAGGCATTGCAGAAAAGATTGTAAATGTTCTCCTGGGTAGAAATGAAAGTTCATATTTCATAGGATTTTGCAGAGGAGTCAATAGATGGAAAACTCCTCTAGGCAGTCAGTTCATAGCTGTTATGAAGCTTCTCACTTCCTGTGAGGATTTGTGATGATGCAAATTACCTTGAATTTGCTGCCAGGAGCAGGATCTCAGGTTTCAGGCTGTCACAGTTGTCTTCTGCTTGGGAAAATATGATGATTTCATTTTTAAAAATCAGCTAAAATTTGATCTATACAAATGCTGTGGATCTGGGTTGAAGTAATGCACTGCTGCTTTGGGTAGAACAGGGTTTTTTTCAAAAACAACTGCAAGCAGTCACTATGCTTATATATATATATATGTATATATACACATATATATGTATATATAGACAATTTATATATATATGTATATGTGTATATATGTGTATACACACACATATTATATCTATATCTATATATAATAGATATATACAATATATAGATAGATATAGATATAAAATTGTATGTGTGTGTATATGGAAGACTACAGGCTTAACTGTGAGACAGTCAGGTACTTAGGAAACTAGCTGCAGTGCAAGACCCAGAGAGTTCTAATGAATGGATCTGTCATCTTGGCAGAAAGTGACCAGTGGTGTCCTGCATGGGTCAGTGCTGAGTCCAGTGCTATTCAAGATCTTCATCAATGATTTGGATGTGGGGGTGAAGAGCTCACTGGCCAAGTTTGTGGATGACACCAAGTTATGGGTAAGCATGGTCATGCTTGAAGATAGGCTGCAGATACAGGTTGATCTAGACAGGCTTGCAAGTTGGGTGCACCAGAACCGCATGAAGTTCAACGTCAACAAATGAAAGTGCTCCACCTGGGGACAAACTATCCCCTGCACACTTACAGGCTTGGTAATGCCAACCTGACCCACACTATAAATGAAAGCTACCTGGGGGTAATAAGCAACCACAGTGTGAACATGAGCCGGCAGTGTGATGAGCCAGCAGGGCCAACATGAGCCAGCAGGGCCAACAGTACCCTGGAATGCATCAATCAGTGCATACCCAGCAAAACCAAAAAAGTGATTCTCCCACTCTATTAGGCATTGGTGAGACCACACCTGGAGTACTGTGCCCAGTTCTGGGCACTGAACTTTAACAAGGATGTGGTAAAGCTGGAGAGAGTCCAGAAAAGGGCCACCCATATGATCAGAGACTTGCATGGCAAGCCAAATGAGGAAAGGCTGAGGGATCTGGGACTCTTCAGCCTGAAAAAGAGAAGGCTGAGAGGGGACTTAGTACCACTACATCAGAGGAATACATCAAGGGCTCTGTGAACAACTGTTCACCAGGGTACCCTTGGGGAAAACTAAGAGTAATGGCCACAAACTCCTGGAATACCATTTCAGGCTCAACATTAGGAAAAACTATTTCATAACTAGGGTGTCCAGGCTGTGGAATAAGCTCCCTCCAGAGGTGGTACAATCACCGCCCAGGAAATCTTCAAGAGAAGAGTGGACAGGCACCTTGCTGAGGTCACCTGATCCCAGTTGTCTTTCCTGCTTGGTGCAGGGGGCTAGACCCAATGATCTTCTGAGGTCTCTTCCAGCCTTACAATCTATGAATACATAAATACACATATGCATATGCAGGGGTGTAGGTTGTAGCCGTGTTAGTCTAAGGACATAGGCAGACAAGGTTTCTGTTGGTGTGTGCTCTTCCTGGATGGGATGAAAAGTAAAGAAGCCAGGGGCTGGGCTGGGGAGTCAGTTGCCAGGCAGATTATAATGTATCAAAAATCCAATGTCTATGTTTAGTCCATGATCTCTAGTATCCAGGAGGTTGATGAAATGGAGCTCATAGGCTCATCTCTGGGAAGTGTTGTGTAAGTTTCCCTTGAGGATCAGGACTGAGAGATTGGAGAGAGAGTGGTCCTCCTGTGAGAAATGTGCCCCCACCAGTAACTGGGTATTTCTGTCCTTGATAGATTTCTGGTGAGCGTTCATTCTGGTGCGCAGTTGTTGTTTGGTCTCTCCTACATATCTTCCATCAGGGCATTTGGTGCATTGGATGAGATATATTACATTTCTGGAGGTGCAGCTGTAAGATCCTGGGATGCTGATGGCTCTGTTGTGGGGTGTAGTAATTGTGGGGGTGGCGGAGATGTGTTGGCAGGGTTTGCATTTCTTGTCATGGCACGGTCTGGATCCTTTTGGTGTGTTCTGGGCTTGAGGAAGTTTGCTTCTGGTGATGAGGTTGGCGAGGTTCAGTGCTTGTTTGAAGGCTAGGAGGGGTGGCTCTGGGAAGATCTTTTTAAGAATAAGGTCACTTTCTAGTATGGGTTGCAATTTTTTGAGGATTTTCTGTACAGGTTCAAGGGAAAGGTGATATGTCATAACCAGCGGTGTGCGATTTGTGGGGGGGGTTCTTCTGAACTGCAGCAATTCTTCACGTGGTATCTGGGTGGCTCTTTCAAACGTGCGATCTATCTCTCTGGACGAGTGTCCTTGCTGGGTGAAAGCCTTTTTAAGATTGGTGAGGTGGCAATCCCGTGTGTTCTCTTCACACATACATATATACATAAAATAAATTTGTGTGTGTATGTGCACGTGTGTGTGTGTATGTATGTAGATATGTATGTATATGTATGATACCAGAGTCTGTCTCTTGGGATATCAGAGTCTGGCACTGTGGAAATTAATGTGCACATGGGAATTACAGATACCATAGATTCAGATATTGGGGATAGTGGGAAGTGGAGGTAACTTATAATATATCTACTAATTTGCTAGTAATAATAATAATAATAAAAATAATAACAAATAATTTATGCAAAAATCTTAGTGGTAACACTTAAATTTAATGTCCATTGACAACATTTCTTTAGCAATAGTCTAATAAACAGGGGTAATATAATATTATACAACTTTGATGAAACTTTTGTAGCAAGCTCTTAAGACAGGAGATTTCCTATTAGACAGCCTCTTAAACATGCTGCATTGTATTTTAATTTCCTCTGAACTTCTTCTTTAAGCTCTAGTCTACACTACAAAATGCTGACTGCCGAACAGAACCTTGAGTACATTTACCCTCAGACCTCCTCTGCAGTATCAGAAACCTCCTTTCTTCAGGCAGAGCCCCTCCACAATTGTTGCATGGACTGGGGGTTCTTTTTTACATGCTTTCAGTTGTGTACCTAGCTTGCTCACTAGCTGGTACCTTCTCAGGAGGTGCAAGGCAACCTGAGATATTGAGGGACTTCGAGTTACCTAGAATGTGGAGGGCATCTGGGACAGAAGTTCAATAAGCAGATTTAACCAAAATTAGTTAAGTCTGATAGTACATCCATCCAGGTTTATCTTAAACCTATTTCAGCCATTTTGAAAGAGGTTTATGTCCTCTGAACTTCTGCTGTGTTACAGATTTGAACTAGTTTTCAGTCACTTATACATGTAATTTCTGTCCCTATCCTCAGAGTGCATTTGGTACTTTGACAGCATAGCTGCTAAGTGGAACTACAAGAAACACACGGGTTGTTCGCATGCTATGGCAGCTGTGCTCTGGCAGTTGCTGTCTGCCCCCAGAATATCTGCCTGCAGAGGCAAGGAAGTATGAGCATAGCTCAAGAAACGGGTTTATTTTCAGAAGAAATAAAATACTGAGGATGAGTGAATTTACTGCAGTGAAGCCTTTGAAGAAGCCAGGAATAGATTCTCTTGAAAAAATACAGAGCTAATAAGCTGACTCTCTTTTTCAAGTCTACAGATCACTTAATTAAGCCATTTCCCCTCCTAACTTCCTCATTCCCTTGCATTTGATTGTCAAAATAGTACATT
>NW_005842165.1:1792436-1797889 GCF_000455745.1 Alligator sinensis | reverse complement strand
CAGGAATCACTCTGAAGGCCACTGGTTATGCTCATGCTATACCCAGTTCAGTAATCTATAGTCCTGCAGGCTCTGGTTTACTTTTATTCCTAAAGCAGGGACAGAGTTCAGTGTCAAACAGCTCACAGCATTCTTTCTACATGGAGACAGCCACAGCAAAAAATAGAAGTACTCTTCTGCCTTTGTCCCTCTGCCACCTTTAAAAACAACATCTTCCATTCTCAAATTAGTACCTTGTACAGTAAAATCCCATTCAGTCCTACTATATGTTATTTCTCGTGTTTGTCACCTCTTGCATGTTTTAAACCCCGTGAGGGTGAATGATGCCATTATAATGCAGTGCTCTACTACTTTAAGGCTCTCATCTGAAGTAAACCCCAGATAGCTGTAAAAAGTAAACTCGAGCAAGCTGGAGTTTACTAGAGCAGAGATGCCTTTTAAAAGATACATAAATACTGGGAAAAGGTTGCACACCCCAAGTTAGAGTCTCTGAAGGCATCTGGTAGGCACAATTAGATCCCCATTTTTTGTGCACAGCATTCTCACTGCTGCAGCATTGCAGCTCATTTAGATAAACTTATATTTCAAACCATTGTGACTACAAAAATAATGCTGAGTATATGAGTGGAATATCAAACAGTGCACTATTAAGTACCTGATTCTTCAGATAACCTGAAACAAGAGCTCTGAGAGGTGTAAATTTTCCTGTTCACCTGTTTTTGAATCCATAGTACAACAGCTTAAATGTCAGCATTGCTAACTATTCCACAGCCAATAATCTTAACATGAAATCTGGCTAGTGTTCTTATTCCCCAATCTCAAACTGTCCCTCATAGTTTAAACCTCTCCAAATGCTCCCTTTTAGCTAGCAGAACTTCTAGATGTTCCTAGCACATGCTGGAGTACATTGTACATCTGCTTTCTACAAGTGCTCCTGGAAACTGGCTATCTAATTAAAGAACAAAGACCAAAATATATGATTGATTTACCAACTGTAACCGGGCAACAGTAACAAAATAATTCAAAAGAATCACAGTTGATTTGAAGACTTTCTACTAATAAATAACAACAATTCATATTCATTAACAATAATGCAATAATGCCAATAACAACTATCTCAGTATCAAAGGGACTGTGAAAAGCCAAAGAGAGGAATTATACATGATAAAACATGATCTAACCCTGTAATAGCACTTCCTACTGAAATAAAATATCAGATTTTTTTTTTTGCACAAAAGAATGGTTCTTTTCTGACTGGGAGGTAAAGGATGAAGGAGGAAATACCTTCAACTACTGTGGAACAGAGTACGGTTGACTTGTTTGTTTCTATTTGTTAACAAGATATGTGCAATAGTTGGAAACATTAGAAGGAAACTGAGAAATGTTCCCAGTGGATTAAAATAAATGTTACAGCAGGTATAAGATTTTGACTTCTCTCCCTCATATGCTTAAAAAACCTCTTGCATTCCTTTGAATGCACAGCACAGCTTTGACATTGGGACACTTAACCTCCGAAGTGAGATACACCTGCAGTGAATTATCCATTGTAATGAGCTCTTAGACTATAGTTTCAAAAATGCTGCATCTGTCTCCTTTATAGAGCTATCTCATGTATTCATTTATTATCTACAAAGAAAGTCAGATCAGATATTTAAAATAAGCCACTGACTTATTGCATTGCCTGTAAGGAATACTTTTCGCAGAACTTGTTCTAAAGATTAAAATAGAACAGGAAAGGCAATTAAATAGAAGTAAAAACAGGCTTAGGAGGGAATGTACTTCATCTAAAATGTCTGTTGATACACATTTTATTCTTTTCACAATAAGTATAATACATGGAAAATAGGTTGGCCAAAACCAAATTAATGCTAGAATTCCTCAGTCTAGAGAGACTATCACAGTATATGTTTTCAGACTCTGACTTTTTTTTTTGTGCTTATTTCTTCCTCCAAACTCACTCTCTCTTCTCCTGACAATTTTTTTTGTTCAATATTACATCTTTGCTCCTGTTTCTCCATCTCCACCCCCTTCCTTCTGACAACTTTCTCAAGTTCTGCTTCCTGATGTTTCCAAATTTTCCACTCAAATCCCAGGGGTATTTATTCCTAACAGGAGGATTTTTTTCCACTTTATCTGGAGTCAGCTACTAACCTCTTCCTTCCATCTCTTGTTCTTCACTCAATTTTCCTGTAAATTACTCACTAATTTTCTAACGCATCTTCATAATTTCTTTTTTTTTTCCCCTTAAATTTTAGTCATTGATGTTTTGTTGAGGGTCTGAAGCTTCCAAATTTCATTACTTTTTTCCTACCAATTCTATATCTGCTTACCTATCATCTTCTATAAATCAAAACATACTTGTATAACTGTTTTCTAGAGTACCATATTACCCTATGATATCTACTCTGCCTTAAAAGTCATCTTTTTCACTTTATCTTTCCCTTTTCTACCATTTCCACGTTTTCCCTACTGTTGCCATCTGAATCTCCTTTTCTTTTTGTTCCTTTAGTCATCTCTTTCCACCACCTAGCATGAGTTATCCATCAGAATCTATATTAAGCTAAGGTGGGTGTGCGGGAGGGGTACTGTTTCCATGTATGTTCTTTATTATATCTATTTTTCAATGTCTTACATTGCTACATTGAATTTATTTACACTTGCCTGCTCAAACAGTCAAGAGATTGATACACACATCTAATCTTCACCTGCCCCTGAGAATTTATTGTCCCTCTATCTGATCCGAGATGCATACATAGTTAGGTAAATGTCTACTGTTTTGAGCTCTTCTGCTTAATTAAATTGTACCCTTGAATTCCCTTCTGCAGATAGCACATTGCATCAGCTCTCTTCGTTAACCTTTTATCATGCTTTGTTTGTGACCATGAGCTATGCCAAGTCCATCTTAAAAAATTCTACTGTTCATCAATGGATCAGATAAAAGATGTTGTTCATACAAGCTCCTAACAGTCCTGCATTGGGATTAAGACTCATTATTAAACAGGACCTCATTGTTCCTTATAAACACATCCTTCTTTCACATTTGTCTTTACAATATAATTGTATCCCGAGAGAAAACACCCTCTTCCATCTTGAACATGCTTCTTTTCACTTTTAACTCCTTTTCTGTGCATGCCCCTAGATTAATTTTGGTGCGGACATTTACTTTAGAACTGAAACTCTTTTTACACATCCTGTCAGTCAATTATTTGATTGAACATATGACACCAATCTCCCTTGTCTTACAGAGAACCTTGCAAAATGGAAGTGATTCAGCAGTAGGGCTCTTATTAAGAGAGTTAAGTAGCTTTTGCAGCCACTCCCTTTGCTGGAGTTATAAGTACACAGAAGTTCAGAAAAAAATCAGGCATCTAGGGAATTTGTGCACGCTTGTTTCTTTTTCTTTGAATGCACAATGTGTGTAGCATTGTCAGGTTAGCAGTATACATTTTATATAAAATGATGAATGGTTTGCAACATACTATGTGAAATTCAGCTAAAGATTTGACAAGTTGGAAAGAACACTAGCAAGGGCAGATCTAAGAGGGGTGCATTGGTACATTTGCACTTGCTGTTCCCTACCCCACCCCCCCAAACCTCCCCTCCCTTGAATCCCTGGTCCACCCAAAGTTTAAAACCAACTGCCTGGCAATGGCAGCAGCATTTCGACTGTAGAGGAAGCCAGTTGACTTCATGGCTCATTATAATCTATGCGATCCCTTCTAAACTCTTCATTCTACAGATGTTAACAACCCTGTATTTTTTAATGGTCTTGATGTTCCACCAGTCAAACTATCCTTTCTTCTGCAAGTCTTCCATCAGAGTTGATGAAGCTACTTTTAGTGCACATTAATTAGTAGGAAGGTGTAATCTGTTTTTGAACAGACATGTGACACGGTCTGTCAAAAGGGACCAAAAGATAGGTACCTAGTTTCTACTTACTTTGAATCAGTTGGGCATGTGACTCTCTTATACCTTTTTTAAACTAATAGCTTAATTTATTTCAGAATATTAATTACTTTGAGGCTGTTTCATCCAAATTCATTTCATTCCATGGACTGTTCAAACTTAGTTTGCAACATGTATTCACTAACTGTTTTTTTTCACATACCAACTTTCAGTCACTTGGTATTTCAGTTCTCTGACAAATGAAGAATGAGAGAATGTGTTCAAAATACAAGGCTTGACATACTAAACTTGACATTCTAGGCACTTTCCAATTCTGCAAAATATTCCTTCTTAGCACAATTAAGGAACTTCTGCATCACTTGAATCAAATATTAACTAAAACAGTGGTATTCAACATTTTTTATTTGCAGATCCCTAAACAATTTCTAATAGTAGACCTCTTCAGAAATTTTGAATGGAGGTGAGGACCCCTTAGAGCTGTAAGTGTGGGTATTCATATACTTTTGATTGATCATAGTCATCTTTCATGGATGCCTTAGACATAGTCCGCAATCTACGGACCACAGATTGAAAAACACTGTCATAAAACATTGGTGCTAGAAGAATTATACCATAGGGCTGCCATCACATACAGCATTAGATTAATCTGATCACATTCACATAGCTGTGAAGGTTACAGCCAAGTAGTCCCCTAAATTACTTCACTGTCCCAAGGCTTGGACCAGGGGAATTTAAAGTCCATCCAGAAAGCACTGTCCATCTCACTTCAAGAGATAATGCCAGAATCAGAATCTGGGGTTTGTAGATGTTGATCCAACTTGCAATACTATGTTGTTTTAATGAATACTATGTTCAGCAATATTTTATCATTTACCATAAGAAATTACTAATTACACTGTAGATTGTGTTTATCACTTCAGTTGAGATGAAACCTCCAATAGCCAGTGTGTCAAGGTCACAGTTGCAGGGGAGAAAGAATCTTCATGCCATGTTGTGTTAAGCAATGCCCAAAGAACCACCAGCTTTTTTTTCGCATCATTCTTTCATATGTTCCTAGAAAACAGTTGCTGTACCTCACATCTATACATGTAGTCCTGGATGAACAGATGTTGATTTGGATTATCAAAATACCCTTATGTCAGGGCTCTGGAAAATGTTTTCATACGTGGTGAAGAAACTTTGTTCTGTCTTTAAGTGCTTTTACCACATTTACTAGCACTTAGGATGACCCTCAGTTTGAGATGACCCCTCCACCCCAGTAATTAGATTCTATGGAAAAATTATAAATTTATAATTTTCCATGTACAGAATTTTATTATTAGAGTACTATCTTTAATTCATCCTCCCCACTTCTGCAGGAGGTCAGGAAGTGGGGGCGCAGGTGCCCCTTGGTTATGCCTATTCCCTGCTACCTATGCTCCCCTCCTGGCCCCCTACAACCTCATGCTCCTATTCCCCCTCTGATCTCCCTCCTGCCCTTCCCTCCCCACAGCTTTTACTCCCCCTTTCCCCTCCTCCCCCAGCCTCTGCTTCTGTCTTCCCTTTCC
>NW_005842165.1:1764764-1792426 GCF_000455745.1 Alligator sinensis | reverse complement strand
TTTCCCTCACAGCCTCTGCTCCCTGCTTCCCCTTGCTTTACCTTTGCTGTGCCAGCATGCCCCCTCTTCTAGCCTGTGGCATGGAGAACAGCTCCAGCCCAGCCCATGTAGCAGTTTTGCAGGCTGCTAACCACACCACTGCTACAGGGCTAGGCAGGGGCCACACACAGTATCTCAGACTGCAGCACGCATGGAGTCTGGCAGTACAAAGCAAGGGTAGAGTGTGGGGGAGGAAGAGGGCTGACAGGGCAGTAGAGGCTGGGTGGGTGCAGGAAATGGGGGAAAGAGGCTGCAGGGGGGAGATGGCAGGGTGCAGAGGTGGATGGTGGGAGGGGGGGGGGGTGCTCAGCTCTACGTATCTTGCTCAGGCCCTGCCACCTCTTACCTGAAGGATTTTACCAGCTAGAAGGATCACACCCTTGTCTAGTCAGGCACTCAAAAAAGATAGATTTCCCTTTCCCTAGAATGAGGCAGTCTGAAGAGTCAAAATGCTCTGGAATTGTCACTGACATTGGCTGCTTCCAGATGTTAAAAAAACAAACAAACCACACTTTACCAGAAGAAGCACTGCATTAGTTCAACCTGGCTCTGCAGAATCTGTATAGATCTCATCCTGCCTTGGCTGAAGGACAGCAGCCCCTTTGTACCCTAGAAGACTGAAGACCAAGTCATGTACCTGAGCAGACTTAAGAACATTTGCTTATTTGGCTAGTTCTATGCATCACCCCTTCAATTCTAGGGGATTCACATTATGCCAAAAACTTACAGCCCCCTGAAATGCATGTTTACCAGACTACAAGATTTTCCAGATGTTTTTTAAGACCAGGAGCATAAATGCATCCTTCCAGACATGGAGATTTCCTCAGCCACCACCCATCCCTTTTGTAATTTCCCCTCAGTGGGAAATAACACCTTTGTAGGTGTTATTCTTGCAGTGCCTTCTTTAAATTTAAATTATCATTGTTTGGCAGGGACTATTTGAGAGTAAACAACTCTTGTCAAATGCTAATTCTCAGCAATTGTCTCTTCTAGGTGTAAATGGATGAGGGCCACTTAAGTAAATTACTGCATTATTAATACAGCCTTGGCTATAATATAAAGGTATATCAAAATTATGCGTATAGCACAATTACGAAAATGAGAAAAGTGAATCCAGCTTCAGTAGCTATAAATAGTGACTAAACATCACATAAATTAATCTAATTTTGAAGAATATCTATACATGTCACACAGTGAACCCCAAAGGCAACTTTCTGGGGGTTGTAACTTTGAGGACCCATCTACACAAGATGTTTACTCTGGAGTTGCCTAATTAACTCCACAGTAAAGTCTCAACATCTAGACATGAGGCCCTAGTTTTTAGTTGGAGCTAAAAGATGTCTTCCTGGCTATGAAATAGAAGCTTGACATTACCAGGAATAGCTAAAAGACAGCAAAATTGAAGAACAGAGGGTAGTTTGAATAGTGGATGGTCAAGACCATTTAAAAGGAGAGAGATTAGAACCTATGGAATGAAGAGAGATTAGCAGGAATCAGGAAGATTATAATGAGACATGGAGTTAATTGACTCGCTCAGTGCTGCCTAATTAGAAATGCCAGTGCTTCTCCCATGCAGTTGGTTTTAAACTTTTGGAAAAGTGTGACATAAAAGAGCGGTGCGACTGTACCACTGTCACCTTCTCTCCCAGATCTACCCCTGTGTTAATGTGTTTGGGCTGGAGAGATGTAGATGATTGGCTTTATAGCTTCTTCATGTGGTGGGGAAAAATTTCAGCTGCTTCCTACACACAGCCACCCTTTTGAAGAAAATTCCTGTATTGTAAAGTCCAAACAACTGCCCGGTCTCATAAATAGCTTTACACTTTAAAGCTTTCTAGATAGAGTTTGGTTTCTTTTCAAGAGATTACAGCAAATTAGAGAGCAAAACTGGCACATGAATTGAATGTCTCAGTTCTAGTACTAGAGGTGCTGCGAGTGTAATTTGAGAATCAGGCTGGCAATGCCAGCACTGCAAAAATATGTTTTGCACCTTTCCGCTTTTCTCACTCAAGCCAGCCATCTTCGCTGTCTAGGAGAGATTAGCTATCACAGGGACCAGATGCCAAGTTCTAAATGTTATTAATTTATTCTATTTTATAGTGGAGATATTTAGTCTTGGCCTCTGCTTCATTCTTTTATTAGGCAGCTTTTCAGAATCTATGGATAGCCTGGCCATAATTTTAGTTGTAGTGAATCTGGCCAGAAGCAGAAGAAACCCTAGAATTTCTTTCAACTGAACAACTACAAGAAGCTCTGCATGACCTATGCTGAACACTGGAACAAGGTCCTTTGTTAGAAGGAGAAATCACCCTTAAATATTTGAGTGTAAAATAATTTGCTTCAACTCTTGCCTTTTGGGTTGATGTAATACATCATTCGGTGTGCTTTAGGCATTCCCAGAATTATGCCTCACCTGCAAATAAAATGAGACTATTGTAGGTATCAGCCATGAGAAGTTTACCACTTAGCTCTAGGTATAGAGGCCCCTGCTTTCAATAAGAGTTCTGAATTTTTTTATAAAGATGGCAAAAGTCATTACCAGACCTAGAGGGGAAAAAATAGTCAAATAATTTATCTGTCAAAAAATGCGGGTTTGTGTCAACCAATATTTTAGTCTTCAAAAAATGTCAATAAAAAGTTTTTATTCATTTTTTAAACATTTTAAAATATTTTTTTAACTTCAATGTTTCCTTCTCAAACACTGTTTGGTTTAAAAAATTACATAAATTTCAATTTTAAAATAAAAAAAAGCAAAATAAACTACAGATCAACACTACTATGGTTACATTTTAGATCAAAAAAAATATTTTGTTCTACTCAAAATAAAAATCCTGGAAGTTTCCATTTCACTGAAAAAAATCTTGGTGTGGTAAATTGGCCTGCATTGAGATCTATGCTGCTGCTGTTAGGCCCCCTCTACATTTAACCCTCATCAATTCTCATGAAACCGTAACGGTTTTTGCTCTTATGGGGTAACTTATTACCCCACAACTGGACATTGTTGGTCTCGTGGGGTAACTTGTTACCCCACCAGCATGAACAAAATGGAACCAGTGACAACAGTATAAATGTACCAAGAACTATTTATTAAACATACAGATTGTTTGAAAGAGTATTTATGATGATTTGAACCCAAAATAATATTTAACTAGAACTATGAACAAAATTTGAACATTTTTTAGTGTTTCAAAATGTGAATGAACAATTTGCTAAGTCTGCAGTTCACACTGTTTTCAAACTAACTATTACTTCCAAAAATTTTTCCTAACTATTTTAACTAAATATTGCATTCCTCACAAAGCAGCACTGATATACTGTGGTGCAGACATGCAAATCACTTAAAATCTTTGCATCATTTCTGGGTTCTGTGGTCATCTGTCCTTGGACAAAAAGCACAATGTCCACTCATGCTTGCAGAAGGATTTATTGGGGTGTGTTGTGGCAATTTGTAATTTAGGGCAGTCATACCAGATAAGGTATTGCAAAGACTGATGAAAATACCACATTTTTTTTGCATATCCCATGCCCATAAATAAAACACATGCCTTGCTTTTAGAAGGCAGGATGTAGAAAAAAGATTTTTCCCATGTCATGGCTGACAATATGACACAGAACAAGTCCTCCAGCTCAAAGTGTTCTGGCTCTAAAAGGCGTAACAGTAGACTATACCCCTCCTGCTTTCAAGGCCACTGAGAAGTGTCATCCAGCTGGCACCTGAGAGTCACAGTGTCTACTTATTTTTGTGACCTTTTGCTTCTATTTCCATGTAGAAAAAAGGCAGCTTCCTTGTTTAAGATGCACATTCCAATTTTGTTATGTGATATGTAAGTAATTGCAATATATATATTTCCTGTAGTATCCACTTTAATTGCTATGAAAGTCTCTGTGGCTTTGTGATCAGCATTGTGCTGCAATTGCTTAATCAACAATGGTAGTACATATATATGCAAACACGCACGCACGCACACACTGGTACGTGGTTTGAAGGAAATGGAGGAAACTTGGAATCCTTAACATAAGCCATATCATACCCCTATACAGAAATATTCACCCAGAGAGTAAGAAGTTGAGACTTTCTACATAAATTTACCACATAATTATTCCAGGAGGAAAATATTTGTTCTTTATCCTTTGTATGTTGGAGACTGATTCCTATAAAACCTTAAATGGCATGAGTTTTGCATACCAAAAGGACTACCTCCTTCCTTATGATCAGCTGAGAGCAACCTGCTACAAATACCATTTGTGAGATTAATTAATTTGGCAAAAACATGTGGGAAGTCATTCTTGGTAACCACTCATCAGCTCTGGAACTCCTTCCCCATTGTAATCTATCAAAGCCCAAGCTTAGACATTTTTTGGAAGTTTTTTCAGACCTTTTGATTTGGGTAGGCTTTCAGCAGAATGGGTTAAGTTTTAGGGCATTGTCTGTAGAGTGTATCCTATCATATATTATTTTATTTTAATATTTTACCATGTCCATCAGAGGCAGTCTCCAATTACCATTTTAATATTTTTATCTGTATTAAAATAAAAAAAAACACCCTAAATTATAAGCCATCTCTTTTTGGGGAGTGGAATACAAATCTAATACATAATCATACACGATACCATATAAAGCTATGTTTCTGCAAAACAATCTGTGTGGGATGACTCCTATCCCAACATGGAAGCCTGTTTATGTCAATAGGACATTGCCTGCAAATTATAATTATAATTATAATATTTCTAAGCTGATAGAGAGGACTTACATATCATTCAAGAACTGCGGTTACATAGTTTTATCACATTTAAAAGTAGGCAAAATGAAAGATGAAATATGAAATGATCAAAATGAGTTCATTCTTTCTATGTCTTCATGAATGATGTACTGATTATTTTATTTATTAATGTAATTGCATTTCATAAACCCTGCATCCTTGCAACATATTCAGTAATCAGATTTGAATATACATTGAAATAATTACATGCTTGATATACCATAAATAAAGATGAGTCCTGACCTACTGCATTAACAGTGCTACAAATTAAAGAGTCTATTGGATGTTGCTGCTAGTAACCATTTAAATGCAGTTATGCCATAGCAAATTAACATTTGTTACATGCTGGGATCTTGATTAGAGATGGTCTCTCTCAATTTCTCCTGTTGGAGCTGTTCCACTTTGTATAAATAATTAAATATTCGCTGAAACAAGGACTTGAACTTCATCCCCATGTCAGGGGACTGCCCTAACCTGTGGAACAGAAAGTCACATTTACTCTCCTTGTACTTTCTTTTGACCAGGAAAAATTATTAATTTGAAGTGAGAGAGCTACAACAGGAGAGGATGAAAGAAACCTGCTCCCAGAATTTCTTTTGTATGGCTTTAGGAGCAAGAGCTGTTGTCACAGTTTTAATTCCAAATTCTGCAACCAGACCAATGCCCTGCTAGAAAGCAAGTGTAACTTCAGGATGTCACCCTCAAACTTGTATCTGGGGCAGGATATTATTATGTGCTCCATAGTTTGGTCAGGGTTTCCACAGTCACAGCCAGGCAAGGTTTTTAGGCTCCACTTGTACAGCAGATGACCACACTGGCCATGCCCAGTGTATATCCTATTCAGGTTTGTCCACATGCTTTGTGGAAGGTGGAAGCCTGGTTGTTGGGTCAGAAACAAAGTATTTGTTTGGGAAAGTGTTTTCTGCTTGAGCTTTTCTCCAAGATTCTTCAGTGTTGCGGTATAGGAGGTACTCAGTTCATGTCCAAAAAGGTTTTCATGAAACCATGTGATGAGTTGGAAGATCTTGAAGAGCTCTATGCATGGGAAGGTCTGGATTATGATTGATACATATTATTTTTTTGTATGTTGCTGCATCCAGTTGAATAGAGGGAGGAATAATATTTGCAAGTACTGGTAGCCACTGCCATGGAGTTGATATCAAGGTTCCAGAGATAGTCCTCATTACTGAGTAGAGTTGTATGTTGATGAGTTTGGTACGTTGACTTGAGGCCCAGATGGGTGCACAGTACTCAGCTGTTGAGAAGATCAGGGCTATGGTAGAAGTGTGGAGGATGGCGGCTTTTGCACCCCAGCTTCTGCTGGAGAGCTTTTGGATAGTGTTCACTCTTGCCTTTGTTATCATGGCAGTCTTTTGGAGGTGATAAAGGTAGGTTAGGGAGTAGTCAAGGGTCACCCCAGGGTAAGTAGGAATCAAGTTGTGATGCACTTTTTCTCAACAAAAGATGATATTAAGGGTATTACGTGCTTGTGATTGTCAAGATGGAATGTGGAGACGATGGACTTGGTTGGATTTGATTGTAGTCTCCACTTATGAAAGTATGCAGCTATTATTGATAAATTGTTCAGTGTGGCTTCAATATTCTGATAAGATTTTGCTTGTGTGCTTAAAGTGATATTATTGGCATAGATACATTTCTGAAATGATGTATAGGCACATCACTTATGTAGATGTTAAAAAGTGTTGGTGCCAGAACACTACCCGGTGGGAGGTCGTTGTTAAGTATTCTTGGAGCATCATATGGGAGGAAAGGTCTATGAAGGCAACCCTGGTCTTGAGTTTTTGGCCCTAGTTTTGAGAACAGCCATATTCCACAAATCTGCTGTGAGGCAATGGTGATAGCCCTGCCAAAACCAGGAAAGCCAGTACATGACACTGGGAGCTATAAGCCTTGCTCTTTGCTCTGCACAACCTATAAACTCATGGAGTGGCTCATCCTTCTAAGAATTAGCCCTATCATCAACCTATTACTCCCTCAAGAACAGGCTTGGCTCTCCCAAGAAAAGACCCTATCGTAGCTGCTGTAAACAAGTCCTTGACATCACTATAAACAAGCTCTCAAAACAGGCAATAACCTGGGGGTTAGGGAACTCATTCAAGATGTGAAAGGATGGCAGAGGAAGGACTGTGGTGTCTCTCATTCTCATGTATTTTGACCAGAAATTCCATCTCAGAGCTGGGAACCCTTCCTTGATGAAAATATTGGAAAAAATTACACACTCTAGTAAAAAGTTTTGTTTTGACTGTATTGCTCTTTTATTTTTTAGTGAAGAGCCCATTTAATAAAAAAACCCCTCTCTTCTCTCTCTAGTCTTGATATATATTGGATTTCTAAGAACTCAGCATTTTTTTCTTTCTGATATAGCAGTCACTGCTGGAAAACAGCGGAAAAGCCTAAGAAAGAATGCGACTGGGTAGGTTCAGATGGGCCAGAATAAGATCTCCAGAAACAGAAAAAAGCAACTAAGTGCTTTATCCTAGGTAAGGCTGCTGGGGCCAGCATAGTTGCTATCCTCAGCCTCCCCTACCCCACCTGAGGTAACCTGTTGCATGCTGGAGGGTACGTGGCACAGGCGTTCCCCAGGGACAAGTAACAGTGGCACAAGGTGTGTCACTGCTTCTTGTCCCCAGGGAAACAAATGTCCATACCCATGTGGATGCAGCCTATAAGTCTACTGACCAAGACATGGGCCTAATGAATTTTTAAAGAGAAATGGGAATGTTTTTTCCACTATCATCATGGATTCAAGAACTCTGAATCTGGCATCTTCCATGAATGCTCAAGTCACAATTAAAAAAAAAAAAAAGCTTGTGGCTAAGCCCTACCTCTAGTTAGGGCTTAGCCATGGATCATAGGGTATAAACTTAGTTTTCTTGCAATCAGTCAATCAACTTCCAGAAAGCTCTCTCTCTTCAAGAAGCCAGAAACAACTAGTGATATAAACTTTTCAGTGACTTGTGAGGGTAAAATTAAACAACAGCTACATATTTGTTTCCAAGCAGAATACACTGATTTATAATCCATTTTGTGATTGTAAGGGAGCTGGATATATGTAGTGATAGTGGCCTACATTTTAATAAATGGCTAATGTTTCTGAGTGATTCAGTTTTGGGTACACAATTGAGATACTTTTGAAGAAACTCTGCATACAGAGGATCAACATTCTGAACTTTCTGAAACTGCAACTTTTTAAAATATATATTCTACCAAGTGGATATATCTATCAAGTCAAACACTCAAAAACTAAGCCACCAAAATCATTAGTTACTTCTGAAAATATGGGTTTATAGAAAATAATCTGTGTGGCCTACAAATGTGGCTACCTCATATAAAAAAGTCAAAATTAAAATGAGATTTATATGTCTAAGTGAAGGCTGGCATTCAAGAGGTTAATAAAAAATCTGCTAGAAGCACGTTTTCTTGGTGTTTCATGCCTTATGCATTGCTTTCATCTTGGATTTACCAGCACTGAAGTACTCAAGGGACATATTTCTTCATTCCTACCCTTCCCATTACTTCTCTTAAAAGCTTTAGGAACACCTTAGTATAAAGAGGTCTTACCCCTTCTTCCTCAGTTGAAATTTGATTTTTTTGTTGTTGTTATTGTTGAAGTTACATCTGCAGCCAATCAACATTCAGAACATTCTCCTTTTCTGAAGCAAATCACATTAATATTCTTTATCTCATTGCTCAGAGCCTCCTAAGGACAAACATACCATAAAATGTTCTCATAAATCAAATTTTAAGTGTACTGCAGAGGTAATGGGGATACTAAAAATGTCATGCTTTGGCAGTGGTTTAGTGGAGAATGACCCATTTTCATATTAAAAGTGATAAAATCTGTATGATAAAACACATAAAAATTGTAACATTTTTGCAGCAGGAAAGCTAGGAAGATTTAGATCAAAGTAGTAGCACCAAATTCAGTCTGGATAATCTGGAAAAGGATTGAACTCATGAAGAAACAGGTAAAATGCAAGTGTATTTACTTCTCTCCCCTCAGGACCTAGATTTTAAATTCAAGGCGGACTGAAAATAATTCTAATGTGTTCAGTGTAATAGATCATACGTGAACCACAATTCCTCTGTGTGATTGAAAGTCACACAGAGCAAAAGCTCTGATTATGTGGGGACAACTTCAGGAGTCTACAGAGAATTCTGATAGATGGCAAACATTGTAATAGTATTAGAAAAAGTTGTTTTTCCTCATTCTAATAGCAAGTATCTCCCAGCTGCTTTGAAAGGGCAGTTAAAGTTCTACACTGTCACAATGGAGATCAGAGTGGGAAAGGGATATCTTGCCTCAAAGAAACATATTCCCTACAAATGTGCTGGGATGTCCTTCATTGTCCAATTACATGGATTTTTTGGCCAACCAAATGACAGCAGTTACAGTGTTGACTCAGTCAAGCTTCAGAAAGCAGCAATACTGTGGAGATTATCTAATTGAGTGGTAAACATACTCTCCATTATCAAATCAACAGTAAATGACAGTATCCACACACTCAGACAAGAAAAGTAGTAGGTCTCTCAAATATCTAATTGGCTACAATTACACTGTATTGTTAATAGATATACTAGGAACTCTAACTAAAAACATCAGAGTACAACTGCAAAACTATACCTATAGAAAGAACCTCTGTTCTCAAACCTCTGTTCATACCTACTTATTTTATCAAGCTGCTATCTTTCAACCTAAAGTTTCTTGCAGGTGCCTAATTTAAATCAGTGGAGCTCCACTGACATCAGTGAAACTATGCTAATTTACAGAGGCTGTGAATCTGGCCCAATTAGTACATCTAAAGTTTGCAGAGAAAAAAAAATATTTTGAGTTAGTTTGATTGTTGAAGTATGAAAGAAGTGTATTAAAAATACTGTTCAATTTTTTTTCCCCCTTTGTTACTTAGGTAAGTAAAAATGTTGCAATAGTAATGGTGCTTGTGTTTGTTTCAAGGAAGTTAGTCTTGAAATAATGAAGATATAAACGTTACATCTTTTAAGCATATTCTACACATTGTCTAGCTACAGACACTACACATAAACCAGTATAAGTTCCCAAAACTAGTCTACACCCACAACAAACAGAAATTTGGTAAACATACTGGTTTAAAATTAGTGGATCTCAGTCTAAGGTAGATCTGGATCAATGTGCACTCAAACTTAACTGATTTAGGTCAGACCAGTGCACTGAACTTCTGTACCGGATCCTCTATTGATTCATGTTAGGTCACTGTCTTCCAGCATTATAGGCACAAATGTGTCCCTCTGCTAACCCTTTCTGTCAGGCAACTGTGCTAGCACTTGCCCCATGACTGGCTTCTCTAGCCGAGTGCCCAACGGGCCCTGCCTCTGGACTCTTACAGAGCCAAACCAGCAAAGCCTTTGTCCCTAGCCCTGCCTCCAGCCTGCCAAATGGGATAAAAGAAGTTGTGTCATTTTTGACAATGTAGGCTTAAAAGGATTTTTTGACATGCACATGAGAGTTCTTATGGGTATTGTGCTTCATTTGCTGAACTGCACTATTTTCTGCTTCTGAAAAATTCTGTTTCAAGGTGAATCCAGAAACCTAGTTATAGGTTATAGATCTAGTATCCTAGTTCTATAGAGTACTTTGGAATGGTCTTAATAAATGTTAATTACATTTAAACAAAGCTCTCAAAAATCAGTGTCAGCTTAGGAAAAAAGCATATAAAAACTTTTAAAGTTGATATGATGGTATAAGAAATGATGTATTGCAGTATAGATAATCATCACTGATCAGGATGTGCACATAAGCTATACCTTTGATTTGCCACATCAGGCAAACATTAACTGTTCATTCTTACTGTTCTCTTTTCAAAACACATTTACGGATCTATGAGATTTATGCCTTGCCTTATAGTTTCTACTGGCATATTGCAGGTTCTCCTCCTCTTATTAAAAGTTAAACACTCTTTTTATTCCATGAAGAGAAATCAATTTCATGCATCTGTGTACAATGAGAAAATGACTGTTACAACTTATCCTAAATTTAAACATAACCCTCAACCATGTCATGTTCTTCTCCATTCCCTCAGTGCAACACCATTGGCTTCTTTTTCATTGATGTGACAAATGCAAGGGAGACAAATGATGTAGAAAAGAAAACTGACTCTTTCTTTACAGATATAGACTTCTTAGGCTTCCTACCACTAAAATGTGTGTCCATAATAAACCACATCAAAATAAACCACCGGCTGAAGATACAAAGACCTGTGTCTATCACAAGGTTACTGGAGGCGAGATTCCAGGGGAGAGTCTGGTCTGAAAATCTGAAGTCACCACCACAGAATTTTCTTTCCTGGTTATTATGAATTAAACTCTGTGGAGTGTCAGCAATGGAACAAATGAACACTAACAAACTAAATGAAAAACCATTCTGCTTTTGATGAGATAGAGTGACAAAGCTTCTACAAAGGTTAGCTCAGAGGACTCAAACAAGTTCTTCATTGCCTCTTGAAAAAAAAAAATATATATATATTGCTGAAACACTGGCTGAAGATTTAACCACCCACCTGTCTTTCAATGTGCGCTTTGACTGTGCCAGCTAATACTTTTTTTTTTAAAGACTGATCAAGACCTGCCTGAGATCTCCAATGAGTCAAGAGGATGCTCTTAGAATTTATGATGATGCCAATACAACATAGCTGCAAGAAAGTCAGAAGTACAATTGTTGGGAATGCAAATTTGAATGCAAAACAATCAGAAAGGTCCCCATGAAATTAGATTGCCTGAGTTTGCTTCTGAATGTTTACAGCAATTCATTAAGAGAGTAATCCAAGAAACTCCTAATGGTAAAAAAAACAAAAATAAGTTATTTATAAAAATGGAGATAGCGTTCTTCATTTATATTAATGCACAGTGATATGTGAACATGGTGAACACAAGTCAATTATTTTTTAGTGGCACAGGGGAAACAAAATCAGTATGTATGACTATAGTCTTGGCAGGAGTGATGGTAGGATGGAGAATTGGTGGATAAATGTTTCACAGTATGCCCCCAGCAAACAGGGTAAAATAAAAATACAGCATACAGACATTTCCCTCAACAGCTTCCTTTGCCTGGTTAACAGAGGAAGGAAAAGGGAACAAGGGCACACAAAATGCAGCCATTTCCTCCAAGCAAAGGATATTGCATAATGGCTTCCATCTATGTGGGGTAAATTCTACGGATTAGGGAAATAGAGGGTGTGCACAGCTGTTCACTGTACCGTCTACCTTTACATGGCTTGCTTTAAGCTGTGTGAATATAGACTGGGGAGCAGTGTGTATAGGCATTTTTCTGTCCTGGAACTGCATGAGGAACCATAACTCAAGGTTAAACTCTAGGGGTGTACAAAGCAGGCCATATTCGATTCAGATTGGGCCCGATTCGGGGAACAGTGATTTGATTTGCTGATTCAGATCACTGTCCCAATTTGATTCAGCTGAATTCAAATCTGAAAATTCGATTCTGATTTTGAGAATCAGCGATTTGGCCATAGACACAGCTTTAAATGTCTTTTACATACCTTGAGATACCAGGCACAGCTCATGAATGCTGAGATGGTGGGGCAGATGAAGTGTCCCACAGGAACGGGGGGGGCATGCTCAGCAGCGGACCCGGAAGTAGACCAGAAGTACTTCCAGTCCACATCCAGGTCCTCAGACGAGTGCGCCTGGCTTGGTGGTCAACTACAGGGGGACCCTGGGTGCCCCCAGGCCCAGGAGGAACCAGTCACTGAGTTGGGGGGCTGTGGGAGGGGTCCCCCATGTGCTTCATGGCAGACTCCTCCTGCGCTTCTGTGGGACACACCATCCACCCCACCATCTTAGTGTTCACAAGCTGCCTGGTACCTTGAGGTATGTAGAAAAAACATATAAAGCTGTGTCTATGTCCAAATTATCGAATCTCTCCGAATCTCTCCAGATTGAATTGGAGGCTTCCGATTCAATTGAGAGAGATTAATGGGTCTCCTAATTTGATTTGGATTTGGAGATTCAGCTTCCAAATTGGGCTGAGTCTCGTCCAAATCGAATCAGTGATCAAAGCTTTGCACAGTCCTATTAACTCCCCTTAACACCTGTACAGATGGGCATTTAGATGGATTTAAACCTAATTAGGTCAATCTAAATGTAATGGCTGTACGTACCCAGATATAGTACTTGGTGGCTTAAATGATCAATGAAAGCCAACAACATTTTAAAAGTAATGATAAAATCTTCTTCAATATTTTGTGGCTATGTTACCAGCAACAGCATTTCTTCAATGGGCCATTTGTTATACATTTTACATTTTAAAAAGTTGAGGCTACTTCATCACCAGCACAGGTAAACTCTTAACTGGAAAACAGTGTCTAGTTTGGGACATCATACTTCAAAACAGGATACAGAAAAATTAGAATGAGCCCTTCATACAGCAAAAAAAAGTATTAGAAGTCTAGAAAATGTGGCATAGGAGGAAAGGGTGGAAGAACTATAACTATTTAATCTGGCAAAGAACAGACTGAATGTGGAATTGATAACAACTGTCAAATTAAAAAAAAGGAGTATTATAAATAGAATGGTAATAGAACAGACTGATCTCTATGCAATAGGGGACAGGACAATAAGTAACAAAACTTAATTACAAGTAGGGAAATTTAGGATGGATATCAGGAAGTGCATTCTAAGCTAACTATAAGGGTGGTTGAACCCTGAAACAGATTACTAAGAGAGGCTATGAAACCTCCATCACTGGAAGTTTTTTAGTGCAGGTAATATAAAAAGTTGGTTGTGATAGTTTAGAGACAGATGAGCCTGCCTGGAGCAGGGGGGTTGGATTGGATGACCTCCTGAGATGCCTTCCTGCTCTATTTTTCTATAACACATTTCTCCCACATCTAGTTATGCTTACATATTATTTACTTAAATAGTTGGATCTTTGTGTGCTTCTGTGGTATAACCACATACAGATTTGGAAGTCCTGCTAATGTTGAGCTGGATTATTTACCTAGAGCCTCGAGGTTCCTGCTTTTAAATAAAGAGGCCCTGGTTTTGATCCCCATCACTTATAATTCATTTAGGTATGTGGCATTAAATCAAGAATTGAAAACAGCATGTGTGGATAACAATGATTCTCCTTGTGCAAGTGCTTTTCCACTTAAAGAGCATGCAGACACTAAGCTGCAGTCTGCTTCAGTAGTACTCCTGACAGCTGACAACAGCTGCCATCCTCACATTAGATTGCAGGCACACCAGCAGACTCCTGATAGCTTTACATGGTTCCACTACAACAGCTGTGCTGACAGAGTGCATAGTGGACTTTGGGAGAAGACTAGCTGCTGAATGGACAGCAGCAGCCAGCTAAATGTATGGGAATGCCTTACAGATTGTCAGCTGGCTGCCAGGAAGTAGTAGAAAGTTTACTCCATCCAGCAGAGGAGGAACAGCTCTGCCAGCAAAGTGGAGAGCTCTGATACAGAAGAGGAGCTCAAAGCTACGCTGGCAGAAAAACTGCGTTGTATAGACTAGGCCTAACTAACTATTGTGCCGATTCTATCTGATTGCAGTGGGTTACTGTGTGTTCTCAATAGCCTGTAATGACCTGCTGGTTTCTTACTTTAGCTTTTAAGGCAGAAATTACCAACATTATTGCCACTTTCTGGCAGTCTTAGCAGAAATATCCTGGATTGTACCAGCATGCAAAATGAAACAGTCACTTAGGACTATAGACTTTAAGATCAAAGCTGAGTCACAATACAAGAAGGCTAGTCTTCTGATGCATAAATTAATAACTATTCTATTTACAAAGAGCATCATTCTTCAAGGCTGTCAATCTACCACCTTTCAATGAACACTAAATTCACTTACAGTTTATCAGCCCTATTAACATGGGTAGGAGGTTTGCTATTGAATTTAATGGGAGCAAGAGTAAGCTTTAAAGAAAATAATTCTCATAGTCTCTTGATGTTTACAGTAAACATACTTTATTTCTTCATATTATTAAGCAGAATACTAAAAAGTATTTGTTGACCTTCATTAGTCAAGAATCATTAAAGCTTAACGAAGGCTATGAGTCAAACAAAATTAATTTAATGTTTCTAGTGATTTAAACTATAATGACATAAAACACATGTTATACACTATATCAAGAATCTTGGATTAATTAGTTTACTTTATTTCCCATGTTTCCTATTTTATGATACTTTAATGAGAAATCTTGCATGCCACATAGATATGCCCTGAGAGCTGACTGGAAAAAAATGTCATGGTAAATTTGTAGTATCTTAACTTAGAAAAATAGAATTATTTGAAAATAAACAAAATCAGAGCCAAAACTTAAAGAATCAGAGAAAATTAGCGTTAGAAGGGACCTCAGGAGGTCATTTAGTTCAACGCCCTGTTGCAGGACCATCCCTACTTACAGCACCCCAGCCAAGGCTTTGTCTAGCTGGGTCTTGATAACCTCTAAGGATAGAAATTCCAAAATCTCTCTGGGTAACCTTTTCCAGGGCTTTATTTCCCTCCTAGAGAGAGAGTTTTTTTTCCTAATATCTAACTGAAACTTCCCTTGCCACAGCTTGAGACTGTTGCTCCTTGTTCTGTCACCTGCCACTGCTGAGAACTGTTTAGCTCCATCCTCTGTGGAACTATCTTTCAGGTAGCTAAAGGCTACCTGAAATCCCCTCTCAGATTTATCTTGTCCAGACTAAATAAGCCTGGTTCCTCCACTGGACTCTCTCCAATTTGTCCACATCCTATCTGTTGTGGGGGAGTAAAATTGAACACAGTACTCCAGATGTGGTCTCACCAGTACCAAATAGGGGGAATAATCGCTTCCCTCAAACTGCTGGTAACGCTCCTACTAATGCAGCCCAGGATGCCATTAGCCTTCTTCAGAACAAGAGCACACTGTTGGCTTTTATATTCAGCTTATTGACCACTGTAACCCTCAGATCCTTTTCTGCAACACTGTTGCTTAGCCAGTCAGTCCCCAGCCTGTACCGGTGCATGGGATTGTTCCATCCTAAGTGCAGGATTTTGTACTTGTCATTATTGGACCTTATGAGATTTCTTTTAGTCCAGTCCTCCAATTCCTCTAGGTCTCTCTGCATCCTAGCCCTACCCACCAGTATGTCTACTACTCCCTTCAGTTTGCAAGCTTGCTGAGGGTGCACGCTATCCCTTCTTCCATGTGATTGATGAAGATATTGAACAAAGCTGGTCCCAGGAGCAACCCCTAGGGCACTCCACTTGATACTATCAGCAAACTAAACACTGGGCAATTGACTACTACCCTCCAAGTCTGATGATCCAGCCAGTTTTCCACCCACCTTACAGTCCATTCATCCAACCTGTACTTCCTTAGTTTTCTTGTAAGAGTGTTGTGGGAGACTGTATCAAAAGCCTTGCTAAAATCCACTGGTCTCCCTGCATTCACAGATCCATAGAAGGCAATCATCATAGAAGGCAATCAGGTTGGTCAGGCATCACTTGCCCCTGTTGAATCCATGCTGACTGCTCCTAATCACCTTCTCCTCCAAGTGCTTAGAAATGGATTCCTTGAGGACCTGCTCCATGATTTTTCCCAGGGACTGAGGTGAGGCTAAATAGTCTGTAGTTCCCCAGGTCCTTCTTCTTCCCTTTCTTAAAGATGGGCACTATATTTGCCCTTTTCCAATTGTCTGGAACCTCTCCTGACTGCCACAAAATTTCAAAGATAATGGCCAGTAGTTCTGCAATCACATCAGCCAACTCCCTCAGCATTCTTCTGGCACTGCATCTAGCCCCATGGACTTGTACACATCAAGCTTTCCTAAATAGTCCCTAACCTGTTCTTTCACTACTGTTGGCTGCTCATCTCCTCACCAAACTATGCTGCCAGGTGCAGTAGTCTTGGAGCTGACTTTCCAGTAAAGCCTGAGGTGAAAAAGTCATTAAGTACTTCAGCTGTTTCCATAGCATCTTTCATTAGGTTGCCTCCCCATTTAGGAAGGGACCCACACTCTCCCTGATATTCCTCTTGTTGCTGACACACTCGTAGAAACAGTTCTTGTTACCCTTCATGTCCCTTGTTAGCTGCAACTCCAGTTGTACTTTGGACTTCCTGATTTCATCCTTGCACACCTGAGCAATACTTTCATACTCCTCCCTATTTGTTTGTCCAAGTTTCCATTTCCTGTAAGCTTGCTTTTTGTGTTTTATCTCATTAAAAAGTTCTCTGTTAAGCCAAACTAGTCTTGGTAGTCTTCCTACATATTGGGATGGTTCATTCCTGTGCTCTCAGTGAAGTTTCTTTAAAATACAAGGAGCTGTACTGAACTCCTTTCCCTCTCAGACTGGCCTCCCAGGGGAACTTACCCAGCAGTTCCCTGAGAAAGTCAAAGTCTGCTTTTCTGAAGTCCAGAGTCCTTAACTCTACTGCTTTCCTTCCCTCAGGATCCTGAACTCAATCATCTTGTGTTCACTGCTGCCCAAATTGCCATCCACTTCTACATGCTCCACTAATTCTTCCCTGTTTGTGAGCAGGGAAGAATTAAGCAGGTCAAGAAAAGCACGGTTCCTAGTGGGCCTCCCGAACACTTGCACCAGGACGTTGTCTGCAGTGTTCTCCAAAATCTTTCTGGATTGCCTATGTGCTGCTGTATTGCCCTCCCAGGAAATTTCAGGGTGACTGAAATCCCCCATGAGAACCAGGGACTGTGATTAGAAAATTTCTGCTAACTTCACTAATTCTGAAGCTTACCCTTCCCTCATAACCATTATTCCCCCCAAAATTAGACTCCTATGTATTACCATGTCAAGATTTTGCCAGGCTAACGTATACCTTAGAGTCCAAGCAGCTGTTTTTGCCCAACAGACATCAGCATTTCATAAAGGGAGGACAAAGGGTTAAAAAACAGATCAAAAACAAAACAAATACATTGTTACTTAAAAAGAGCCTAACAAGAAAAGTTTTCTATGCAACTAGATTCATATGGAAAGAAGAGAAGATGAAATGTCCTTGCAAACTGAAAAATATTGGACATCAACAAAGGAAGATGTATGCACCAAACACTCATTCTCTTCTGTTTCCCAGAAGCATCTGTTTGTGCATACCTAAAGCTGTCACCATGGAGTATTGTATACAAGTGCTGTTTACATCCTTTCCATCCAAAACCATAATATTCTTTTTCTCTAGCCTCTTTATGTTATTTGGGTTTCTTTTTCCTCCAAAATTTGCTACCTGATCATATTGTGGCTATCAGTATTGAGAAAAAACCTGATAAAAATAATGGCATCAGATATTGTTACCGGACATTAGCTGACATTAACATGCCAGATATAAGCAAGAATTCCACAACCCAGCATCCTATACTTAGCATACTCTCTTCTATACTTAGAGCCACTCTCAATGGCAAAATTTCTGTTGAGTCTCAGAAAAGGTGACAGCCTCTAAACTAACTAGACAATAACTTAGTGGGAATCATGATGCAGATTCAGAATGTGACAGAGATCCATTATGGAGTACACAGTGTTTATGTACGCTCTTACTCATCTGTCTTGCCTAACAGGTTGCCCACTGCCCGTTTCATAGTTTCTAGGGTCAGAAGGGACCTGAACAGATCATCAAGTCTGACCCCCTGCCCTGGGCAGGAAAGAGTCCTGGGATCATAATACCCCAGCCAGATATCTATCCAACCTTTTCTTGAAGACTCCAAAGGTAGGGGAGAGCACCATCTCCCTTGGGAGCTCATCCCAGAGCCTGGCAGCCCTAATCGTAAAGTAATGCCTCCTGACATCAAGCCTGAACCTGCTCTCAATCAATTTGTGGCCGTTATTCCTTGTTATCCCAGGTGGTTCCCAGGGGAACAGAGCCTCACCTATTTTCCACTGGTCTCCCCTGGTGAGTTTATAGATGGCCACAAGATCCCCTCTCAGTCTTCTGTTGTGGAGGCTGAATAGATTCAGGCCCTTTAGCCTATCTTCATAGGGCCTGGCCTGCTACCCCCTGACCATCCGAGTGGCCCTCCTCTGTACCCTCTCAAGGTTAGCCTCATCCCTCTTGAAGTGAGGTGCCCAGAACTGGATGCAGTACTCCAACTGTGTCCTGATCAGCACCACATAGAGGGAAAGGATCACCTCCCTGGACCTGCTTGTGATGCATCTGTAGATGTACGACAAGGTACAGTTAGCCTTACTGACCATTTCCTTGCGTTGGCAGCTCATGCCCATCCTGGAGTCAATAATGACTCTAAGATCCCTTTCAGCCACTGTTGTTAAGAAGGGTGTTCCCCAGCCTATAGGTGTGTTGCAGGTTCCTTCTCCCTAGATGCAGCACCTTGCACTTGAATTCCATTCTATTCTCATCCTTCCACCTCTGTAACCTGTCTAGATCTAGCTGGATTCTGTCCCTCCCCTCCAGTGTGCCCATTCTGTTGAACCATGTAAATCCTTTTGTGTGGTCTTTAGTCACCTAAGGTAGAATGCATGGCTATTGTCTAGAATAGAGATGACAGTCTATTCATTGGGGCATGGTCTACATGAAATAAGAAAGATTTCTATAATATACTGTTAGCAAAAAGAGAAAAAAAGCTTCTATAATTAGGGCTGCTGTTTCTGTGTCCACTGGCATTGCAGAAGACCCCCAAGACTATGCAAGACCTTAACATTCAGAAGACATATGTCTTCCAGTTGGTAGGTGAACTTAGCATTCTTGCTTGTTCTTCACCAATTTTTCAAAACTCACCCTATCACCAACAGGTTTGACTTTCCCTTTGTTTAAACTAGCATAGCTAGTGAGTTACTGTTACATACAACTGATGAAGGAGAGAGTAAAATGAAACCAAACTTAATTGCCTGCTTTATCATGGTTTTCAAGCATTGCCATATACATTTAAATGCAATGCATCTATGTAATGACTTTAGAAAAATATTAGACACTTTGTGAGGGGATCTATTTTATGCATAATGTTCCATATATTTTAGGAGACTACTAGAAATATTGTAATCTAGCTTTAAATATATATGAGCTCCAAATAATGCTGATGCTGGCCATTTTCCAGAATCAGACTATGATTGCTAATTTTGTATTTTAAAGTGTTGCAAATAAAGTGTGGACCCCTATATTTTATATTTAATGAGAAGAGATGCTAGAAATCTGAGCCAGCTACAGACATCTTTGGAAGAGCAAGATGCTTCTCCTGGGGCAATTCCTTTAAAAGTATTATTTCTAAATTACTGGATACAGCAGCTGATGCCCTATCAAATACAACTGAATGCCTTTGCAGATTTTCTTTAAAGACACTGTTTGGATCATCATGAAGGAATAACTGTGTTTTTATTTAAATAAATTCAGGACTGATTGCAGGCTGGTTTAATTTATTTTTTTAAGTATGAATACACTTATTTTTAAGGTGAAATTGTAATATTTTTTTTAATTAAACGAAACCATTATTCTGGTGAGAATGATTGATTAGCTTTATTTGCAGATCAAGGCCTCAATTTCTTAGGTACAAAATTTGGTTGGTAAATTAGGTAATAGAGGCCTTAGTTCAGAAAAACATGTCAGAGATAATAATCAGGACTGTGTGTCATTTTCTTAAATAGTATTGCATACCATAAGCTGTCTCGGTTACATCACTGGACTATTTTGGGGGGCAAGTGCCACTGCAAATGAGTAAAGGTATCAGGTGAAGGTATTTTCTAACAGGGAATCGTCCTGATTTGATCTGAGGTTACATTCCTGTACATCTCTTCACAAACAGAACTTCATTTTGAGCAACACTGGGTATGTGCAGATGTTTGCTATCCTCAATCTACAATCACATGGTTTACTTTAAGCTGCACAATCTTAGATTGGGACCATCTTGTAGATATGTTTGCCAATGCTGGGAACCTCACCAGGAACCCAATCTAAGTATGATGGGGTGGGTGAAGAGGTGGGTGGTATCGGGGTGGTTAGCAGTGTGAAGAGGCTTTTTGTACCACTTCAGAGGAAAAGAAAGATCTGCGCCAGAACTCACCGCCGGAACCTTGTGTACCTAGCCACCGTGTCCTCAACATTGGTTCCCCATTCACCTCTTCAGGTGAACTAATTTAGATTGGATCTTTCAGTTATTTGCCCAACCTAACCTCCTCCCATAGTTGGGTTGATCTAAGTGTAACATCTGCATGTACCCATGATGTACTTCATTGACTTTACTGGTTCTGATACATTGGGCGTGTCTAGGTGTGCATTTACTCTGGCTGAAATTTACTGCATAATAAGTGGGAATAGGCTGGCATCTAAATGTGCAGGTCTTAAAGTACATTAATGCTGTATGTGGACTGACTTGGGACTAACTTTAGTCCCAAGTCAGTCCACACACACAGTGTTACTGCACAATAAGGCATCTACATGTGCATTACTGCTTAGTAACTAATCAAGTGTAAATTTGATACCTGCATGATGCCAGTATCAAATTTATGCTCAAATTAGCATAAATCCCCATATTTACTGTGCAGTACAGGTGTACACATGTAAACAGGTGCCTGTACTATGCAGAAATGTTGGTTACTGCTCAGTAAATGAACATGTGAAGATGTGCCCAGTGCTACTGGTATCAATGGGAGTCTTCCAAGTGAGGCTTTAGATCAGGATCCATATCCTTTTTGTATGAAAATTTGTTCTGAAGCTTGTCCTTCAATTTCTTTACAAGTCTCCTTTGTTTTGCATACCAGATGGAGAGAAAAAGAAGACATGATTAGTTCTGAAAATCTCAAACTAATAAGAACCAAATCTTTTAAACCTCTCTTTCTCTTTTTATACATTTTAGCTCTATGTTTATAAATCCTTTAGCTATAAAGGTAAAAAAATCCTTAATTTCCCTGCAACTGTAAGTATTTAAGTCTAATTTTGCTACATTCCAATCTGCTTGAATTTTGCTATTATTTAAGAAGGATCAAGGGGTTTCATGTCAGCTCTGAATAGCTTCAAAGATAGGAAGAGTGGATGGTAGTGACATTTTCTGAATAGCTTCAAAGATAGGAAGAGTGGATGGGAGTGACACTTTATTTGGGAAGAAAAGTTTTTTGAAAGAATCTGTTACTCCTTTAAACGAGTTTACTGCTAAGAATTCATGGCATTCTCAGTGAGCAGAGGTAAGCTTTGAGGTCTTGACCTAACTGTAAGTTATTTATCATTATTAGCCTATGTACTTCTTCACGGAAGAAAATCAACTTCATACCTAATGCACTGAAAATACTTTGACAGTATGTTGTATTCCTGTAAGAGTATCTTTATGACTTTTTCTGAAAGAGAAAGTATTGCATGTACACGTATGCAGATACAGAGGTGCATGTGGTTATATGGTGTGCTTTAAAGGACAAAATGGTAAGCTTTTTGGCTAAAGAAATCTAATCTTTTTAAAATACTACTTTGGATGGTATTATACTTATTCCCTGGGAAGCAGTGTTACCTATCAAAGTGCCCGTTGCTTTTTTTTTTTCCATCTAATTTTTTAAATTTCCAAACTACATGTATAGCAACCAGAGTAGGAACAACTTGTTTAAACAGTTACACAAGTGTAAGTGATAGTTTAGGTGTAGTTTTCTATGCCTTCTGGTGTTGTATAAATATATTTATACTACTCCCAGAACCTCACCAAAGGGGATAAAATGAATTATTTTTACAGCTCTAACTCACAAGGACAAATTCTCCATTCAGTTGCAACGCATAATGTATTTTCCCTTTCTACACACAATTCACTCTTTAAAGCACCACTTGCGGTATCCAAAAGTGCAGTTACATGAAATTAAAAACAGTAAACTCAATGACTGCAGCAGTCCAGACTAGTTACAGGGAATAGGTTCTGCATTCGACTTTCTTTTTTACTTCCTATACAAAGACTAACAATTTACAGTTATGATTGTTCAATTATATTTGCCATCAGTGCTTACTTTTCATTGCTTTAGTGACACAAATGGAAATCAAAGCAGCTTGATATCCTAACACAGAGACTTCCCAGGAAAGAATGGTCCCTGGGTGGGCAAAGAGGTCACAGATTTTTTTTCTCATGAAGCCCTGCTGCAGTCCCCATCGTAAAAGGAGTGCCAGGAGTCTGCTATATCCCAACAGTTTCTGGCTAGAGAATGCAGGTTTGCCTAATTTATTCCATCACTGAAGCTAGTAATTCCCCCACACCTGGACTGCACTGAGCAGCAGCACCTTACACAAGCTAGGAATATGAACCGCATATGAACCAGCTCAACATCACTTACTTCTAATTATAACTAGTCAAAAATGGTTCTTCCCTTGTAATTATAGTCAGAGATATACTCTGATCTCTGAACGGTGGGAAAATAGCATCAATTTCATGCCCATATTTATCTGCCATTTGTAACTGCAAAAAAAAAAGAGGTGAATAGTCAATCATTCTCTGAGATTTGGAGACAACAACTGACTGCTGAAGGGTGTAACATATAAGAAGACTTAATGTCATCATAACTATGTAATTTGTTCAACTGCTTCCTTAATATAGAGATATATAGTTATTGGAAGAATATTAAATGTTAGTGACAGCAAAGGTATTGACCATTCACCTAGTCCTTTTCCTTGCAAATGCAGTATTATGTTCTGCAGTGTATATGCACTTGCATTTGATCCAACAGTTTTAAATGACTCAAGCCAGAGGGTTCCATCCCTTCTCTTTGAAGATTATTTTTCATCCTAATAGACTGAGCAGTCAGGAAGTTTGCCTGGTGCCTTAAACTTTCACTCACTCTCACTCTTCCTCTCTCTCTCTTTTAAGTTCTGCTCCATTACTCCTAGTTATACCCCCATGTTCCACACTAAATAATCCCTCTCCTTGCTTAGTGTTTATACCCTTCAAATATTTATAGACTTATGTTCCTACTTTGTCATCTCTTGCCAAGTTGTACACTTTCAGCTCTTTAAATCTTTCCTCATGACAATGTCTCCAGCCCCCTCATAATTTTTTGCTCATCTCCTCAGAACTCCCTCCAGTTTGTCAATATCTGTCTGATAACAAGCTGCCCAGAAATGAACCCAACGTTTCAGCAGGGTCACACCAGTGGTGAACAGACCAGTATTATTACCACTTGCTTGCTTTATGTTGTTATGCTTTTATGTGTTGCATTAAGCCAGCATTTGTATTTGGCTACATTATTTCGCTACAAAACGACTAAATTGCTGTTTGCTAGCACTAAGCATTGTTCAGTACTACTTTCCTCCCATTGAATATTTGCACATTTCAGATTATTCCAACCAACCCCATCCTTTCTTACCCCCCCGATAACTTACATGCAGATTTCCCAGGGTGGGTTTCATTTTATTAGTTTTGCCAGCGTGTCAAATCATTCTAGGGACTTCATCCAAAACTCTCCAGTCAACAGAGAGACTTTCATTACCATCAATGGGCTTTGAATCAGTCCTGAGTCTCTTTATTATTTCACAATTCACTCTGAATGAATAGGGTTGTCGCAGAATAAGGTACACACCCTGGCAAGAGTCCCCACTACAGCGTGGATCTTTGGCTATAAACAGATATTATCCTTGGAGTAGGATCACCTGTGCCAGCACAGATGATCCACTTCATTGGGTGACATAGACATTGGTGGTTGTCTTGAGTCAAGGTGCAGCAGCATGATACCTGCACCTGGGGAGCCCTCTGCTGAGGGATGCCCAGGGTGTGTGTCTGCAAGCAGGAAAAGCCAAGCAGAAGTTCCCAGGATTTCAGGGGCCAATTGCCCAGAGGAATTCTTAGGGTGTGCTGCATGTGGCTGCTCCTACTCTCCTACCATAAAGCAAGCAGACATCTGCCATAAAAAAGCAGAACAATTTTTTTACCACAAATTGTCATGGCCATGATTTTAGGCATTTGTGGCGCAACAAAGGGGCATGGACGTTTGCTTGCATGGGCTTTGGGCCACCACAAAAATGTTTATGAGAACACAAAGATGATGTCCATTTGCAGCATTAAAGAAACATGCTCTGCAGAAGGAATTATGAGAATACTGGTGAGACCCCAAAGGATTTAGGGATCTTTGGAACGTGGAAGGAATTCTATAACATGAGGCCCCCAGACTTTCTGTTTTCTTTCACTTCCCTCACCAGAATTGATTTCCCATAGTGCACTCATTTGTTAGGACCTATTTTGGGTGGCTTTTTGCATCTTGGTTGCACACTGGAAGTGGGAAGAAGACTTTTTCCTAGCCCTGGGGTTTGGGGCTGGGAAACAGCTGCTCCCCTGCCCCCTGGAGCCCAGGCCTGATCCTGGTGTCCCCTGCCAGCCTGGGACTGGCACCCAGGGGAGCCTAGAGCTCCCCCTGGCTGCCATATGGCAGGAGAGCTGGGTAGGCATTTCCTGATAGGCGCATGTGTAGATATACCCCCAGAGAAAGCTAAATGTGCAGTATTTTAGTGTGCAGTAAACTTTCTGTGCATTAATTGCACATGTAGACTTGCCCAGTGTCACCATCACTATTACACTAAAATAGCCCATATAATAGGAAAAAAAAACAGTGACAAGTAAATGAGCTTCCCACACCTCCTGATCATTGGCCTTCCAATGCACAATGGTACTCTCTCAACCCTTCCTCACTCTGTAACGACATAGAACTGAATTAGTTGAAGGGTTGGTTCCCACCCCACCCCCCCTGAAAATACAGGTAGGGAAACAAGAAAATGAGGGTAAATAAGAAAGCTGCCATTCATTAAGGGAACTATTGCTGATTCAATGGAGCTACTGTTCTTAGGGCCACCCAAATTCTATAATATTAAGTTACTGTAATTAATTTTATAGTCATTTTAAATGCAATACATAACAGATGAATTCCCCTTCATTGACTTTGAGTATCATGTTAGTATATCCATCATAATCTTGATACTGTTATTTAATTAATAATACAAAAACAATAGGATGCAATATAATGCCTGTTGTAGCCTAGACCTCTGTATTGAATTAGTGCATATTAAAAATTTGAAGATGAGTGATTCTGAGAAGCTCTAACAATAATGAGCATCTAAATAGTTTAATATTTTATTAGTCATTTAAAAGTTCCTTAATGTGTTATGGCAATTTCTCTTATACCTAAAATGTGCTGACTGTTAAGATCTGAAAGGTTAAAGAAACTAAGACAACCCAGTTACCAGTGTGGATCACTTAGTATTGAAGGACACTATGAAAACAATATCCATATGGAGTCCTGGGTTCTAATTCTCTGCTGGTATTATTTCATCAATTCATTGAAATTTCATCATTTAAGAATTTATCCCTTAGATTTCCCTTCTTGCTGATATCAACAGGGCAGTGATGAGGATGTGCTAAGACAACCATGAAAATTAAACAGAGCATTTCAACATGTCAAAAACAATTATTTAATCTTTTATCCAGCCAAAAATATTTAGTGGATTCACATTCAGGAATAAGTTTGGATCAACTGAAAATGCATTTTTTGAAAAATTATTGAGCAAGATTTCTCCTAGACTTACCTTAGACAAAGAGGTATCCACTGAAAATAAAATGTTTCTAAAAAGGTTTATAAAACATCATTTACTTCAGCAAACATAATCTATTTCACTGAAATTCTAAGAGGGTAATCTTATACTCATGCTATACCGCCTAAGCATTGATATGTCGCCTTATTTTTGGAAATTAAATTTCATATTTCTCTAATCCATTTATTTGCATGTCTTTTATGTAAGCTACATTTCTTCAGTCACAGCCTTTAAATGACACTGAACAATATTGTGATGCATTTGTTGACTTTTAAATCAATCACGAACATCGTTGTTCAGAAATCCAATCAACTCTGCACTTACCTATGCACCTAAATCAGTCACTTCAGTGTAGATAACAAAGGGAGTCTGACAAAGCTTTTTTTCTTTGACATATGCACAGATACAGCTTTATTATGTACAGTACTTAAAGTCACTGAGATATAGCTATTTTAAAATCAACATTCATCTACTTTTTAATGTAAACTGAATGAGATATTTTTAAAAGTTCTACTTATGTTTTCATCTCAAGAAAAAAAAATACAGCAGTAAATATAGCTGGTAAAAAGCAAAAAATCCATTTACTCTATTGACTAAAATCAATAGAAAACTTTAAATCCTATGAGACATCAAGTATTAAAGAATAGTTTTGTGTATAGTTCATAAAAATACACTGAAAGACATGAAGGCTGAAAAGACAAACACCTAAAGATTCAGAAATACCAGAAATAAGAGCAGAAATTGCCCATGCAATGCATATATGCATTATGATACAAGAGCACAGACTTCTATGTGGGACTTGTGCCTCCTTTAATATGCAGGATGGACAGCACTAACAAAGTAAATAATGACCCACCCCCACCATGACTATCATCATTCAATATGTGGCCCCCATGCAATGTTCACTGCACATCATATAAAATATGCACCAGGAAACACTTATGAAATTGCTTTCTTTTGTGCTTTCAACAGAAGTTCTTTACAAGAATTAGTGCAATTATTTTTACAATACACGTGTGTGAACATGCATTATTCCTATTTAAACTGTAGTAACTGGAGTACACAGATGAAAGGCCTAACTAATGTTGACCAACTAATGTTGGTCAACATGCCTTCTTTGACCTCAAATGCAGCTGGGTGTGGGCTGCACTTCTGTAGATCAGACCTTAGATTTTCCAGGGTGGACACACAGAAAATGAGAACTGCCCAATTAACAAGAACCCGTACAAGCTTTGGTTTCATTGACATGCTTACCATCTACACATGGGCATTTTGGAAGTACTAAATGACAGTATGGTAACAGCCCGTACTGTGTCGGGCCAGCTGCACACAGTTTCATAGTAGCTAGGGTCAGGAGGGACCTGAACAGATCATCTAGCCTGACC
>NW_005842165.1:1762979-1763746 GCF_000455745.1 Alligator sinensis | reverse complement strand
TCCATGGTGACACCATCATCCAAGGATTTAGTTACTTGGTCATAAAAGGCAATCAGGTTGGTCGGGCAGGACCTGCCTTTGATGAACCCACGCTGATTGCCCATGAGCATGATCTCCCCTGCAGGCCCCCCACAGATGTGCTCCTGATGATTCTTTCCAAGATCTTCCTGAGCACCGAGGTAAGACTTACAGGCCTATAGTTACTTGGGTCCTCCTTCCTCCCCTTCTTGAAATTTGGGACCACATTAGCCAGTTTCCAGTCCCCTGGCACCTGACCAGATGACCACGAATGCTCATACAGCCGGGCCAAGGACTCCGCGATGACCCCTGCCAGCTCCCTCAACACCCCTGGGTGGAGGGCATCTGGATCTGCAGATTTTAAAATATCCAGCCCTTCCAGAAGATCCCTAACTATATCTCTGCTGACTGAAGGCCTGACATAGCTATCCCCAAGATTGTCCCTACCTCTGGTTGGTGGTATATCCCGGTCCCTGTTCAAGAAAACAGAGGCAAAGAAACTGTTAAAAATATCAGCTTTCTTGTCTGGCGTAGCCACAAGATTAATGTTTGGTCTTGCAGGGGGCCTACATTGTCTGGTGCCCTCTTCTTGCTCCCAATGTACTTGAAAAGGGACTTTTTGTTGTCCTTAATCCTGGATGCTAGCCTGAGTTCCATCTCTGCCTTGGCCTTCCTAATAACCCTCCTACACTCCCGGGCCGAGGAGGAGTACTCCTCCTTGGTGATAGCTCCTCCCTTTCACTGGTTAT
>NW_005842165.1:1739074-1762953 GCF_000455745.1 Alligator sinensis | reverse complement strand
TCCTGAATGCCCTTGCTGATCCAAGGTGGTTTCTCAGCACCCTTACCTGCCTTGATTCTCTCAGGAACTATTAACCTTTGGGCCTGGAGGATCGCCCCCTTAAGGTACGACCATCCCTCGTACCAGTTATGTTTTGCTGCTACATCACTGTAGCAGCATGCTATAATGAGGGAGTGGATTGCTACAGCAATGTAGCTGTGACATCATGATTTCTGCCCATTGATGCTACATCACCATAGCATGTTGCTATGTGTCCACTACAGTATAATTAGGAATGGAATCCAGTTCTTTAAGACAACATTCAGCTTTCTTACCTAGAAGCCAGTCCTTTCTTTCCCTGAATTCTACTTCTTTCTTCTCCAGGCATCTTCACAGACATTAGGGGCTGGAAGGGACCTTGCGAGATCATTGAGTCCAGCCCTGCTACCATAGGAAGGAAGTCTGCTGGGGTCAAATGATCCCAGCAAGATGAACATCCAAATGCCTTTTGAATGAGTTCATAGTAGGTGCTTGCACCACCTCTGTGAGGAGTCTATTCCAGACCCTGGACACATGGACTTCAAAGAAGTTTTTTCTTATGTCCAGTCTAAATTGGCCTTTCAGGAGTTTGTGGCCTTTAGACCTTGTTATCCCTTTGGGAGCCCTCGTGAACAACTGTTCTCCCAGATCCTGGTGCACCCCTTTTATATACTTGTAGGTTGCCACCAAGTGCCCCCTGAACCTTCTTTTCTCCAGGATGAAGACTCTTGAGTCCCTCAGTCTCTCCTCATATGGCTTAACCTCTTGGTCTTTGATCATATGGGTGGCTCTACTTTGGACTGTCTCAAGCTTATCCACATCCCACCTGAAATGGGGGGCCCAAAAGTGGATGCAGTACTCCAGTTGAGGCCTCACGAAGGCTGAGTAAAGTGGGATGATGATGTCCCTGGTTTTGCTTGAGATGCATGCCAGTGTTTGGTTTGCTTTGCAAGCCATGGCATCGCTTTGGCAGCTCAGGTTCATCTGGTGGTGAATCTTTCGGTTATGGTGCTAGTGAGCGTAGGAGTGCCTAGCCTATCAGTATGATGCTGCTTCTTCCTCCCAGTCATGGAGCACCCTGCACTTCTAAACATTGAAGGCTACCAGGTTTTGATCTGCCCACCTTGTGAGCCAGTCCAGGTCGGCCTGTATCCCCAGCCTGTCTTCCAGTGTGACCACCTTCCCCCATAGTTTAGCGTTGTCTGCAAACTTTGCCAGTCGGCATCTGATACCCAAATCCAGATCATTAATGAAGATGTTGAAGAGTAGTGGCCCAAGTACTGAGCCCTGAGAGAAACCACTGGTCACCTTGCACCATGTTGATTCTCTCCCATCAAGTAGTACTCTTTGGGTCCGACACTGGAGCCAGTTCCCCACCCATCAGACCATGGGGTGGTTGAGGCCACAGCTCCCTAGCTTAATCATGAGGACATCATGGGAGACTGAGTCAAAGGCTTTCTTGAAATTCAGATAATCTTTGATATCAACCTTGTCTCCCACCCATCTTGCACCTTCTGTAACATGTATGTTGCTTTCTTTGGTTACCCAAACCTAGTTTAAGATCCCCATGTTCCTTTGCACAATGAGTGTAAAGTATTACTGTCAGAATGGTAGTATTTTACACTCACTTTGCACATGTAGAACTAATGACATAAGGATCCAAGCAGGGGAGAGTGGTTTCTCTGTGGGTGCATCTAACCAATGGCACCATTGTTACTGCAACATCATTTCGTACTTCCTTTCTGCATTGTTATTTGTAGCCGCTATGTTGCCATAGCAACACATTATAGCAAGGGAGTGTGTTGCTACAGCGATGTAGCTGCAGCATCATGGTTTTTGCCTACTGATGCTACATTGCCATAGTGCATTGCTACGTTGATGTAGCATCATGTATAGATACATCCTAGTTTAAGCACTCCTGCAGGGAGCTCCATGAAGATAGAGCCCTGAATTTTTATTAAACCTCATTGACATCTATGATTAAGCTGCAGTTTTCCTTCCACATAATGATAATTACAGGATATTTTAATTTCTTCCACATAATGTAGTTACAGGCATAAAGCCTTCTTTTTTCATTTGTGAAGAATCAGTTATTATGGACTATTCTACCTATTAGGTGCATAAGTAGACTTCAGCTCTTAAGTAAACATCTATTCCACCCTGCTTAAGTCCCTGAAAAAATCAGCGTAAAAGATGCGTGGGTCCTCTTCCTTACTGCTTTTTTGTGACTCAGATTTATAGGTTAGATAAGTATTTTTCAACCTATGGGTCATGACCCAAAAGTGGGCTGCAAGAATATATGAAAGGGTCATGAACAAAATTTAAAAATGGATTCTCCTTCCAGGGAGAAAAAATATGGGAAACCATGTTTTTTTTTCCCTTGCAGGCTGACAGAGTTCTGGCTGGCAAGGAGCTACTTGTAGCCCCCCATGCCTCACAACTGGGGGGAGGGGGTGTGCAGCAGAGTGGGAATGAGGGACACTGGGTCAGGACTGGCCATCTATGTTTACAAATGGGTCCTTGTACAGAAAAGGTTGAGAATCACTGTGTTAGATAGTGGTATATTACAAAAGCAGATACACATTAATGGATTTTCAGGGTTTGAATAGAATAGGTCTTAGACACCCAGATCCATTCCACTGCATGAAAGCACAACATACCTCATCCTTGATGTAGGTGACCCATCCAGGATGAGAATGAACTCTTTCTGAGGGCACATTGAGTGGAAAGATTTTTCCCAGTAAAAAGAGGTGCCAACGGGCACCTAGACATATGCCTGGTGCCTTCTCCTACATATTCTAATTAGAATGCATTGGAGCAAACTTAATTAATCTGCTGGAACATTCTAATTAGAACACTCCAGCAGCCTTGGTGTCACATGTATTCAGCATCCCCACATTTCAAAATGGTGAAAGGGGGGCTTTAACTAAAGCTTGTCAAATGAGCTTTAGTTAAAGCATCTCTTCCCCCATTTTGAAGTGTGGGACACTGAGTACATGAGATGCTGTGGGCATTTTAACTAAAGTAGCTCCTGAGAGTCATGTAATTAACCCCACCCCACCCCACCCACACCCCAGAGCATGTATAAAGCTACATCTTGTCCAAGAGAGTTATGAAACCGTCTCTGGAATATTGTCTTTGGTTCTCATTACCTATATTTAAGGGAGAGTATTTCAAACTGGAGCAGGTGCAGAGACGGGCTACTGAAGTGTTTAAGGGAATGCAAAGCCTTTCATATAAGGAAGAATTAGAAGACTTGTCTTGTTTAGCCTAACAAAATGAACTCTGAGAGATTTGATTTTTTTCTCAAAAAGAGTATTAGAGGCTAGAGGGAAACAATGGAAAAGGAAGAGATTGCTAAATGGCAACAATTTAGCAAAAAAAAATTAGCATAAACAGGTCAGGAATAAATTTAGACTGCAAGATGGGTGATTTTTAATTTCTGGGGGAGTAAGTTTCTAGAACAGCCTTCTAATTGAAGCAGTAAGGGGAAGAAATCTAATTAGTTTTAAGATGCAGTTTGAGAAAGAAACTAACAGGATTACCTGGCAATAGTAGGGGACTGGACTTAATGACCCAAGAGGTCCTTTCCAATCCCATGTTCTGTTAGCTATAATTGATTTAAAGCTAAAAGGAACCATTTGAACACCTGTTCTGACCTCTTGTATACACAAGCCATGTAATTTAATCAATTTACCAAAGTATTGAGCCCAACAGCTATGTCTGATTAAATTACATTCATCCAAAAAGGCAAGAGTCTTGATTTCTAGACAAAGAGAAGGAGAATCTGATGCACTTCCCTTCATAATTTGTTCCTTGCTGTTAAAGGTTTGTGCTTGATTTTTTAATTGGCCTTTCTTTGCTAGCTTCTTAATCCAGCAAGAAAAGGCATAACAAAACTTCCAGTCACTAGTTTTTGTTATGCTTTTTCTTGCTAGATTAAAAAGCTTCTTTATAATCAGATATTTTCTCTCTCTCAAGATTCTTATCCATTGTAACAAAGTCACCTTGCAATAATCCTTTTTTGATAAGCTAACCAGACCAATCTCTCTAAATCTTACTTTAAGATACTTTCTATAACCTTCTCACAATTTTTGTCAGTCTTCCTGGCAACATTTCTAAATTTTCAGCATCTATTTTAAAATGTGAATATCAGAACTGGATGCAGTATTCTGGTATCAGTCTTGCTAATACTGTATTTAGAAATGATTTTCTCTCCTTACTCCTATCCCTTTTCAGTCATTCCTCTAAACACCATATTAGTCCTTTTTGCCATAGCTTTGCACTAGGGGGTCATGCTGAGTTGTTACTCTGTTAGGCCCAGTACAACCTTTTTAGAGTTACTAGTTTCCGAAGTACAGGCCTCTGTTCTGTACACATATAGTAAGTAAAGAAAGAAATATGTTGGAAAAAATAATCACACCTCTTAAATATGTGATCTGAAAACATTCGATTTTTTTTGCCTTAAGTATTCTAATGCCATTAGGAATCAGTAACATGGTCTGTATAGAATACAACTATCATGACCCCCTATCTGTTTTTTTTAGATAATGCCAAAAACTACTGGACCCAAGACAAGGAAGGGGTGCGTTGTGTTTACGCTTCACACTAGAATGTAGGTCACAGAGGTTGAAATTATAAGTCTAACATTTCCTGGAAGGATATGGGCTGTATTACTTAATCATTTTGCCCTTCAGTTCTTCATCTATATTTACCAGGGTCAGACAGATTGTATCTTAATTCTATCAAAAGGTTTGACCTGATGTAGTTTGGAAACTGAAGAAACAAAGACAAAGAACAATAGTAAATGAAAGGTGTTGAAATGAGTAGAATTTTCCACTTCATTAGCCTAGATCTATTTTAATTTAGGAACAAATGCAAATTGCATTAGGGATTTTTAGTGCCTAGACTTGTTACTGAATGGTATAACTAATACATATACTAAGGAGGCAGGAAGAAGAAATGATTGTATAATGCAATTTCAATAGGATTTCAATAACATTTCTAAATACAGAAATGCTATCATGAGCTCAGTATTACTGAGCTAAAATACCTAATCCAGCTGTTTAGTATAGCATTACCTTTAAGGTGTCAATCAAGTTCCCAGTGTGAGGGGAAGATAAACTTAGTTTCATATTTTCATACTTGTTAGGGTCGGAAGGGACCTGAGCAGATCATCAAGTCCGACCCCCTGCCCTGGGCAGGAAAGAATGGTGGGGTCAAACAACCCCAGCAAGGTGATTATCTAGCCTCCTTTTGAAACCCCCCAGGGTAGGAGCAAGCACT
Organism: Alligator sinensis; assembly: GCF_000455745.1. Lineage (NCBI taxonomy): Eukaryota > Metazoa > Chordata > Crocodylia > Alligatoridae > Alligator > Alligator sinensis. The sequence continues at coordinate 1,757,649 of NW_005842165.1, read as the reverse complement.
ACTTCTCTTGACAGTTGGTTCCAGATCCTAGCCACCCTGGCTGTGACGTAGTCATCATGGTTTTTGGATAATATTTCTCAAAGAACTTCCCCAGGACTAAGGTAAGGCTAATGGGCATATAGTTTCCTGGGTCCTCCTTCTTCCCTTTTTTGAAAATGGGGACCACATTGGCCCTTTTCCAATCCTCAGACACCTCATGAGAGCACCACAAGTGCTGATGCATTGTTCAGTATGGGTCACTTGGGAAGAAAAAATTGGGAACTGATATGTGATGGCTAAAAAAATATTTAGAGGTTTGCTTTTAGGAACTGGCTGGTAGGTAAAGTAGATATTGCATTAGAACACTTGCCCAGGGGAATAGCAAAGGTTAATTGATTTCTAAAATCCTGTCTGTCCCACAGTTTCACAGCCCCTAAGGCAGACCAGGGATTTGAGGCCAGTGGGCATACACATCCTAGGAAATTTAAAACATCCAATCTTTATTGTCATACCTTGCTCCAGGGATCCACTGCTCAGTTGCAAAAACCCTTTGGATTTCTGGTTTTGAAAAACATGACCAAATTGAGGTGTGTGCATGTGATAGGTTTATGGAAATAGAGTTTTGGCTGACAAAACAGAATGTGGACAACATGATGGCTACAAGGAAACCAATCAACAGTACCCAGAAATAAAGAGTCATTAGAAGAGAGAGGATACAAAAGGAGGAATTTTCAAAACAACAAGTTCGCATTAGCCCCGCAACCTCCATGGTGGCATTTACATACTGGCTGGATGCACCACTCACCTTGTGTATATTCTGGGCACTGGGCTGGGGATTTTGGGTAAAGTATTTTGGAATCATTTTGCTTGTTTTTCTGCATTACTCTTATTTCCCATCATTGTGTGTTAATAACATTTGCCTATTATCAACTGGAGAAGAAGCAATCGATCTGAAGGTTGTGCTCACCTGGAACAAGCCATCAGGACTGGGTTTTAAATCCATTGCCAACAATATGCATAACGGGTTCTGGTTCTTTTTTCTTTCACATGAATGAAATACCAGTTGATTTTGACAGGGGGCAGAATCAAGCCAACTACATAAATAACAAAGTATTAAGTATCCCCATTATTGGCATTATCATATGTGGCTATTTTTAAAAATGAGAAACATAATCTTGAGAAAGCAAGAGTATGTACCCTCTATCTTAACACTTTGATTTGAAGACACACAGCATGGCACGGTAAACAGCTTTGTGCTTCTTTTTCAAAATTCCATCTTCTTCATACATTGTTATATGACTTATTTATTTTAGAAGATTTTTTTTTGGCATTCTCTCCCTGACATCAGATGCAGAACAAATGTAGAAACTGTTTAATTGATTACAGTTAAAATATCCAGCTCTTTGAAAAGGAAGTCAGAAAAAATATCAATTCTCAATTAAAGCAAAAAAAAAAACAAAAAAGGAAAGTAAAGGTGGAAACAGTCCATGGCTTTGAGCCTGATTTACTATTGATTCAGAATCAAAAGTTTTGTCTGATAAATCAACAGTAGTAAAGTATCTGAGAGAGTCTCCCATCAAATCCTACTGTGACAGGGGGCCAGTTCAGGGCTGGATCTCAACCTCGGCCCACCCACCTATCTCTGGGTCTCACCTGCTACAAATTGCTGGTTTAATGAACTGTTGTTAAATGCAGGAGGCTGCCCATTTTAATGCCCCAATGCCAGGGGGCAATGTACACAGCTCCGTACCGTCCCATGCCTTGCAGGTGGAATCCAGATTATTACTACATGTCTGGCTTAAGGTGATTGGCTGTGGATTGGGGGGGGTGTGTGCATATGAAAGCATTGGTCCCCAGATACCAGAGACCCTTGGTACACCACTGAGGATAGCTTAAGTAAGGAAGGCATGAAATACTTCACTAGGGCCCTCAGGAGAGTCCAATGTGCCCTTAGAGATAAGTGCCCTGAGTGTCCTTAGAGACAAGCCCCAGAGAGAGAGACTTGGTGGTTCTTGCAAAATCAGGGATTGACTTACAGAAGTAACTGCTCAGGTAAGTAGTCCTATTGAAAAGGGACTATATCATAAAAGAAAAAAGGTTACTTACACCTTATATTTGCAAGGTTAGATCCTAGTTTGTATAGAAACACACTAACCAGCAAGCATTACACCAATGAAGCTTTCAGATATTTACATAATTTTCACTTGCAAATTCCCAAGGGATATCACCTTGGATAATCTAGAAAAGAACAGGATGCATTTCAATATGAGAAAAAAGATTAATAACCTCAAAAGGTCAACAAACTAAAACTCTTCCAGCAGAAAGATTTTTCATTTTAGTCATATTATGCAAATCATAAGCACATTAGGGAAATAAAAGCAGTCATTTAACCCCCTTGCTACTGAATCAAAATGTTTTTGCCCATATGACTGAATTTAAGGGACATTTTCTTTTAAATAATAGAATGTCAGGATACATAGCAATTCTGATAGCAATCTGTTGGACACACTCATTTTGTTATTGCTAGAAATGCAGAACCACAGGACCTGAGGGTGTCCATAAAACCCAATAGTGGCCACTTTAATCCTGCCTTACCACCTACTCTGGCTTCTCAGGGTCCTACCAGTCATGCCTTGATGTTAAAGTAAGCAAGGAGGCTGCCCATAGAGGCCAGTGAATTCTGGATGCTTTTCCTAACCTGCTCCTTCTCAGGCTCAACTTGGCCTGCTCTATTTGGAGTCCTGACCTCTCTGCACTGTCACTCTCTCACTTGCCAGGTCTCTGGCCCCATAGCACAGCCTTCTCATCTCCAGGGCTCCAGCTCTACTTCTCTAATTCTCATAAGGGCTAGAATCATGGCCTCCTGCCACCACCATAGCTATGCCAATGCCTTTCAGATGTCACTAGATATCAATTCAAAGGGAGCCCTCCAGTCTTGCATGCAGCACTGGGTCCCTCAGGCCTTAAACCTTTGTCTGGCCCTGGTCCTCTTACTCTGGCTGTGCTCCTCAGACCTGGGTTCCTAGACCCCAGCTGTGGTCTTGGCTTCAGGCTCCAGACCCCTAGGCTTTGCTCACAACCTCTCCTGAGCTCTGATACTGCTTACACAGTCTTTGGGACTTCAGACCCTTTCTTGCCCTGGGGTGAGGGCCTGCTCTCACAGTTTTTTTAGCTGCAGGCTCTGATCCCCAGTTGGCAGTCTTGTTCTCTCTAAACAGTGGCAGTACCTCTCCAGGCACTCCCTGCAGCCTCCAAGCCTCCCCTCACAGCTGCTCCCAGTCCTCCAGTTTTAAATTCAGACATAGGTATAAGCAAACTACTTCCAAACTGAAATTTATCCCCAGCCTGGGTCTGGGTCACACCACAACAATAAAGAATAAAAATATATGAAAAATGTTTAACCTCAATGCCTGGTATTGTTGCATTTTCTTTGGCCCCCTGTGATCTAGGGCTCCTTCACCAGGGCAGGCTAGAGGCAGACCAGGACCCTAGCAATGGTCCTGCAATTATGAAGCCTGTGGCCATGCCCCTATGGGTCACACCTAACCTGCCACATGGGACAGGGCCTGTCAATCATAGCCCTGATTGTGCTTTCTGCACCTGGGACATTTTTCTTAAACACCTCTCAACTCAAAGGCCAGTGGGTTGCTCCCTACCTCTCTCCTCTTCAGTAATGGATTAAGGGCTCCATTAGGCGTTCACATCCTGAAAAAAAATGCTTTCAGTCAGCAGCACAGTGGCTGGGTACTTGGGGCACAGGATCGCTGGCAACTTCTAGTTTCTGTTGCACTGTTGGAGCAAGTGTGCCCACGCAGCTGCCAGCAGCAGCTAGATTCTTTTGTACACCCCAGCTCCCGAGTTGGTGTACAAGGCAGTTGCCTTGGTCATCTCATCCTAGTTACACCACTGCTCTCACAGGCTCTGAATATAGCACATTCATCACATGCACCCTGTATATCTATCTGGGCACCAACTTTCTACTGAGTTTAGAGGCCTTTCCTCATGAGAGGGGCCACTCCAGCAGCCTCCTGGGAGGTATTTGGAAGCATCCCCAGTGGCAAGTATGGACAGGCTCTGAGCACCACCCCCCCCCCCCCCCCCCCCCAGCACAGATTTCCCAGAACAGCTATACTGGAACTTTGAAATTAAAGGGGAAGGCTTGTATGGACGAAAACAAGCATTTTGCAGGAGCTAGATGTAAGTTATGCAACTAATTCACTAGAGACAAGAATGACCCTACACTTCTCCATTTCAGAGGTAAATGTGAAGCCGTCTCCTTTGCTTTTCTCCAGTTATATCTTTACCATCCTGTGATAATGTTCATGCAAGCCAACATATAACGATTAATTTACAAACTGACAATGTTTTTTCTCCTACAAGCTGAGAAGAGATGGCCATTTCTTGTTTTAAATACTTGGGAGGAGCTTACAGACATACATTACATGAAAAGCTAGCACAGGAACAGATGAAGATACAGTGTTATGTTCGATGATAAAGTTTTATTTGTTTTCCTGTGAAAGAGTGAAATCTGCCTCTGATGTTTTAGGCAAACTTACCACAGTAAACTTACCATCTCCAGAGCAGCATATTTAAGTGTATGTTACACTGCTGTGTAGCAGTGGATTTTCCTGCCTCTGAAATTAGAAACGGGAGTCATTGTAACTCAACAGTGCTAAGCAAGCCAGGGGCATGTCCAGGGAAGGTACAATCACATAGTTGCATTCTCCCCTTTGATTCCTGCTCCACCCAAACTTTAAAACTAACTGCCTGGGGAGGGGAAGTGGCATTTCTTTTGAGGCAGTGCTGACAGAGTCAATTGATAGTATGCCGTATTGTAAACGATTTGCTAATCTCTTTTCACTTCACGGGTGTTAATGACCCTATCTCCTTTTTAGTGATCTTGATGTTCCACTATTCAAACTATCCTTTCTTCTGCAATGCTGTTGCCTGCTAGCCATTGCTGATAATCTCTCTCTCTTCTATTTCAAGTCCCTGCAGACTGTTTTTAGTTCTAACTAAAAACCTTAACTCAGATGTGGTAATATTAACTCTGGGGTAGAAATGACTGACAGTGAGGTACTGGAGGCACTGTCAAGACACTCAAGAAGAGTATATTTTGTTTTATTAATCTGAATATGAGACATACATTTAACTATAATGATTACAGCACTAGTGAAAAAATATCTTCGACTCATTTTTTCATAGTTTTTCTTTTATATAACTGCATATATAATCTAGAAAATTACTGTACATCCCAATAATTGTATTTTTGTTGCTTTGGTCCTAAATTGAATAATGCAGCATATTAATAAAGATTCTAGTTTCTCTTTAATCATAGAAAAATGTGTTGTGCTGTATGTGATCATGTGTGTTGTAGTAAGTAAATTCACTTTCCTGCCACGCCTTTGATGGGAGAGTAAATAAATAAATAAATGACGGATAATTGCAGGTCTTATAATTGATCTTTACAAGGTGAATTACTACTTGTCACCCAAAACAAACACTAGTGAAAAAATCAACAACTGCTATCCAAGGCACTCCTGAGTTCTGATACTTAATAAGAAAACAACAAGTCTTCCAGGGATGAATACTAAGCTACTCAGAGACTCTGACAGCACTGATGGGTCAGTTGTTCCCTCTTCATACTTTCTATCAATACAGTGACCAATTCAAATAATTTATTTGAAAAGGCACAAAATATGCTCACAGTGCCAATGGAAGCGTTTGTTTCCACTGGAGGCTAATACAAATGATCATGCTCTGACACATGCCTTGCCTTCTTAGTAAGCTTTTTCCAAATGCCCTGAATCATACCATTTTCTTCTTTGATGATCTCACATAGGGTATTAAATCTACTCTATCACAGAATTCAACACACCATGATTGTACCAGAGTTCAGAGGCAGTTTTGGCAATAACAAGTACTGCCAAGCAAATCCTCAATCAAGAGCTCATGCCAAATAGCTAGAATGAGAAAAAATGGAGATGAATGGCTGCTAAGGCAAAGGAAGTTAAAAATCCACACAAGAGGATGTGCAGCTCAAACACCTGGCTGGCCCCAATGCCCTGATGAAGCTGCAGAAAAGCCGAAAGAAGTTACTGGTTGCCACCCATGACCTCAGTGATATAGGAATGTGGTCAGGCATCCAGGTCTCAGAGACAGTAGTCACTCTTTTTTTGCACTCCTTCCCTCCCCACAACATTGATTTTTTTTTCAAATAGCTCTTGTAAGCAGGGTTTGACCCTTAAGCTGTTTCAAAAGAACGTAGAAACATTAATATATGCATGCTTCAGTGGATAGTCACATCAATAAAAAGTTGGTTAAGTGCCTTGATCTCAGTTCCTCACAATTGTTTAATAGTTTCCCTCTTAATCTCTAGGAATATCCCTATTTGCTTTTGTTGTTCAAATGTAATCCAATGTTTGTATGAACTAGCTTCTTCATCCCAACTCCTTTTAAGCTCAGATCATGTTTTTTTCAAAACTCATATGGTATTTTGTGCAATATTTGAATTCATTTTGTTTTTCAATTTACTCGGCAAACATTCAATTGAAATATATATTTCATATACACAATAAATTAATTGTACCTTTGCAAAATTAATTTCAGATGCATACAATTTATGTTTGCTTTTTTTTCTTAAATTTTATTTGTAATGTACATACAGTTAGAAAATATCCCCTTTTTCAGAAATTACCAGGATAATATAGTTTGTGATTAGGTTATACATAAACATATTGTCTGTCTAGTGCCAGTTAAGTGCCCTTCAGTACATTGAGAGCTCAACTGTGACCCATCTAATATTCATTCAGGTCTTAATGGGCTGCAAAGCACCCCAGGTATTTGACTGCAGGACTTCCCATATTACAGCTCCATATGCAAGTGAGTGAAACATCTATGGGGTAGTAAAGAGAACTGTGTGCCATCATGTCAGATGATGAGTTGATCTGGTTATACTTACCTTAATTACTTCTGAACTTCAGCAATGTCATAGACCTGGGCATTAAGGGCTCCAATACACGTGTGCAAAGCCTGCTCCAACACACTGGAAATCCAGTGCATCAGAGCTGACTCGATTAATCTGGAGCATGGAAATTAACGCACTCCAACAATCTTCTGTGTCACCTGTATCACTGTCTCCACACATCTCCATGCTGAAAAAATGGTAGTGGGGCATTTTGAAGTACAACATTAGATGACCTTTTGTTCAATGCACCCCACCACCATTTTTTCAGCACAGGGACACTGATGCATGTGATGTGTGGGCACTCTTAATTAGTGCAGCTCACTAATTAAAACACCCAGTGCTGCATCCTGTAGTACATGTAAAAATTCCCTAAGCTACTTGCATGGCACACTTTGAACACTAGAGAGCATGTAACATAACCCCCACTTTTTCTTTTTTTTTTTCTCTTTTATATCTATCTATCTATATACATTTTCTTCCCTTCCCCAACTATTTATGATTTTTTCTCTCCCTCTCTAGTCCCTATAGATAAGTCTGAGTAAGCTATCACATAAGATAAGCTTTAGCATTTTTGTAGCAAGTTTCTTTTTTCTTCTCTCTCTTTTTCTTTGATCCACTGTTTTATATTGTATAATTATTATGTTTATATTGATTTTTACTATGTGATTATTGTTTTACTGATTTTTACTGGGTTTTTTTTAATTGATATTATATAACTTAGGCCTACACATGTAAGTTAGCATAAGTCATGTCAAGTTATGTCAAGTTTTCATTTTGAATGTCAAGCCTCTATCTTGTATCTTCTGCCCGGGTGTAACCTATGACTTATGTCTAACCAGTCTCATGTAAATTGGTTCCTGAATGAATGGGGATCAGTGAGGGTGCTTGAGATACAATGGTAGCAGGCCTTTACTGAATAATCAAGTCAACAACCAGACCATTGCATTCCATTGACTCACCCAGGAACCAGGGACCCAGCATTTGAAAGACAAAGACCCTACAGAAATCAGCCACTCCACTATTGCAACACAGACATCTGGAACTGCATGTCCTCACCTGGAGTGCACATGCTCAGTACACCAGGGCTGATCCTTGCCTGGGCATGCCTCTGCCACTAGGTTCATAGGAGGTCTGCCCCTATAAAAAGGGGTAGTGAAGACAGACCACTGGTCTGTCTCACCATCTGGACCAGCACCATGCCACACCACCTATCCACCCAGAGACCCTGCTGGCAACCCCCTCTGGAAAACACCTTGCTGGAGAAGACCCCAACTGGCCATCGAGGGTCAAACTCACAGCCCAGGATAGGTAGCTATTGTTAGCCGACTCCATGCTGTGCCCAATGACTAGGGAGATGACGATCCAATTGCTCATGGATCCTGTTACTCATTAGCCCAAGCAAGCAGGGAGCAAACACCAGCACACATTGCTCACAACAGCTTTATTCAGAATGGAGACAGCTTCGGACTAGCTCCCAAAAAGCCAACAAACCGGGGAGCTGCCATGAAAAATAGTTCTTTCCACATTTATAAACCTTGATTCGTGCTTATTAATATTTACCCCGCCTATGTCCCTCCTTTGGTTCCACCTATTTCTCCTCACACCTCTGTTTACTTTCTTAGCATGGTATTGCCTATGCATTTCATTCATTTACATGCCTCTCTGCTAAGAGCACGTGCATAAGACTTTGACCTCCATTTCTTTTGGTCACTTGCGGTTTCTCACTGGTTCTTTCTAGTTTTCTTACTGACTTCAGCACCATCTCCAAAGCCATACTTCTGCTTTGTCCCTTAATGTTAGCCATTGGTCTGTATCCTATTTTTACCCAACACATCATGCACTTTGCTCCCTATCCTTTTGTTAAGAATCTGCTTACTTAAGTATTAGCAAAGTTAGTTACTTTTAATATATCATCTGGCCTTATGACTAGTGGCTCTTGCTGAGGTTATTTTTAATATATCATCCAGCCTTGTGACCAGCAGCTTTCGCAGAGACACAGGAAAGAAATTTTTATTCAGCTGCACTCCCAGCACTCCCCAAAATCCACATATCATTACCCTAGGAGCTACCACCCATCTACACATACACAAAGCAAAATGGATCATGGACTACACTGTCCATTTTGCTCCTTTGGATCATGGACTACATTGGATTTATGGCACATTATAACCTGCCTACCATTGGATAACCCCAGGCAGCTCACTACAATTTACCAGCTACATTCCATCACCAGGTCACCATTCCACTCCCACCTGTCTCTCACCTATTGTCTTTCACCCCCTCTGATTCCTCACTGCCACATATTTGCATTTTCACTGACCTGCATTATATTCGCTTCTATCCCATCTAAGAGAGCACAATACAACTGTAAACTCTCCTTTTGCCCATAGCAGGGTGTTTATATCCAAAAGCTTGCAAATAATTTTTCCAACTATTTAGTTGGTCTACTAAAAGATATCACATTTACCCAAAGAATCATATCTGTCTATGTCCTTAGACCAACATGGGTACAAACAATACCACCACCCACTCTTTACACTAGCATCATTCTGAATATGCAGTCAAGTTCAAGGGTTTGGTTCTATCGTTAAGATGATCCATAGCACAGGTCTGGCCTATTTAAAAGATCATCTAGGCTAGGTGCAGATGATCTACTTATTACAAGTGTACAGAAAGTACTCTACAGCTTTAACCAAACAGACATTAATGGCACATACTTTTAAAATGGCAGATCCTGCTTTAAGTTAATCCTTAATGGATGTGGTAAGATACTTAAGTACTTTAGGCCAGAACACTTTTTTTGAATGCCAGTACCACATCCATCATGCTTTAATGTAGGTCCCATTCTGCTGTCAACCTAGGGGCCCCTTACTGGATAGCTTGCTAGCTTCAGCTGGTTCTCATCTGCTATGAGCAAGTAGTAACCCAGCCCCACCCCCAGGCTGTCATAGAGAGAAGACAGAAAAGGCTCCATCTTCTCCCTGCACTGCTGCGCAGGGGTGTGGGGAAATGGAGCCTTCCTGCCATGCAGGCACCCCCAGCTTGTTCTTTTGGGTCGTGTGGGGGGAGATAGGATCCATGTGGCAGAGGACCTCTATTCCCCCAGCCACAGGAGGAGCTGCAGCTTGGGGCTGTGTCACCAGACCCAAACCAGCAAGCTGGGGGAGTTGGGGGTACCTGAGTGGCAGGGGGGGCCTGTTCCTCCCCTGCCCCCAATTCCTGTCGTGGTGAAAAGCGGTGCAGCTATAAGCTGCAGCTCCTGGCTTCAGCTGGAGGAGTGGATCCCTCCTGCCTCATGGACCTGGCCCAGCTGCCCCCTCCCCCCAACCCAAACCAGCAACCTGTGGGAGCCCACACCTCAGGGGGCTCCATTCCCCATCCCTATCTCTCCCTCCCGCTGCTGCTGACACCCACCGGCTGGCAGAGGGAGGAGTGGGGCTGGAGAGAGGGGCAACTCTAGCAGCCTCTTGGGAGGTGTGTAGGAGTGCCCTAGCTTACTGGCCTTGGCCAGTGCAGGCCATTTCCATGCACCCCCAACCCCTAGGTCAGTTCTGTTCATTCCTACACTAATCTAGGGTGCTTTGAGTAAAGGGTGATGCTTTGTGCACTTCTGCCTCAGGCACCTTGAATGTCTGTACTTGGCCCTAAAGTTCAGGGAACAAAGCCTTGTCCAATGTATAATGGAGCTTTGTACTGCATGGTTAAAATTTAGTTGTGTAAGTGACAGAGCTTTCACAAGGACCCAGGCTATGGGACAAATTCTCACAGGAAATATCAACCATCATGAACTGCATCCTCATTGTCTTCCTCTGCAGAACCTCTTTGGCCTATGTTCTTTTCTATAAATAGATGGCCATCTGTGCATAAAAAAATTAATTTACCGAGCCAAAAGACTATATACTGCATTCACAATCCTCCATCCAGATTTATTTTGGACAAGTAATATATATTAAATGTCATTACAAACTGAATGCTGAAATCAGTGGAATTACTCATGAAGTAATATAGTTTTCCAAGTGAGTAATGGCAGCAGAATCATTGACACCAAATTTGGCAAATGAGCATCTACATCTTACACACATTTAATAAAAGCACATCCCCTTCCTGAGTTTTTCTTCTCTTTTTTAATGATCTTTTTATTAACTTGTCTTCACTTTACCTCTTTCATTCTTTAATCTTCTTTCCACACATGCCAGCACCCTTCTTTTAATCTGCCTTGATGTCCGTTCTAATCTTTCACTTTATGTTCTTTAATCTAATATTTCCTGTATTGCAGCTCAGTCAGTATTTGTTTTGTCTAGGGACACATTAGACTTGAGTATTTAGCAATATCCTCTTGAAAACAGTCCATATTGCCTCTATTTCCTTTCTCAGAAGCCCTCAATCTGATCAATACCACTTATCAAACCCCTCATGTGAATAAAAATGAGTTTCTGAAAAATTGAGCACAAGAGTATTTCTACTTGCTTAAAATAAAATGGTGGAATCATTTGTGTAAAATACAATAGAAGGACCGTGCATTTTTATATAAACAGGTCACCAACTGGGATGAACTCCCCACCCTCTGACTCTTTTGTATCTAGAACTCTGCTTTCTGGTCATCTTATCTCTGGGAATAACACTTCCGCAGTGAGCTGTGCTTTTGTAAATTTGAAAAGATAGCAATAAAGCACATCTGATAGAAGAAAACCCTGTGAGTATAATATAATACCAGGCTATATTAATTCATCTTTCCATCCTTGAAGGCTTGGAGGGAAAAGGAGGGAAAAGTGAGACAGCCCCTAGCATTCTCTATCTTTTTCTCATGCCCTACAGGTGTGTATGGAGGGATTTGAAACACAGGCAGGGTTCTAAAAGCTGCAGCAAGTAGGAGAGAAACTTATCTGCCACATATTAATGCATATTTTTGATGGGAGTCTATCATATTTAGGTTTACTGTATTTTCCTCGAGCTTTAACCCTTCAAAACAATCCTACATTGTGTTCACATTATTCCAATGCTGTAATGGTTGACAAAATTCATTAGAGTATAATTATATTAGTAAGTCCTTTATTAGGTAGAAGCAAATACTAATGATATGGTACTTATATAAGAAGACAGAAGGTTACTAATATAATGAAACCGCATAGTCTCCTAGCATTTAAGTGCTTTCCTGATCACTCTGCATTATTTTTATGTTGCTTTTATGCCTTAGGGAAATGTAAGCAAGAGGTCAACAGTATGCTGGATCCTGATCATGAAAATGCATGGAAAATAAGGAGGGTGTAGAAGTAGATGCTAATATGGAATCAATTTTAAACAATAAGGAAAATCAATACTTATATAGGGTCCTATGGTAAACAATGATGTATCTCAACATGTTAACTCTATTTTCATATTTGCAATAATGACATCCTAGTCATTATTCATGTGGGGCCTAATTCAAAGCCCACTGAAGTTGATGAGAACCTTTACATTCACTTAAACTGGGTTTGAAATAAGGTATTCCATGACCCATGTGCTGAGTAGTATTTCTTTTCATGAAGTGTCTCACTGATCTCTGTAGAGCCACTGACATCTGAATAAGAATTACCCAAGGTATGAAAGAGGTCTGTGTCCTTAATCGAGTTTCTTCAGTGTACTCTGTAGTGCCTTATAGATTAATTTTCCATCCCTTCCCCTCCCTACTTAAAACATTTGGAAAATGATAGACCTCAATAAATATTTAAAAAAGAAAAAAAAAATCTATTCATGTCTACCTTATTTAAACAAAAATAATCAGATAACATTTTACATGTAGAAGTAGAGCCATCACTCCAGATTTTCAGTAGCTGAATATCTCACCCCAAATTTTCACATTTAAGTGCCTAAAAATAGTCCACTAATCCACATTCAGGCATGTAAAGACGGACCTTGTTCAGGAAAGCCTTTCAGCATATGCTTAACTGATTCCTGAATTGGGACCTGAGTTACCTGACTTTTTCAGAGGTGTAGTGCATCCATGGCCCTCATTTCCTTCAGCAGAACTTCAGAGATCCTCAGCATTTCTGTAAGTCAGGTCACAATCTTTGAATTATGGAAGTTCTTGCTTATTAGATTCCTGTTTATGGAGTTAAGGAGACAGAAAATAACTACTTCATCATAATGCCGCAGCCAAAGACTGAAAACAGAATCACTACAAAGTACAAACCTATCTTCCTATCAGTTTTTTAATACACTTTTAATTACTGCAACAAGCTGTTTTCAGCAGACACACTTGAAAAGGGGTATCTTTGTGCATGCAGTGAAACAGACAAGGCATGCTGAGAATTCTGGGACTTGTGGGAAAAAAATTCAGAATACAGTTAATTAATTACTGAAATCAAAGTTCAATGAACCGGTAACAGTATTCACCAAGCGTATTAATGAAGATGAAATATTTTTAATAGGCTGATAATACAATATTAAAATTGCATAAAAACAAAATGAGGTTAGGTCATGGAAATTCACAGAATCCTTTTGTAGTATAACATACAACATGTTTTATTTTGCATTGTTTTTTATGTACATGGCTTAATGCTTTCAAGTGCTAATGAGATCTTTGACACTAGTTATCATCCCCACTGGATTTTTTAACATAATCTTTTCCCCTGCTAAATTCAGCTTCATGATCCAAGGGGAGAAAAGCAAGGATGAAATATGGGCAAGTTCACTCGACTATAACTCTCTTCCTCTGGGTGCTACAGGTATATTTACATACGTAGACCTCACTCTTTAGCTGCAGAAACACTACACCTCCGTTGATTTGATGTTACCAAATCAAATCATCCTGTGAGAAACAAGAAAAATTCTGAAATAATTATACCAGTATTTCAAACACTCTTAATTGCACATCTGGTATCATAAGTAAGGCTATATTTGCAAGGAGAAAGGAGTTTAATTGATAGATCATTAGGTAAACAATCCCATCCTTGAGTATATTTTTCAGGTTCAGAGAGGTGGGAGGCCCAGTTCATGTGGTATGGGAAATTAATCCCAAATAAAAGCAGTGTGATACTATGTGGTTCTGACATCTACATTTCTAAACTCTTCAACAATTTCCTTTCTTAGGAGCAAACAGTTTAAATATTTGATTTTCCTCTCTCAGGTCTAGTCTTGCTTTATTACACTACTGACAGAATATTCAGAGATCTGAGGAAATGGCTTAATATATGTGTTCTCACACAAATATATTTGCCCACTCTTAAAAATATACTAACATGCCTGTGACTACCTGTACCTATTCATGCTGGAAAGGTTCCAGGGACAGTTCACTTCCAAAGAGAACAGAATTTGAGAAATTATGTGGTCTAACTGATATGGCATTGACAGTGAAGCAAGATCATGAGTTTTGTTACTAGCTCTGAAACTCGCCTGTTGTATGAATGCAGTGAATCACTGTATCCCCCACTCCCCCTGCTGTTATTCATATATGCCCTGTTGACTTAGAAACTTAGAAAAATAGGGCAAGAAAGGACTTCAGGAAATCATGTAGTCCAAGTGCCTGTTCAAGGCAAGATCATCTCTATTTAAATCTCCCCAGCCAAGTGTTTGTCTAACCTGATCTTAAAACTTTTCAAGCAGGGAGATTCCACCACCTTTCTTGGTAATCTGTTCTAATGCTTAATCACTCTTACAGTGATTGTTGCAATTACATTATGATTAGCACATGCTAACTCTAAGGTGTTAGACCATTACATTTAGCATGTGCTCTGAGCAGTCTCATGTTAAGGGTTAACACTGTCTCCAACACATGCTGCTCAGACCTGCTGCTAAGGGTTGGGGAGCAGTGTGTGGCTAGAAGCTGAAATTCTGCTCCATGCATGTCCCCCTTTGCTGTCTCCCTAGCCAGGGTATATGCCAGGAGGAAGGAGCCTCCCCAAGCTGTGTGGATCACTCCCCCACTGCCTGAACTCCCCCTCTGCCCCTAGATTTGTTTCCCGTCCGCAATCAGCCCCTCCACCCTCAGATAGTTCCCCTTCTACCTCAGTCCTCCACCACTGCCTGGATCACCACCATACTGTCTCAGCCACCCTCCTGATTACTGCTGTGATCACTCCCTTTGCCCTTCTACCTCCACATTGCTGCCCTGCCATCCCAGTCAGCCATAGAGTGGCAGTGGCAGTGACAGCAGCAGCAGGGTGGGGGTTTCCCTTGCCCTGCTTGCTCCTCTGCTCTCTGAAGTCCTCTCTGCCTCCATGTACCTGGAACTAGCTCCTGCTGGACCACACTGCAACCCAACAGCTCGTCATACCCTGACCTCCCCACCCATTTATTCTTGCCCCTCATTTCAGCTGCAGGGCCTGCTGGAGTCTGGATCTAGGTATGTGGGGGTGGAGGGGGCAATTGGAGTGGCACATGGGCAATTCAGCAGAGGAGAGGATGATCAGAGGCACTGGGGTTATCCAGGGGCTGCTGAGGGCAGCATCCCAGAAGCTCCCTCTCTATCTGCTCCCCACCTCCCCCCTACCCCGCCCCTTCAATCCTGTCCCTCTCCCCCTTCCCTTCTCCCCCTGATCCCCTTCACCTTTCCCCAGTGCAGAACGATGACCAGGATTTTTTTGGCTGGGTCAGCAACAGAGGTGTTATTCCCAACCTGAGTCAGCTCAAGGTGCTGTGAGATTAACACTGCTACAGTTCACGCTTCTGTCAAAATCCTGGCCCTTCCAGGAGCCCCACAGGTTGGATGACACAGCTCCATGGGCCAAATATTTGACATACCTGATCTAGACTATATTTGCTTAGCTTATGAGTGAAAATGTTATGGAACATGGTATTAAAAGTCTTACTAAAATCAAGGCATATTACATCCACTGCTCTCCCCCATCCAACAGTCTTTTAATGAATTCATATTTGCTTCTCCTGATCACCTTGTTCTCCTTTAGGTGCTCAGAAATAGATACTTTGATTACATGCTCTATAATCTTTCCAGGTAGTGAGTTTAAACTGACTTCTCCCCCTTCTCCTTCATCTGACCCCAGTACTCTTTCCTGCCTAGGCAGGGGGTTGGACTCGATGACCTGTTGAGGTCCCGTCCAACCCTAGCATCTATGAATCAGATCCTCTTTCTCTTTCTCTTAGCCAATTCTTTGAGTACTCTAGCATGCATACTTTCTGGCACTGTTGACTTGAAAACATCTAGCTTCCCACAAGTGATCTCTAACCTGTTCCTCCACTACTCTAGGCTGCTTATCTCCCACCCTGTCCTTGCTCCTAACCATTCTCCTCATTGGGTAGTTAACCCTATTCATAAATGCTGAAGTAAAAGAGGTGTTAAATACTTTAGCCTCCTCAGTTTCATTCGTTATAAGATTGCCTTCTACATATGTTAAGAGACCTATGCTTTTCTTTGTCTTCCTCTTACTTTTGACAAACTTGTACACTACTTGTTGTGCCTTTTTACATCCCTTACCAGCTTCATTTTAATTTGTAACCTGGCCTTTTTTATTTTTGTACCTGCATGTACGTGCAATAAATTTATACTCATGGTTAGTAATATGGCCAAGTTTTTAATTTTTATAAGACTCCTTTCTGAGTTTCAACTCATTGAAGCATTGTCTGTTTAGCTGGGCCAATCTCCTGCTGCACTTCATATCCTTTCTTCACAATAGGAGAGCCTGCTCTTATGCATTTAATATTTCTTCCGTATGGAACAAATTTTGTATTGTTAGCTCACCAGGACATGTGCTTTCTTACTATATGTGGTGCAACATATGCCACAATGAACCTTGAATCTTAGTGGGAGCTGCTAGTACCTATTATAATACAAATAATAATAATACTTATAGCAGTCACACAGCTGTTATGCAGTTCAATACTTGTAACTATTTCTTATTTATATAATTGGAAGGCCCACT
The DNA here is from genome assembly GCF_000455745.1 of Alligator sinensis. NCBI lineage: Eukaryota > Metazoa > Chordata > Crocodylia > Alligatoridae > Alligator > Alligator sinensis. The sequence continues at coordinate 1,740,849 of NW_005842165.1, read as the reverse complement.
ACAAAAGATTTAGAACAACAGTGTAGCTAAAATGTATTAAAATTGGTATTAAATTAGAGCTCATCAAGCAAGGGGTAAGAACAGGTAATTTAATCATGTAGTGAAATGTCTAGTTACATTCATTCATGACAATTAACTACTCTAAAAAAGTAAATGTCAGAAAATGTAAGACCCTCAAACAGTTGTTCTGGGTTTCAGTTCTGGCCTTATATGGTTTAGGGAAAAGATTTGACACAAGTTAATTTTTCTGGAACAGCTAGAGACATGCCAGTAAAGCTTTTCTGACTTCCAATTTCCTCCTTTTAACTAAGTAAGAGCATTTGTAGAAGGCACTTTAAAACAGTGCTTAAAGTGGGTTAAATGCCTTTTGCACCGCTTTAATGGCATTGCTGTTTGGACATGCAGCGGTGTATTGCACATTAATTCCAGACGCTGTAGCACTTTCAGTGGCATAATGCACCTTAAATGACTTTGGGATGCAGCAAATGACTTTGGGGTGTTGCAAAGTAAAACACCACTGAGGAGTTTTAGTTTCTAAACTCTGCAGCCACAGGGGGAGCAGTGGGCCCTGTGCAGTTCAGGGGTCGCACAGGCATCTCTTGAAGGCAGCCCGGCAGCAGCCTGAGAAGGCAAGCTCCACAGAAAGAAAAAAAAAAAGCGGTAAACCTGATCCTTCCCTCCCGGAGCTTGCCTGCCTGCTAAGCTGTGCAGGGGCCCAATGCTTCCCCCTGTGGCTGCATTGCCCCCCGGGACTGCTTGAGCCAGGTGCCTGTGGGTGGGTGCTTCCTGGGGTCGGTGGGTGCCACTGCCATGGAGGGAAGCACCAGCTCCCCGCACCCCGCAGCTCAGGGACCGCTCTGCCTGCCAGCAGCTTGCTCTTCCCCTCCCCTCCACTGGAGAGGCAGGTAAGGACTGGGCTCTGACATGGGTGCACACGGCATGGGGGTTTACTTTAAAAAAAAACCCACTGCTTCAATTTAGGGAGAATTAAACCCCTGTGTCATAACCCCCTAAGATATTTGGATTGTTAAATCAGTCTCTTCTGTTCTGTATTCAGTGATTTGGTTTATTTCTTCACAATATGTTTTCCTTTCCAAATCGATTTGCTAACCATTAGCTCTCTGGCAGTGTTTGGAGCTATGGTTAAGAGGGCTCAGCAACTAGAAGACAGTCACACAAGGAAAATGAGTCCTTTACTTTTCCATTTTCTATCTTACATGTATGAAAAACCTATGAATTTGTACAAGGAAACTATTTTAAAAAGCACATTCAACAATAAACTTGCATCGTGTCAAAAACCATCACAAAAGAACTTTCCTCTACTCCACCAAAAGGAAAACCTTTTCTTTCCAGTACACCCACTCAGGGGCAGACTGCAACAAAGAACAGTTTCCCTGTTCAAAAAAGTTCAATAATTATTACAGAATACCATACATATAAAAAAGTAAGTTGTCTAGCTCTCAAAACGATATGCACAAAAAGAAAACAAGAGGGGATATAGAGCACTAGTACTTCTTGTTAGCATGGCTGTACTAACAAAGTAAAAGAAGAATACATTTTGCTAGCTTAGAAAAAATTTCATCCCCAAGAAAGCTCAGAGAGTCACACAAAGACACACTCAAACTAGAACATAAAATTTAATGTGTTCATTCATGCTGAGATTTACCCCAGGAGAGATATTGTTTTTCAGTATTTATAGTATTTATGGCAAAATCCCTGACAGGATAATTTTAGTTTGTGTAAAATAGTCAAGTTTAATACAGAAAAGCAAGTTT
>NW_005842165.1:1737212-1739043 GCF_000455745.1 Alligator sinensis | reverse complement strand
TAGGGAAATTAATGTCATGCCAAAAATATTTGGAATAGCTAAGAGCAAGAGGAATTCAAGTCAACATATTAAAGAAATACCAGTTTTGGAGACACCCTGTTAAAATTCAGGAACAAGGTTGTTTTCTTTTGTTTTTAACCTGCTTGTGAAATAACACATGCAGTTAAGGCATTTCATAAGTAGGGTTACTGTAGAATGCTAAGATGTTAGCTCACAATGTCATAGCAAGGAAGAAGAAAGTTTTATTCTTGACTATTTGTGCTTAAACAAAGTTAAAAGACTTGAGCGAAGGAAATTCAGTTTCTCTTTTTGTGTAATCCACTGACTATAGATGGGCTAACAGATCTAATGCAAACTTACCTTACAATTAACAAATCTGACCTGAAGGAAACATACCTTTCACAGTGAAAAGTTGCATGTAGTCTATATTCATGGACATAACTGCCCTTTAGCCATGTAAATTTCATAGACATTTTTTCATAGATTTCATAGACATTTGGGCTGGAAGGGACCTCTGAGGATCATGAATCCAGACCCCTGCCCCAGGGGCAGGAAGTCAGCAGGGATCATAGGATCCCAGCAAGACAAGCATCCAAATGTGTCTTGAAGGCATTCAAGATGGGTGCTTGAACCACCTCCGGCGGCAGTCTATTCCAAACCTTGGGGGCTCAGACAGTGAAGTTCTTCCTTATGTCCAGCCTGAATTGGTCGCGGCGAAGTTTGTGACCGTTCAACCTTGTCATCCCTTGGGGTGCTCTGGTGAACAGACGTTCCCTCAGATCCTGATGAGCACCCCTGATAAACTTGTAGGTGGCCACCAGGTCACCTCTGAGCCTGCGCTTTTCCAGGCTGAAGAGTCCCATGACTCTCAGCCTCTCATCAGAAAGCCTGTTTTCCTGACCTCTGATCATGTGTGTGGCTCTCCTCTGCACCCTTTCAAGCTTCTCCACATCATTTTTGAATTGTGGAGCCCAAAACTGGATGCATTACTCCAGCTGCAGCCTCACCAAGGCTGAGTACAACGGGGGAATGACATACCGGGATTTGCTTGAGAAGCATCTATGGATGCAAGCCAGCGTTTTGCTCACTTTACTAGCCACAGCATCACATTGATGGCTCATGTTCATCTTGTGGTCAATCATGACCCCCAAATCCCTTTCGTCTGTAGTGCTAACCAGCGTAGCACTGCCGAGCCTATAAGCATACTGCAGGTTTTTCCTCCCGAAGTGGAGAACCTTACATTTTTCAGTGTTAAACACCATCAGGTTCTCATCTGCCCAATTCCTGAGCCTGTCAAGGTCTGTCTGGATCACCCTTCTGTCCTCGGGTGTGGATGCTTTATCTCAGAATTTGGTGTCATCGGCGAACTTGGCCAGTCCACTTCTGACACCAATGTCTACATCGTTAATGAAGACGTTAAATAGTATAGGCCCTAGGACAGAGCCTTGAGGGACCCCACTGGTCACAGCGCACCAAGATGATTGGCTCCCATCAACCACCACCCTCTGGGTCCTGCCGTGGGGCCAATTCCCCAGGCAGCGGATCATGGTAAGTTTGAGGCCACAGTTAGCCAGTTTAGCCAAGAGGTGATCATGGCATACCAGATCAAGACTTTTTTAAAGTCAAGATATACAATGTTGATCTCTTCCCCCTTGTCCAGGTGATAGGTCATCTGGTCATAAAAGGAAATGAGACTGGTCAAGCAAGACCTACCCACAACAAACCCATGCTGGCTATCCCTCAAGATATTGCCTTCAGCTAGTCTGTTAAGGATGGCCTCTTTGATAATCTTTTCCAAGACCTTCCCCAGGATAGAGGTCAGGCTGATGGG
>NW_005842165.1:1710302-1736798 GCF_000455745.1 Alligator sinensis | reverse complement strand
CAACGTTGCCCTTGCTTTTCCTCCGGCTACCCACATATCTAAAAAAGGACTTTTTATTGTCCTTGATATTTGTAGCTAGCTGGAGTTCCATTGCAGCCTTGCCTTTCCTGGTTTGCTCTCTGCAGGTCCAGACCAGAGCATAGTATTCCTCCTTGGTGGTGATTCCAGTCCTCCATCCTTTGTAGGTCTTCCTTTCGAGATGCAGGAGGTCGACCAGTTCCCTGGAGAACCAAGGGGGCTGCTGTGCCCTTTTGCTGCCTTTCCTCTAAGATGGGATGGATTTTGCTTATGCATCCAGGATTGCCCCCTTGAGGAGCAACCACTCATCCTGAACTCCCCTTTCTATTGGGTTCTAGCCTTTTAAGGCCTCTCTGACAAGCCTCCTTAGCTTGTCAAAGTCAGCTTTCCTGAAGTTGAGGACTTCTGTTTTACTGACTGATTTGCTAGCTTTATGGCAGATGGTGAAGGTGATCAGCTCATGGTCACTGTCACCCAGCTTCCCTTCGATCATGAGGTTGCTGATTAGGTCATCCCCGGTTGCCAGTATGAGGTCAAGCAGTGCTTTACCTTTTGTTGGCCCATAGACTTCCTGCATCAGATAGAGGTCATCCATACACGAAAGAAAGCTTTGTGACTGCTCGGATTTGGCTAAGCGCTCCTCCCACAAGATGTCTGGGTAGTTAAAGTCTCCCATGCCAACCATACACCGGGAGCATGCAGCCTCAGCCAGTTCTCTGGTGAACTCCTGGTCAAGGTCTTGACCCTGGGTAGACGGTCTGTAGTAGACCCCCACCATAGTATCCCCTGTGTCGTGTTCCCCATGGATTTTAAGGCAGGGGGTCTCAAGTCATCCACCATGAGTGCCAATGTCGGCTTGCAGGGACACATAGCTTTCCTTGACATAGAGAGCTACGCCCCTGCCCCTTTTGCCCACTCAATCCCTTCTGTACAGGGTATAGCCATATATACCCATGGTCCAGTCATGGGTGGAGTCCCACCAGGTTTCCGTTATCCCAATGACATCATAGTTATTTGCATTTAGCAGGATAACAAGTTCCTCCTGTTTATTCCCCAAGCTCCTGGCATTTGTGTATAGGCACACAAGTATCCCCTTGGGGGCCCTTGCCCTGCCTACATTTTGTTTCAGGGCTGGGGCTGGGGTGGGATCCCTTATGTGCCTTTGCAAGGGCTGCTCAGTGGGCCAGCAGTAGCAGTAGTCCCCCATCCCCCGGCAGGCTTAGTTTAAAGCCTGGTGAAGCAGGCCAGCCAGTCTGACTGAGAAGAGCCTCATACCCAGCGGAGAGTGGTGGAGGCCATCCCTTCCCAGCAGCTCACTGCCTCTTTCTCCAAAGAGCAGTCTGTGGTTGTGGAAGGCAAAGCTTTCCTGATTACACCAGCACTGCAGCCTTTGGTTGACTACCTGGATCCTCCTGTCCCACCTCAGCCCATAGCCGGAGACTGGGAGGATCAAAGAAAACACCACCTGTGCCCCCAGACCCTTTAGCCCCACACCCAAATCCCTGTAGCACATCATGACCTGGCCAGGAGTTCTTTGAGCCATGTCATCGGTGCCCACATGGGTGAGGAGCATGGGATAGTGGTCAGTGGGCTGGAAGAGCTTAGGAATGTTATCCACAATGTCTCAGATGTGGGCTCCCAGGAACCAGCAAACTTCCCGGGCTAAGGGATTGGGGCAGCAGATTACCCCCTCAGTCCCCCTCAGGATGGAGTCTCCCATGACAAACACTTTGCGTTTGGCCTTGGGGAGAGTGGGGGCGGTAGCTACAGTGTTGTCTGTGTTGCCTGTGGGAGCTGTCAACTCAGCAGGCTCTGCTGGGGCTGCAAGAGGTTTATACGTGTTGCAAAGCTCCAGCGGGGCAGGGGCCTTGTTGTGGTGGGCCTTGGGGCCCTTCGCCACCTTGGTCCAAGCCCTGGGCTGGACAGTAAGGGAGGTTCCCCAATCCTCCCTTGTCCTGGAGGGAGACTGTGGTCTACCCTCTGTCTCCCAGGGGAGAAGGGCTGGGTAGTAGGAGTCTCTCCTGCTCACAGTCCCTGATGGCACGCAGTCTCTGGACTGCAGCCTGGAGCTCCTCCAGGTGGTGCGCCAGAGACCCCAGTAGAGAGCAGACCCCACAAGGGGAGGTGGCCATGCTCCCAGGCTCCAGAGCCTAAAAAAGCGACAGGCAGTTGCCGCAGCTGAGAGCCAGGGGCTCTGTCTGCGTGGAGCTCAGAACCACGGGCTCCATCTGGGTGGTGGTCTCTGAGGTGCTGGGGGGGGCCGCAGACCCTGAGGGGACCCAAGGGGTGGGGCATATGCCCATCCACGGCATGCCACTGGTGGCTGACTGCAGCTGGGATGTCTACCCTGGGGGGCTCATAGCCAGGGCCTCGGGCTCTCCTGTGCACCCTCCTGCACAAACTCCTGTGCTAACTCATGCACCAGGCCCAGGAGTGCATCTGTTTGTGAGGCTCTGGTCGCACGGCTCCCTGGGGGGCTGGGCCAAGTAGGAGCCGGGGGGACATGACCCTCCTCGGCCCACTTAGCCTGCTTCCAGTTGACTAGGTCCCTCCCTCCATTAGCCCCTGCTTACCTGCGGGTGGGCTGGGACTTGTTGGGGTTCCTGGGGTCACTGCTGGGGTCCCTAGGCTCACAGGGGCGCAGCGGGCTTACACCCGTGCATCTCGCACTGGAGCCAGGACTCTAATGGGTGGCATGACATGGAATCCAGGTATTATGAGGAGGGATCTGGGCACATTGGGCCTTGTTGGGGCAATGATCTGCAGAGCTGACCTGTGGGCCAGCCCTACTCCATGCATCTGGCTAATGGAGCCAAATAGGATTTGGAATTAAAGAGTTTGACCCCAAATCCCACTGAAGCTAGCAAAAAAAAAATTGTATATATATAAATTTTACAATGTATATACAATTCTTTTCCCACTTAAATAAGTTTTAAACTCCATCAGTTTCAGTAGAATTACTCCTTAATTGTACCAATGGGGAATAAAAGATGAAAGTGAGTTCAAAATTTTTGCTTTCTTCTTAAAAAAAATCGAATCCCTTCTTCTTAAGCCAAATACAAAAGAACACAGTCACCATTGGCAGTTTACCAGTTTTTTAGCATGTTTAGTGTCAGTAGAATAATCTAATTATAACCACAGACACTTACTATAACTACTAGAACAGAGTGAGAGAATTTAAAATTTCAGCTTGAAAATTTCATGTTGAAAATGATGAAGCACCCGCAACATAGTGCCAGATGCAGTGAACCTAACGAATCTGAGAGAACTCAGATATGTTATGCCTGCTTCTCTCTTCTCAGAAGTTATCCACACTCATCACCAAACTTTCATAGGATAAATCTTTGAAGCACCAGTTAATTTCACAGGTCCTTCCTTCAGATTGAGGAGGGCAATGAGGTACTATGAGAAAACTCCAACTGGGTTACTCACCTACAGAAGTCAGTTGGCTTTATGATTTGGAAGTAGTCTATGCATTATCATTTCCAACAGTCATTCTATATGTATCTGATGACCAGAGCTGACTCTAGGGGGTGCAGGGCCCACTTAACACTGTGTGGTACCCCCACAAAGTGGGTGGTCTCCGTGTTTATTTCAGGGTGCAGGCCTGAGCCTCCAGCTACAGGTAGGTCTTGTGCCTGGCTCCGTGGGGCACCCCCTGGCTCTGTGGGACACCCCCGAAATGCAGGGCCTGGGGCAGTCACCCCGATATGCTGTATACCCTAGGGACAGGTCTGCTGATGACCTAACATGGAAGTTTGATGCCTTAAATGAGACTTCTTGGTTTAGCTCTGACAGGACTTATCCTGAAGTTTAAAAAAATAGAGCAGCAATTAGATGTTTAAGATAGCAATCAATTTAGTGAATCAGTGGGCAGGTTGAAATCTGCTAGCAGGCTCCACATAGCAGATTACAAGAGAAATCAACTTTAGTCACTTAAAAGACAAGATAATTTACAATCATCATTTTGATCAACACTTTTAAAAAGTTATTTATCTCAACACACCATGAGGGGGAGGTGCTATTATCCTTACTATTAAAGATGGGCAAATAAGGTACAGAGAAGCTAAAGTGTCTTATCCCATACCTTACAGGCACCATAGCAAAGCAAGTTCTAGCCTTCCACCAAGTTCTAGCTTTCCTCTCTCCCTCACCACTAGACCATTTGCATGCTGTCAGCTGGATTGATTTTTTGCTGCTATTATGCTTGAAAAGCACATGCCATCTTTTCCCTTGTTCTAGGGAGTCCCCTTACTGTTCCCACATTGTGAAACTATTCTTTTAAGCCAAATGGTATTTTTTCATGTTTCAGTGCTGAATGTCATATGGTCAAAGCCTCCTGACAACTTATAGTTTCATATAGTTTCATAGTTTTAGGGTCGGAAGGGACCTAATAGATCTTCTAGCCCGCCCCCCCGCCAGGGCGGGAGAACAACAAAAAACCCTAAAAACAAAAACGGGACTCAAATGAGTCCAGCCAGGTAGGCATCCAGCCTCTTCTTAAAGACCCCCAGGGGAGGGGCCAGCACCACCTCCCTTGGAAGTTGGTTCCAGCTCCTAGCCGCCCTGACTGTGAAGTAGTTTTTTCGGATGTCCAATCTGTACCTCCTCTCCATCAACTTGTGCCCATTACTCCTTGTTATGCCAGCGGGAGCTAGGGGAAACAGCGTCTCCCCCAAACCCTTCTGGTTCCCCCTAGTGAGTTTATAGACGGGCACCAGGTCCCCCCTCAGCCTTCGCTTGTGGAGGCTGAATAGGGTCAGGTCCCGCAGTCTCTCACTGTAGGGTCTCCCCTGTTGTCCCCGGATCATGCGGGTGGCCCTCCTCTGGACCCTCTCCATGTTGTCCACATCCCTCCTGAAATGGGGCGCACAGAACTGGACACAATACTCCAGCTGCGGCCTGACCAGCGTCGCATAGAGGGGGAGGATCACCTCCCTGGCTCTACTCGAGATGCACCTGTGGAGGCACGACAAGGTCCGGTTGGCCCTGCCAACCATGACCTCGCATTGTCGGCCCATGTTCATCTTGGAGTCAATAATGACTTGTTATGGGGGAGGTCATTGTACTAAGTCAGGGGTGGGCAAAATACAACCCACGAGGCCATTCTATCTGGCCTCCAGGACACATAAAATTTTTAGAAAATTAATATTTCTCTGTCTTTGGTTCCTGTAAAAAATGACAGGAACCAGGGGCAGTAGGAGTGGGCTTTCACAACAGCAGGGCCCCCCAGCCCCGCCCTCCCAGCCAGAAGCCCCAGCAGTGGCTTCTGGCCTGGGACCATGTGGCTGCCCCAGCGTGGGAAGCTCAGGTAAGGAAGGGGGTGGAAAGGGCAGGAAAGGAGCCTGGGGAAAAGCAGCCCAGGGAAAAGCAACTCCTCCCCTGCCCCGTGGCTGGCACTCCCTGCTGCAGCCACTCCCAGCCCATGCGGGGATGTCCTGACCAGCCACAGGCAGCTCCATGTGGGCTATGAGATGAGCAGCTGCAGTGCGGGGTGCCAGCCATGGGGTGAATGAGGAGCTGCTTTTCCCACACTCAGCACCAGCTTGTAGCCCACCCCCGCTGCCAGCCCAGCCCCCGCACTGGCTCCAGGGCAGTGTTTGCTGCTGCTGCCCACCTGGAGTTCACGTACTGGGCAGCACAGAGGTGGCAGTGGCAAAAACTGCCTGGTGTGGCAAGTGTGGGGGCAGCAGCTGCTCCCACTGCAGTGCAGCCCTGACGGGCAAGCCCGGAGCTGGCACAGGGTACAGGCTGGCAGTAGAGGTGGGTTACAAGTTGGTGCTGATCATGGGAAAAGCAGCCCCTCGCCTGCCCCGTGCCTGGCACCCCATGCTGCAGCCACTTGCAGCCTGCGTGGGGCTGCTTGTGCCTGCTCAAAACAAAATGAGGGCAGGGGGTACATGACAGGATGCCCTACTTCTGCCCATTGCTACCAAGCCCTGCTGCCCTTGCCCCCCAGTCCTGCTCCCTGTTCCCCCCACCCAAAGCCCCTGCTCCCACCCCTTCTGCCCCTTGCCCCCACCTAAAGCCCCTGCTCCCAGCCCTGCTTCTACTTGCCTCCCACCCAAAGCCCCTGCCCCCCAGCCTGGGCTCTGCAGCTGTCAGCAGCTACCCAGAACCTAAGCCAGCTGCAAATATCTGCTGCTTCTCTGCCCCAGGACAGCCCTGCATGGGCTGTGAGTGGCTGCAGCAGGGAGCACTGGCCACGGGGCAGGAAAGGGGCCTATTTTCCTTGCACTCTGCACCAGCTTGTTCCTTGCCACAGAGCAGGGTGTCAGGGCTTCATACTGCCCCCCACCTGTACTGTAGGGCTGGGGGAGCACTGGAAGTGAGTGGGTGCACAGAGCCCACACCGGTGTCCCAGGGCCAGTGCCGGTAGGGCCCAGAGCAGGGCAGCAGGAGTACAAGGTCTGAGTCAGCAGGGGCTCTATCGAGCTGGGCCAGCTCCCCCCTCTCCCTGCTGGTACAGCCCAAACCGGCTCCACAGAACCCTGCCAGCCTGTGCCCTTCTCTGGGCCCCACCAGTGCTGGCCCTGAGACATTGGTCCCAAGATTGTGACCATGGGGTGGGGCATCTGTCAAGGGGCAGGGCTACCTATGCAGCCCTCAACAGCTTGCCAAAATGGGGTAAGCAGCCCTCCGCCTGAAATAATTGCCCACCCCTGTACTAAGTGTTAAGTTCAGAGTGATGGAAAAATGAGCTCCCCCCTCTCCCTGCTGGTACAGCCCAAACCGGCTCCACAGAACCCTGCCAGCCTGTGCCCTTCTCTGGGCCCCACCAGTGCTGGCCCTGAGACATTGGTCCCAAGATTGTGACCATGGGGTGGGGCATCTGTCAAGGGGCAGGGCTACCTATGCAGCCCTCAACAGCTTGCCAAAATGGGGTAAGCAGCCCTCCGCCTGAAATAATTGCCCACCCCTGTACTAAGTGTTAAGTTCAGAGTGATGGAAAAATGTCATAGTTTCATAGTAGGTAGAGTCAGAAGGGACCTGAGCAGATCATCAAGTCTGAACCCCTGCCATGGCAGGAAAGAGTACTGGGGTCAAATGACCCTGGCAAGGTGTTCATCTAGTCTCCTCTTAAAGACCCCCAGGGTAGGAGCCAGCACCACTTCTCTTGGAAGTTGTTTCTGTGCGGGCCACGCCCTGACTGTGAAGATTAACCACAGTAAAAAAGTAAGAAGGTTTGGTTGTCAGTAAAAAGGCTGCAGTAAAAAAAAAATGGGTTTGGCAGCTCTGCTGGACTGCAGCATGTTTTTACACTATGCTGCTTTGCCACGTCTCTCCCGATCGGGGCCCTTTTTTGAGCCGCGCGGGCTGTGGCCAGCAGCCCGGGCTCGCTGGGTCGGAGAGAACAGGCGACACGCTGGAATTAGGCACGGATGCTTAATGGTTGATTCAAAGATTGTTTACTTACACCAAAGATGGTCGCGGTGCAGGCAGGAAAACTTGCTTGGGTTGCGGTTACAGACAGGAAAGAAGAGAGGTGGACAAGAGTTCTAAACTCACGAACTCTAGCCCAATCCGGCTGAAGGCTCTAAACACGTGAGCCCGTCGTGTCAACTGAAGAAAGTACTCGTACAAAAGAGCTCTAATCCTTTTGTTCACTCACAATTCACTCACACGAAGTTTGCTAGGCTCCGTGGGTCCTTTTGTTGCGTGCAGGGAGAGGGATACGTCGAGGTTTGCGAACGGCGACGGGGAGAAGAATCGATAGGTGATCAGTCTATCGATCAGCAGCCTCAGGTCAAATCTCTGTAGAGGCACTCTGCAGCGTGCTCAAAGTTCTCCAACTTGGGCGGAAACCACCCAAGCCTTTTATACGGCTAGCAAGCCAATCACTAGCCACCATGTGTGAATAATTTAACGCAATCCAATAATGGGGCTCGAATTATCATACAAATGGTGGGAACTCTTTGCACCGAGCATTTCTTAGCTGCAAAGAAGAAATGCACACTGCAAAGAAAGCTACAATTTGGCGGGAATTCTTTTTGCACCGGGGCTCTCCTCTGCAGCAGAAAACTCCACCGTGCAAAGAAGCTGCAAATTTAGCGGGAACATAATTCAGTGGTGCCAAAGCGCACACAAAAACAAAAATCACACCCTTTGGGTTGTGACAGTTTCCAGATCCTAGCCACCCTGACAGTGAAGTAGCGCCTCCTGATGTCTAGTCTGAATCTACCCTCTGGCAGCTTGTGACCGTTATTTCTAGTCACTCCTGGGAGTGCTCGCAGGAACAGGGACTCCCCAATGCCTGCTGGTCCCCTCTGACTAGTTTGTAACAGGCCATTAGATAGATCCCCCCTCAGCCTTCTCTTGTGGAGGCTGAATAGGTTCAGGTCCCTTAGCCTCTTCTCATAGGGCCTGCCCTGCTGCCCCTGATCATATGAGTGGCCCTCCTCTGGACCCTCCCCATGTTGTCCACATCCCTTCTGAAGGGATTTAGAATAATAGATATTGTCCTGCAGTGAGGTGACTAACCTTCTTTATTCTTTCAAACCCGCCAATAGCCAGCACCTCTAATGAGGAGAAAAGGCTGCGTAAGAAGTAGGAAAGTTGAGAAAGCCTGCATTTCCAGGAGGAATAATCAAAACAACAAATACAAAATGGATGACACCTGGCTAGATGGAGACACTATCAAAAAGGACTTGAGAGACTTGGTAAATCATAGACTCAATATGAAGCAGCCTCACAAAAGGCTTTTGTGGTTTTGAGGTGTGTCAATAGAAGCATTAGATGCAAGATAAAGGGGATGATAATGCCTCTCTACTTGGCACTGGTTAGGCCTTATCTAATGTACTGTGTGCAGTTCTGGATTCAACATTTTTAAAAAGGACATGAAGTTGTTAAAAAGGGTCCAGAGGCAGGCAAAAAAGATGATTAAGGGCTTGGAAGGGAAATCACTGACTTTGACTGCGGTGTAGCAGTGCTCCTGCTGGGACTTAAGCCAGAGGTTCCAGCTAGAGGGTCTTGATCCTTTGCACAGGGTCAGAGTAACTGCCATATTTGGGGTCAGGAAGGCATTTTCCCCCAAGGTCAGGTTGGTATGGACTATGGGGGTTTTGGCTTCCTCTGTAGCATGGGCCGTAGCCCTCTAGCCAGAATTTCTTGAGCGTACATTGACAACATTTCATAGAAGCAGGATGTTGGCTGCTTGGTTCCCCTGCAGGTTAGAGTGTTAGGTCTATGTTGTGTCAGGGTTGATGCTAGTCTTATGTACAGCTTAGATTATGGTTTGTCTGGGATGTTTTGGATAGGGATGATCCTGCCTCAGATACGGGGTGGGACTAGATGACTTCTGGATATCCTTTCCAGCCCTACATCTGTATGACTCTATGACTATGACCCAAACTACTGTCTCCATTAGGCCCTCCAGAACAGGTAAAACATGCCCACCTGACAAACACCAAGGAAGCAGACAGTAATAATGCTGCTTTCCCTCCATTGTATGAATTCCCAGAATGTATGGAGGTATATCTATCTCCCTAACTGGCAGACGTCTCTAATTATCTATAAACTGTGGTTATCCTGCCCTCTAATGGGTAGCATAATGCATACATACATGTCAGGCAGCTTATTCAGGCTCTGTTTCAGGTCAAAGGTTACTTCCTTTGAATCCCACAGTCCCCGATTCAAATCCCAGATAGTGTGGATTTGGCACAGACTATTGACTTTGCATCAATGAGATTGAAGAGCAGAGTTAATATTGCCAAGACTCTTAATATAAAATACAGTTTTCCAGAATTGCAATTGTGCTACTAAGGTTTTCACAGTAACTAGGCTTTTCTTTAAGTACTTCTATGTGCATTTCCCTCAGCATGTCATTAAAATACTCGACAACAGGATTTATTAAGTGCTACTTGTTTTAATATAGGCTGATTATATGCTTTTCAACCTGCCTTACTTTGGGTCTGTAAGAGGATTTGTGTGGGCAATTTAGCAATTATGTAACTAGGGGGCTGTGGAACTCCTTTTGGGTAAAAAAAAGATTGGTATTATCTTAAATGAAAAGTCAGGAGAATAGAATTGAGCACACACCTGGGGGGAAGAGGATGGAAGAGATCAACTCAGCTTCAGCTACTCATATGTATGGTCCCAGACTGAGTCCCTGTTACTGAGAGAAAGAAGAAAAAATCAGAAGAAAAAAAATCCAAGAGTCAGATTGTGGCTTGGACTATGTGCATATGTTGGCATATGTGAGGGGTTAAGAATATCACATACATTATCCCACACATTTTACAATCCAGTACAGAATCCCTAGGTGTTAGGTCTTGGTGTGCCTCACCCAATGAGTTCTCTGCAGCAGCAGAGCACAGGGTGGGCCAGAGCCTTGGCTCTAATCTTTCCATTGTACTGGCCAGTACAGTAAATCCAAAATGAGGGTATCATGAGTTGCTGCTGGTGTGGACCAGTTACTGTCTCAAATAGAGTGAAGCTTATTTCTAAGAGCCAGTTTCTGCCATCTTAACTCAGCATGGCTGGTACCTTACTCTACAACTGCATTCTGTGAAATACTTTTCCTCTACCTCAGTAGCATTAGAGATCCCTGAAGGAACAGACTGTCACAACCTAGGGCCCTTCTATCATATCACCATCCCTGATCTAAGGGAGGGGAGTAAAACACAACATGGAATTTTAAAGGAATGTAAACAAAAGACCAAATTTTTTGGCTCTTACTCAGGCGGAATAACAGCCTCACTTTGAAGAAATGCATTAATTTCTATGGGGCCTCTTGCTGAAGAACATTTCAACTCTTACTGACTAAAGGTTACAGAATCCATTTGCAGACTAATATTCTATTCATAGGCATCAGTAAACATGTATTCCTAATTGCAACCAGTCTGTCAGCTTTAAATGACCGGAACAAGTTATTTTGGATGTATAACTTCCTTTTATTCTCAAATTCATTGTTAAGTTTTTATCATTTAATCTCATACCTTCCATTATGAATAAAAGCTAATAATTAATTGTTAAATATTATTTGGTGTTTTGTTCTATTGTATCACAATAGTCCTCTTCACTTCTCCTTTCCACATTTAATAAAATTCCTCTTTCATTTCTGATTTTCTGCTTTGCTTCTGTGCTTTTGTTTTATGTGATGTGGTCAGAGACTGAACCAGTGTGCACACAATAAATGAAGTCATGGTTGCTCCAAAATACATTATTTTCCCATAAGACATTGACGGAGAGCAAAATTCAGAGTCTGGACAAACTAAAATTTATGGAAAAAGTTAAGAGAGGACCCACATTTTGTAGGTGGCTCTTATTTTGATAAAGACGTTAGGTTTCTTACACCTGTACTCTGGTAACTGTTGCCACCCACAAGCTTTTCACTTGGAGTTTTGTATTGGGTAACCTTTTATTCTGCTTCTTTATGTCAAGGACCCTGTCCCAGGGGCAGGATGGCAAATGCCTTTTGAAAGTCTCTGCTTTAGTTCTTATGCCAACAAATATTTGCACTTTGATTTCTTCCCATTATATCTTCCACTCTACAAGGAGCACCAGTGACAGTGTAGAATGGTCAAAAGATGTGATTATCTAATCTCACATTAAGCTGGTGCAGCATTCTTTATGGTAGAATAAATCAAAGCTTGATTGGAAGAATTTTTTTTGCAGATTTTTATGTAGGCTGCTGTACATAAATAGGGTCTTCATATTCCACCTGGTTAACTAATCAGAGGCTGTGCTGCCTCATTATCATCACAGAAAGATATCAGTAAACCTTAGCCTGGAATAAGCCATCATAAAATGGCTGAGAAACCAAATCCACCAGGATAAGCTAGCCAAATCTCACAGGCCTCCACTGTGGGCATGTAATGTGTACAAAAACATGACACTCCTACTCTATTCCCCACAACCACCTATGTCCTTAAGACCTTTCAGTTAGTTACATGGCTTATAGTAATAATGAATGCTGCCCTGGATTTGTAAACACACAATGTGAATGATATTCTGCCAGTGCTAATGAATGGGGAAAATCCTGTCTGTAGCACTCCCTTTTCCTATCTTCACACTTGACTTACCCTTTGCTGTACAATAACTACCAACTCTCCAGTAAGCAGAACATCCTATTTTAGAGGAGCTTACTGTTACATACTGTACTTTCCTCTGAATAGGGTTCATACCACCTTTCCAGACAAACAAGAGAAAAAAGCCTAGCAAAAAAAGAGGGTATGTTAACTTGCTATGAAATGTAGATAATAAATAGCAATAGGAGTACATACAGAACATGTCAGAGGCAGGATACAAAGTGTTTTCAGCAAATGGGATGCCTAAATTGGATGCTAGATATACTTAAAACTGTTCTTGGCTTAGGGTTTTGGTGACTTTGTTTGTATTATACCTACCTTTGATTTAAACTTAGCTATAAGTTCTATGCCCTAAAAGAGTAATGTTAGAGGAGATGACAGGACTGAGGAAAAGTTAATCACAACATTCTCTCTGCAGACCAGCTTTGTGCTGAAACTGACAGTTTTCGTAAAAGAAATCAAGTTTTTTTAATATGCTACTGCTCCCAGCAGGCTTTTGACATTAACCAAAAACTGAATTTAAATAAATGTAAAGTGAGAAAAAGAATTAAATACAGTATCTGATTCACTATGATATTATCCCAGGTGTATGTAGTATAACAGCAGTGATGTCAATGGGATAAAATTGGAGTAGCACAGTAGTGAATCACAGTCAGTTAGTGTGCTGCATAAGAAATGGATTAAAAAACAAAAAAAAAAAGCCTGACACTATCTTTTCTTTTTAAGTAATGATCCAACTGGCCTTAACCTTACACTTTCATTTGATGTGCAGTGGTGTTTGCTCTGAGATAATACTTCTTCATTATCAAAGGTATTGGGCTTCAACTTTGTGTCTGGCTGAGGACACTATAAAACATAATTCTTTACTATCTGGACCATTAGGTGCAGCTCTTACTAAGAATTCTACATTGATTTCAGTGGGATTTGATTGTAGGTGCTAGCTAAAGACTGCAGGACTTCTTACTACACATATCAGTTATTCAGACCAAAGTATTTACCTTAATTTAAAAATGCTGTGAGAACCCAACCTGTGCTGTTTAAAAAAAATAGGGCAAATATTGTAGTCTAACAACACAGAGACTTTTTGAACAACATAACACAGTAAGTTTGACTTAACTTGCCTACTATCCTACTGCCTGGAACTGGACTCTGCAGTAATAGAAATTCTGATTTGCAAACAGTATGAATGATGTCCTTTTATCAGGGGGATAATGTATTTAGTGGTAAGGAGGAAACAATTGTTTTTCCATTTAACAGTGATGGTTAACACTTCCCTGTGCCATATAACTTGTTAGCACAGCACAAAAGGCTGTTTAAGCTGAACTGATGGTGGCCTTTGGTGGGATGGAGATCAGGTGCTGTTGCCATTTTGACAGACACCACCACACCACTTCACAGAAAGAAGGTAGAGAGACAAGAAATGTAGCAAAAGGAGCCATCATTAGCTTTAGTCCTTGACCCAAATGCTAAACCATGTGGAAGAATACAGTAACTATGGAAAGGATTTGCAGGTCATTTCAGATAGCCAGCTGAAAAGGAATCCCCAATGTGATGCTGCTGCCGAAAAACAAAGCACCAAAAACAACACTATCTTATGGTGTTTAAAGCAGGAAAAGACCCAGAAGGAATGGGGAGGTGGCTTTATTTCTGTATATGCTTTCAGCGGGACCATTCGCATAAGAGGGTCTGATTTCACACTTATAGAGGAATTTTGAAAAAACAGAGAGGGTTCAGGGAAGAGCTACTTAAATTTCTGAAGTCTGGAAAACCTTCAGACTTAACCTGTGCTAAGCAGTCTACTGGCTAGCAATGGAGACATAGAGGCTATAATGGATGGTCTTCTGATTTGGTGCAAAATGGACTTAAAATTGCAAGAAACAGCCAGTAACAAATTCCCCCTGTGCACAGAGGTCTCTGATGATAGACAGTTGGTGGAAGCTCCTATACCAGTCCTATCCTTTTCTTTGCTCTAAGAGGAGGTAGGCGGTGGAGATATGCTGGTGACAGGACAGATGGGGAACAGCAGTTTTATATACTCAATCCTCCCCTAGAATAAGCGCCTTTCCATAAGAGCAACCCCACAACAGGGGAGTAGGACTTAATACACACATGCTGTTCTCTTCTAACTATAAAGGGGACAATGGACAATACATAATGGTGGATAAAATTCCAGAAACTCTATACCGAAATAATAGCAGGGACTAAAATATTGATGCTGCATTACTAATAATACTATGTCAATATCAATTTCACTTGCTTTACTTTTTCTTCTCATTTTGTTTGGTTTCTGCTTAAATTTTAAAGTACATTATTTCATGGGCTCTCCATTTTATACTGGTAGTAGAAGAGGCATTTTAATTTACATTTAAGTGAAAACAAAACTAAAAGTATAAGAAAAATTAAGTGTCTGAAACGCACAGAAAACTATCCCCAAATATTGCGAATCTCTGTTATCATCATCCAAAGAACAAAAACAGAATGCAAAGAAATATTTTCCAGTTCTTAGCAGCAGCAGAGGCAGCAATTTTAATTTGCTGGAGAGAAACTTGAGACAACTGTGCTTTCTGGCTGGTCAACCAGAGATGAATTCTTGGCTGACCATGTACAAATGATCAGAATTCTTCCCTGCCCCAGGCCAGCACAGATAATCCTAAAAATAAAGTGGCAAAGTTCTGAAATGTGTATTAGAGAACACTACAAAATATCTTTCCAACTCCCTTCATTACAGCTCAGCAGAGCCTTTTTCCTCTTCCAAACAGTCATTCAACTCTCTTAGCAGAAATGCCAGTCAGTTTTGCCTGCCATGAATCATATAGTCCCTCATGATATTACAGCACTGAAGCAACTATGTTTGCATAGGTAAACCAGGATTGGCAACAAGCTGCTTCTCTAATCAGTGCACTGTGCAAACTTTATTCAACATCACTATCAAAGGATGCTATACAGAAATCCCACAGCTTAGACTTCTGATAAAGAGGTGACCTTTGATCATTATTGCTCATGTATTTTGATACTCTTTCTATATTCTGGTCAATCAATTTATTATGGGAGCTAATTTTCAGGTGAATGTGAGCTGTGGTAGGTGAATGTGAGCTGGGGTAAGTGAAATGGCACTTAGCTATCCAAGAATGGGAGCATTAGAAATTTATGTTGGGCCAAATTCTGACACCCTTACTCAAATGTGCAGTAATTTAAGAGAGCTTCCCTTAGGGAAAATCTTAGTGCATGTGAAGGTAATGGGAGTTTTGCTAGAAGAAGGGGGCATATGGTGTGCTAGCAGCAAAACTCCCTGTCCCCAGGCAGGGACAGGATTTTGCCTATTGATTTCAAAGCTATAAGGCATTATAACAGAAGGCCAAAACCTAACGCATAATTCTCATAAATATAAGCTAATCTCTGCTTTATCCTAAAGATCACCCAACTGTGTGACCACTCAATTTGTGACCCAGAAAAATACAGTCCGTTTCTTCGCACACTTTTACATAGTTTAGATGCAATCTACAGGTTTTAGTGAGGTCTTGCTTTTAAACCTCCTTCTCCAGATTAGCTCCTTAAAGAATAAGGAAATGAAGTACCACATTTACTCACCATACTCGCCATTTCCGTCAAAATTAGCCTTCCAAAATTGTGGTGCGTCTTACACAGGAAAGATTGTGGTGCGTCTTACACAAGAAAGCTGATT
The DNA here is from genome assembly GCF_000455745.1 of Alligator sinensis. Taxonomy (NCBI): domain Eukaryota; kingdom Metazoa; phylum Chordata; order Crocodylia; family Alligatoridae; genus Alligator; species Alligator sinensis. Next base: position 1,721,069 of record NW_005842165.1, on the reverse strand, counting down.
TTCTGCACAGATCAAAAGCATGGAGATGTGGTAAGAAGGCTTCTTGTTTTTTTCCCTTCTCTTCCCCCTAGCAACTGTATGGAGGGAGGAGCAGATTTAATCAGAGACAGATCTGGGGTAGCAGGGGAGTCTAGTGGTGCAATCACAATCCACTTTGATTCCTGCTCCAACCAAAGTTTAATGACAACTGCCTGGCACCAGCAGTGGCATTTCTATTCAAGCAGAGCTGATGGAATCATTATCGTCTACCTGATTCCAGCTAATTACTCTTACTCCACAGGTGTTAGTGACCCTCTCTCCTTTTTAATTTTCATGATGTCCACTAATCAAGCTATCCTTTCATTGACAATTTTTTCTGTTAGCTACTCCTCATCTTTCTTCTTTTTCACAGCTTTGCACACTGTTCTGAGCTCTTTTTAAAATTCTAGGTCTGACCATGGAGCCCAGGCTTCAGCTACAGCTAGTTTCAATTTGTGGCTGAGCAGCAAGGTGCTGCTGACAATTCAGCTCTGAAAGTGTTAAAACCGTAGCTTTTGCCTAAGCACAAAAGGGAGGGTGAATGAGTTATAAATTAGGCTCCATCCTTGCTCCATGAAGCCATAACTCTGGAAAAAAATTCCCCTCTCCACTTCATCCTCCCTTTCCCCCCACCCAAAGATGCATGCCTTTTGGGGAAGGGGACATATGGTTTGCAAGAAAATGTGGTAATTTGCTCAAAGTTTAGCATCAAGTTCTCTCTGCTCTATGTTGACTGGATGTTTGTTCATCTCTCCCCACTTTCCCTCCTCTCACAGTCTGTTCACCTTAACTGCTCTCCACACTTGCTTCTCTTCTTTACAATTCTTTGCAATTCTTCTTCCCTGCCATGTTCCGCACCCATGTACCTGATCTTGTCTTAATTAGTCTCTGTGCACCACACCCCCTCTCCCAAATCAATCCAATATGGTATTTGCATATTTATTCTACTTGACACACCCCTGTATAACACTGTCCTTCCCCCCAGGATGCACACATCACATTAGTCTTATCCATTCAGTTGGTAAGCTCTGGGTTTTGGACCATCTGTAGCTTTAGTTCATCCTAGCGGAATCCTGCTCCAAGGATTCCTACAGGAAACTAAGGTAGCTTTACTTCTGGAGGGCAGCAGCCACAGTTATCTTGATGCACTTTAACTTGTACATATTAACTAAATCCATTTCAGTTAGTTCAGCTAAATTCCTGATGTAGACAAAACATACTTGCAGATGCCTGCCATTTACCTTTACTCCTGACATTCTGAAAACAGGTAACTGGTTATAATGTACAGGGATGACAGTTTCAAAGGTTTTTAATTTAGGTAAATCAGAACACTACAAGCCTTTTTCTTTCCTCACTGGGTGCATCTACACATTCAATTAATGCAATACAATAAATTTCAGAGCTGTTTGAACCAGAGTCAACTGCTTCTGGGGGCAGCACATGTGCCCAGGACTAGCAGTTTGAGCCAGGGCAGAGCAGCCCTGCCTGGCAGCATGTTTGGGGAGGCGGGCGGGGGGGGAGGGGGAAAGGTGTCAACCCCAGCTTCTGGGTGGCAGCATTGCACAGCAGAGGGGCTGGCTAGGACACCAGGGTGCAGAACCTGAAGAGTTGTGTGGCTAGCCAGCAGGCAGCCCCTTGCACTTTGGCACCCTCATGCCTCACAGCCAGCCCATCGCTGTCTATGCATGTGTTTCATCACACTTAATTACTCTACTGTAAGATAGTACTGTTCCTGTCCCCAACAGTATAGCAGAGTTAATTAATTTACTGTGCCCTAATACTGGCACATGTATTGGTCAACTCTGCAGTAAAACTAATGTGTAGATGCACCCACTGAGGTTTATATCTGTGGTAATATTTTGGCACTAAACTGTTCCAGAAAGAAGACGAAAGAATGTTGCTATATAAATAGTTAATTAAAGCAAACAAACAAAAACGTGTGCGGGAGGACACATCTCCAAATAGCTGAGTCATTTTTCCTCATGTGTTTCACTCAGGCACACACAAAGCCTGAAAAGTCTTAGTAGAAGAGATTAATTCTTCACAAAGAGATAGATCAATTAACAAGAAAGGCTCAGTATAGAAACCATTATATATTCCTGAACAATTACTGTCTGTTGATCTGTTGCTTTGTTTTCAGATTAAGTATATTGAGATAAACATTATTTGGAGGTTCCTAAATTAAGTAAGACCCTCTTACAAGGTTGCATCCTATTGTTTTTGCCAAACTAAGAATGATCTGTTCAAAGTCAACTGAAAATTGTGGACTGAACTCTTGAGGTCCTTATTTTAAAAGTTCCTCAGACAGTAAGTAAGATTTTGCAAGTACAGAGAGTGAAGTATAAACAAGCATGGCAGATCCAAAACAATTATTTTTGGTAGTAGTGGTACTAAAGAACATTTCATAGCTCTTTGTAAGATCAATTCTAACAATTCCACTAGATTCATCACTATTTCCATCTTAAAGCACTTCGTCAAAAGGATGAAATTAACTCCTCCAAAGTCATACATACCAATTCCTACTGTTGCTCTAAGATAGCTGCCAATATGCTGGGTGCTATGTTTTAGGTGGGCAATAGCCTTCATGATATTATACAATATTGTATCGAATGATTTATTCAATGTTTAATGCTGTTTATCCTTTCATTTTAGATGCTTATTAAATGCACTATTGTGTTTTGTTATTTCAAGGATGCTTTAGTTTTCCCGACTCTTTAGGCTTCCTCTGCTATTTTAAAGGAAAAGAAAGCACATAAATAGAAATGCAGATACAGGCTATTAATTAGGCCAACAAAGTTTGTTTGTTTTTTTTACTCTATCCTCTTAATTCCATTGGGTTTACCCATCTTTCCATCTGTACCCATTTCTGCCTAAGGCAATAGCTGTATGATAACAATCTGGATACTCCAGATACCAGCACATACCACTATAGTTTTACTATACCTACTACAAAATAATTATTCTTCCTGTCAAACACAGTACAAAAAACCCACATTAGAGTGTGGAAATAGGCCTTATTAACATGTAGGGCCAAACACCTCCCACAATGATCCAACATCATCTCTATTCCAGCCCCTACGGAAGGCTGCTTGGCATCTTATGATGAACTTCGATGGCAGCAAGGTTAGGCCTTAATGGCTGTAATTCTTCTTTATTCCAAGATTAAATGGTTCTAATTAGTACTTGAATCATTCGCATTTCATAGGAACCTGCCTCAAACTTTGGGCTTTTTTTAATTCATATTAATTACCCTGGTTCAAAGTTACGTTTGAAACCAATTCTTCACACTAAAGATGCTTAGGCACTACTTTCCAATCAACAGAAACTGACCTTTTAAAATGTTATTATAGTCCAAAAATGTTTCTATTCTTTCCTACCCAGTCCATTCATTGAACATAGAAGTGAATACTATCTGCAGTATGCAGTGAAGTCCGGACTATATTCTCCTTCCAAAAATCTACAAGTGCCACTGGGATACAAAGATTGACAAGTTCTTGGCATTTCTGGGTCAGCATTGCTTCATGTGTTCTTGCTTTTTGCTTTATTGCCCTCTGTAGTGAGATTCCTTTTGTCCTGCTTCACACTGTCATATGTAGTAGTAATATCAACTTGAATCCTGACCCTGCCTTACAGCTGAGCTGATCTGTTTAGGTGTTGCCATGCAGCTGCCTGACAACCAGTTCTGTGCAGTCTTGCCATCCTGAACTTGCGTGGCTTTGTGCTGATTCCTTTGATTTTTGCCTCAATGGTGGGCTCCTGATAAACAGTGAAGATGTTGATTGACAGGAGAAACATCTCTAAAGACCTGATTTACTGCATCATGGAAACATCAGAGCCTGACAACAGCAGCAACATCCCCAGCAGTGAGTAGATCTGAAGTCAGGTGACACTTTACTTTTAAACATAGGCATCTGCAATGTCAAACATATAATTTAGAGCTGTATTCAGACTGCATCAACACTATAACCAGCCATCATAACTCAATATTTTCTCATTTATTAAGCACCGGCGATAGGGTATCTGAAGTAAAAGGTATACGGATTTTAATAGAAAGTGATAACCTCTCTGTTTAGTTAAAGCCCGTACAAATTAAGGGAATAACTATGCCATAGAATTTTATAGGTTGCTCAAAAATAAAAGTCTATAGATTTTCTGTTAAATTCCATATGTTTTAGAGTACGTTCTATGGAACCCTCCATGAAATAATACAAAACATTCCCAGCCACAGTGTAAGATAATTACTTCCATGAGCATCATAATTTTTAATTTAAGGTTTTGGAAAAGGGGGAAAATATGGTCAGTGAAAAAATAGTTTTGTAAAATTTTTTTACATAAGTATTTACTTTTTGCTCAAAAATGTTCTTTAGGTTTTGATAACATGAAAAGTATTTTAATTACTTTTCAGTAATTCCTCTTTTTTTTTTTTTTTTTTTCCTTTATGAATTACCCTCTGGAAAAGCAGAAAAGAGGGAGATGCAGAAAAAAAATGTGCATCTGTATATCTGTATCTGTAAAAATACATCTGTATTTGTAACTATAAAATACCAAACACATTCACATTAAATGCCAAGATCCTATTTCAGATGAAAATCCATATTGCATCTACTTTTGCAACATACCATCACCTTATGCTTAAGATCAAGTCACCAAAAGGCATCAGGAAAAGAAAGCCATCATCCCCAGCCAAGTTTTGCCTTAGCCATTTTTTTAGGGACTCAAGCAGTCAGGAACAGGATCATACTTATGCGCTAATGGGCTAACAGGTTGAATAGGTTCTGGGCAGGAAGGGCATGTCCACAGATGCAGGGGTGTGTGCTTGCAGTGGCACAAATAATAGCAGCACAAATTTGTGTCAGTGATTTGTGCCTCAGCACATGTACCTGAATGTGCACTTTACTGCAGGACAAATTGTGCCGCTTTGGGCAAACTGCCCTCAGTCGCGTAGCAACGGCGGGGCTGGGGGAGGCATGCCCCTGCATGCCGGCCTGGGGGGGCACCCACTGGACCCTCTAGGGGGTACTTGGTCCCCTGGCAGCACTTCTGGTTTCACCACCGGCACTTCCAGTTTCACCACCAGAATTTCCAGGCTCAGCAACCGGCCACTGGAGATCTCCCCTCACCCCTCGCCCCCTGCTCAGTGATCAGCCGCTAGAGAACAACCCCCCCCCGGAGATCAGCCATGGACGGGCGGGGGGGGTGCAAATGTAAGTATTGGCCCCTGAGTGCCAGAGACCCACACTAAACCACTGACTGCCCTTGCCCAACTCCTCCTGGCTCTTCAGCCAGAGGAAGCTGGAGGCTGTGACCAGCACAGCAATGCTGGCCCCAGCAATGTAAAAAGGTGGCTTGGCAAGCAGCTCAGGGTTACTTTCCATCAGGAGCTTCTCAACCCTGGCCAGTTGGTGTCTGGGGACACTAGCCCCCTCTGCCAGCTGGACTGTAGACTGGCCCCTGAACCCTGTACCCACTGCAGCAGTCTGGCAGTAGGGACTGGCACCTAGCTAAGACCCACTGCCACCTGTAACAGCATTCTCTCCCTTGGACCCGTGGTCCCATGGCTTTGCACCTGCTGGGCCCAGATGGGGACTACCTGGCCACCTGGGGTATGGCATGGGCACTCAGCAGACTCTCCTGAACCTCTGGGCTAGCTGCCAGTGGGGTGTGGCTCCACAGTAGCACCACTTCCCATGCCCCAGACTAACCTTCACCTCCTGGATCCAGGACCTGATCACTGGGAATGTCACCATCCCACCAGTGATCATGGTGGATTCTGCACCTACTCCTCACCTGGTTGATGCACCCCTTCCCAGGGCCCCTGGATGCTCAGCAGCAGTGCTACAATGAAGTCCTTGTCTGCTACTGATGCACCATCAAGTGGATGTTTAGCTGGCTGAAGGGGTGCTGACAGAGCCTTGCCACCCACCTGGAGGCAGCACTGCAGCACATGCCCTGCATCATCACTGTGGCATGTGTCCTGCATAATGTGTGTGAGTCCCAGGGAGAGGTCTTTGGGCCTCATACTGAAGGAGACTCATTATGTATCATGGTACATCCAGTGACAACTGCAGCAGAGCCGGCCAGCCAGGAACAGTGTGGTAGGCAAAGCCCACCCGCTTTGGACAGTGGAATGTGGGAGCCAGAAAACATGAGGTTATCCCCGTCCACCTGAAAGTGTCCCCCATCCCCCACTGGCCTTCTCACCACCTGAACCAGGCTGCCTTCCCAGGGGCCTCCATCCACACCCACTACCAGGACCGCTACAACATAGGCAGTGTGGTTGTAGAGAAAACAAAACAAATTTATTCCCCCTCCCTCTCCCCAAAATTTCCAAACACCATCAACACAACATTCCCACAGTACCCTACATGCAACCCTCCACCACCATTCACCCAGTCCCCCTCATGCACAAGCCTGCTGAGAATCCCAGTGACAAATTTTGCCACCAAGCTGCAAATTTGCAGTATAGCACATTTTATACTGTTCACTGCGTGTGTTTTGTGGTGTCACAAGGAAGTTTATGGTTCTGTAAACTGCACATGCCTGCATGTCTAGGTGCACCCAAATGTTTTATTTTGGTTAGAAAGTCATTTGCCGCTAGGGCAGGAAAAAAAAATAAAGAAAAACTTTTCATCCCGTTAAAATATTGTACTGATGAAAGATGCATTTCATGTTGAAAGAGAAAAGGAGAAAAAGAGTTTTTGCAATAACTTTAGCACTGGAGAAAATGCCAGATTATTGATAACTGGTACCATGAATGGAGATCATCAAAGCTCACACATGCATGCACGTGCAGGGACAGGTAGCCCAGCAGTCTAATCTTCTACAAGCCAACTGAGCATGCCACAATAGAATATCCCAGCCACAAATATGAGCAAGACGTACAAGCTTCATGGCTTTTCAGTCTTTATTGGCTTGTAAATTTTTAAATTACACAATTCAGTTTTTTTTTTCCTCAGTTTCAGCTGAATCCTACTCCCACCCATCAAACTGAAATGCTGACACCAATGAAGAAGGTTCAAAATCCTGGAAAGCAGGGAACTTAATACTAATCATCATTAGTTTTTCTTTTTTATTTGAATTTTTTTAAAGGACATTTACTCGTGTTGTAGGCATGAACAACTCAAAGCTGGAGAAAGATATTTTGGGTGTCAATTCAGGTAACTGTAAGCCTTATAATAATGAGGGCCACACCACTAAAAGTAAAAATAAAGATTAAGAGGGATGAGAATCATTTGGTCAGAAAAATGAAGATACAGAAGGGAAAAGTCCACCTCCCAGATTAGATTGAAAACTATTTATCTAAGTAGTAGGGGAAAAAAAACAGGAAGCAGGAAAAATACACCATCCAAACCAGAAAGAGAATTCAGCAACAGAAACAGTGATAAAATGTAGTTTGTTTATTTATTATTATAAAGCATATGTTCATTGAACCAAGCATAAAATCATTGAAGGCTGATCTGGCCCATGAAAAGTACCATTTACATTAAGAAAACTATGTCCACCCAGAGTAGAAAAGATCACTCTTTGACAGGATCTATAAAGCCAGCACCATTCACATTGTTTTTATATATATATATATATATATAATTTTATTTATTTTTTGACAAAGGCAATGCTTACTGGGATTCTCCTCTATTATTATATGTCCAGATAATCTACATGATCATGTATTCAGCATCTCAGGTCAGTTAGATTAGACTCGTATTATTGTGATATGGTAACTGTACACTAAAAATACCCGTTTTCTGGAAATAGTCCAAATGGTTAATAATTCAAAGAGGAAATGTCTTTGTAAGTAGTTATGTTAGAGCAAATGTAAGTGGAACCTAATGCTCCCAAGTACTTGTCTAGGCAGGGAAGAGATGCAAGGTGGTCACTGCTTTTAAATATATTAAATACTGTCATCACTGATAGTAAACACACTTCTCCATAGCACTTAAACGTATTAGTTGTTTCCTTATCTAGGCCTTAGATGTTTGTCTGCAACAGAACCTGGAAACAAACATTGATATTGTTGTTTTGTGCTGTATGAACAGAGAAAACCTATTTTACACAGGATCAAGAGAAAGCTACCCTACCCCATTGTGTTGCTCACATACACAGGTGACTACAGCAGCATGTAGTGGCAGTTTTAAATTGTTTCAGAGTCCTTCTTGCTGGCTTTGTCTACTACCTCTGCCCAAAACTGTGTACACTCCCACCTGGGATGCTTTGGACTATTTTCTAAGCTAAAGAAAAATATTTCATCAAGAATCCTTAACCAAGAATCAAGAATCCTTGCTTTATGTCATTTTTATTTATTTATTTAATTTCATTATTTATTTGTATTCTGGTGGTATCTGGAGTCTCCATTGGGCTAAGCACTGTGGAACACACATACTTTGTTTCTTCTCAAAAGATCTAAACCTCTACTTTCATAAGACTGGGGATGGGAAAGAATTACAGCAGCGCCGTGACGTGCTTGAGGTCAAGTCAATGGCATTACAGGAAGGCAGATCTCCAATGTCTCAGATCAGCACTATGATCACTTCTAGCCTGTTGATTGCATTTCTTACCCATGCATATTATTGCAAAAATACATAAAATAAAAATCACTACACTCTAATGCTGACAGAGGCTTGGAACTCCTGAAATACAGCTGAATATACCAATAGCTAATGTGCAGTAGTTCCTAAGAAGGGAAATTCTAGGTGAAAGGGAAAAGATGGCAGAGTTATGAGAACAACTCTTAAAAATATTTTAACCACCAAGCAATAGGGGGGAGGGGGAGACTCTTTCCACTCCACCCCATATCCCCTTATCATTTCAGTAAGAATGATTTTTCCTGAGCAGAGGAATAAAAAAAAAGCAAATATAAATGACTGTTAACAATGAATGGTATGTTGAACTGTAAAGGCTATATTCTAACAATAAGAAGAGACACTTCAGGATTTGTTTTATTGGGCCATTAATAACAGCACTGGACAATTGAATACAATGGGCTTCAGTTTTCTGTTTCCCTAAGGAGTTGAAGCATGTATTAATGACAGCATGCTCTGTCACGTCCTATTTGTTAATTATTTCAGATTGTGGATTCTCTGAACCAAAATAGATGTGGCAAAGAGAAAACATGAGCTGTTCATCAGAGTGTCAAATTTTGGTGAGGAACCTCTTTTCAACACCTTTTAAGAGCGAGCTTTGAGATATCTACCATTTATCTTTGCCCAGCAGCTCTTAAGATCCTGAAGCCTTCACACCTCTTGAAATTCCTTAGTGATCAGGATTATGGACTCCCTGAAAACCTCCAAGAGACCAATGGTGTCTAGACTTGAGCATCAGTACTTTGAGTTCAGATCCATCTCATTCGAGCTGCCTTGTATTCTTGACTAGATACTTTATGGGCAGATAGTTTTTTCATTTGCTAGCAACATGCATTCAGCCCATCCTTCAAGAGTTAACTAGCAAAAAAGTGGAATTGGACTCAGGAGTCAACTCAGAGGACCTTAGAAGTCTTTATTTTATTTTGGAGTGGTTTGTACCTTACTTTGCTTTTCAGCATAGCTTGAGTGAAGAGCAACAAAGGGAGACCAACAAGCTAAGTTTTAGCATTAGGTGAGTTTCTTACTAATTCCAGCCAAAAAATATGAATTTTAATATTAGTTTTAGGCCTAGCACCATCTATCACCATGCTTCTATTTGGCTTGGGATAAACAGGAAATTTGATAAGATATGAAGTATGGTGGTGACTTCTGGAACTTTGCCTTCTTTCATGTAAGTGAAACAGAGACCAACAAAAATGTGTGAGCCCTACACAAAATTTGCTTGTTTACCATATATATCATTTGTTGTTTCTAATGGGCCATATCCTAAGCCATTGTACATCAGTGTTTCTCCATATATTTCTGCAGAGATATACAAATGTACACCTATTTAGGCTTAATCTTTCTTTATTTTTTTTAACAAAGATTTATCCTTATCTCTCTCTAACTGCACAATGCATCCTATGTATTCTGGCAGACAAGCAGTTAAATTCCAAACAGTAAGCTCAGATAATCACAGCTGTGTCATGTCCTAGAGTTTAAATAATATGTACGAACAGAGGCATAATTATGAAACAGATTTCTAATATTATCTCAGGAATTAAGAACATGTTAAATGGGTCATTAAATTAGACATGGAAAGCGCAAGAGAGAGAGGTATAAATATTAAAGCAATGTTTTATTATGAAGAGTTGTCAAATGAGTATCCACTCTGAACAGATTTCTATCAATAATGCAGAGAAAGTACTGTAGTCGCCTGGAATGTTCTATAACCTGTCTGACATTTGCTTTTCCGCTTTCTTCTTTTCATTATTATGGTTATGCTGTTGACTGTCAGTAATGGAATCCACAGGCAAAAAAAAACCCTGTTTTTAAAGTAAAGTTATTGTGGCGATACAAATTAGCAAAGACAAGGAAATTTAAAAGGTAAAGCCAATGTTCTATATTTAATTACATGATTGTGGACTAAGATTTTGACTTGAGGCACAGCCCTGAGCAAGAGGGGTTGAATAAACTACACCAGCCCAACAGCAGTGTCAGGAGACATTGTAGCTTAGAGATAAATCTCAGAACTATTTTGCCTCACTCATTTCCCTTTCAACTTTAAATAGAGGGGCAAGTAATTTATTATGGCCCTCTGTTAACAGTAAGTTTGCAATAGTCCTCCCAGGTACACTGGCCAGCAATTTAGAAAGTAAAAATATAAGCAGCTGCTTTTATGCATTAATTT
>NW_005842165.1:1690070-1710271 GCF_000455745.1 Alligator sinensis | reverse complement strand
TTATACTTATTTACAGCTCCCATTGCCCCCCATCCCCCAAGCTGACAAATATATGGAACTAAGGCTAGCTTGCATTATGGACCAATTATATCCTAGATTCCAGTTTTTAAATATAAGACATTTTAAAACTATATTACCATACAGTAATATGTGGCACAAGATACATGGAAAAAAAGACTTCATATATTGAAGTAAATCCAATATATGTTAGAGGTATATCCTATGTGTTATAAATACAACTTTTTGGAAAATGGGTTCTATCGCAGAATATTTTGGCTAAAAACCAACAACCAAATTATATTCAACAAAATGAAAATTATTTTTATATGAAAATGCTGCTGTGACTCCTTATGGAAGTTGTAGTCTGTGTGCTGCCTCACTCTTCATTTCTCTCTGTAGGCAATATACCCTGATCACCCGAAACATCCGATGTCACCCAAAATGTTTCGTTATGTGCAATCTTGGTGAGGAGAGATAATTACATTGTAGGAAATGAAGCCTGACTGCAGAGTTTAGTCTCAAAAGAGAAAACAAGACAACCAAACCACAACTCTAAATGATACATCAATGAGGCAGTGATAAATAAAATTATTTCTAGTATTGTTTTAATGAATAATGAAATTATTTTAATGAATAATCCTAAATTTGTGGAGAGACCAAACCTTCTTAATGACACATTTCATTGGGTTTAAAAAAAAATCCAAATATTGATTTTGACTGCTTTCAATGCTAGACAAAATTCATAAGCCTCAAAAATATCTAATTACTGATTAGATCTGGGAAAATCAGAAAAATGGGTCCCTCCCAATATCATCATGGGCTTCTCTTTAACATTGAAAATTATAATTCAAAAATAATTTTCCAATTATTAGTACCATAGAGTAATATGCAATAGAGATAGACTTAACTGTAGCCTTTTCTTTTATTTTTCAGTACCTAATTATGACGGGGCTCTGATACAGTTGAGACTATAACCTTTGAAGGAATTTGTTTAATTACCCACTCAGATGTTTAGTCAAAGTTATCATTATTTGCAGACTGTGACTTCCTTCCAAGGTTATTTTTGGAGATGGAATAAAGAAGTGTCCAGACACACAAACTGCCTTGGTATTTCACACTGATATGAATTAATGAACCTTCAACATGGGGAGATTTAATATCTTCAGAGTTGAATGCAAATGCTAAATAGTTGTCTAGTAGAATTCTAACACACTACCCCTCTCCCATTCAGTTTTACTAGGTAAAATGGTAGGGAAAACTGTTTTTAGTTAATGGACCTTTAAGCGTTATAATTTACTGGGTGTGTTCACTAATAACAGTACCAGTAAACACACACAGTGTAAGGGATGTTATCAGTTATGAAATATCTGAAATCAAGCAATAAATTATTCCAAATAATATGAACATATACTAATAGAAAAATAACTTCAGCTTTTCAAATATTAAATATAATAATTTGGGGTGATTTAAAAAAAAAACGTTAAAGCACTATCAACAATTGCAACTCCCTTACACTGATGGGTACTTGCACTAAAAGCAGTGGGACCTTTTGCATAACTGAAAATGCAATGACATGGAAACAGGTTGCACAGTCTAACCTGAACACTATTATTAAATATTATATAACAGCAACAACTACTACTACCACTATTATATCATTCAATATTCCAACCATAGTAGTACCAAGAAACTCATATGAATGGTTGCTTCAGCATGCAAAGTGTTGTACAAATATATGAAATTACACATTTCCTGCCCCAAAGAGCAACATTTACCTGAAACTCGATACATGTTTGTTGTCAGACTTGTACTATGTTTGTCACATACTTGACAACTATTTAGAGTCTATATTTCTACAATGACAGCATTTGCCTTTTCCCCCCAATTGTTAAGGAAATAATACAATAATCCTGATTTTCTGGCTATGGTATTACTGAATCTCAACTTATTTTGGTCCCTGTTATTCTATGTCTCTGGCTCCCCCAGTTACTAGCAGGCAGAGCTACACATTTTTGTTGCTTTGACACTGAGATCCCCTCTACATGTCATAGGTATCATGCAACCAGCTGGTTAATTGCACAATTACCTTAAGACCAGTTACACATGCAAAGTAGCTATCACGTGATTAAAAGCTCCAACTAGTTATACAGTTTGACCTTGAAAATGTGTACTAACTTCATAGCCAGTTGCTATCAAGCTTTAATTTGCATGTGTAGCAAGTTCTCCCATGGTGCTGGGAGTCCTGTCAACTGAGAGGGCTCCTAGGTGCAGGGGTGCACCATGCCCAGCATGAAACCCCCATGCCCTGGGGATCATGGCTACTGTGGTCCTCAAAGCTCAGGGGTGTATGAAACACCCAGCCCACATGGGGCTCTCAGGTAGCCAGAGGCACAGCTGGGATCAAGAGCCCAATCAGTTGTGGCACTGAGAATTGCAGAATTATTACCTGTCAGTTGCAGGACTTGGACCTGATTTGTGAAACCAAGTCAGGACCAGAGCCCCATCAGTCGCAGGACTCTCTGTCCCAGGCCACGAAGCACAACCAGGGCATAGTGTATCATCCTTTGTGAGGTCTCTTGGTCCTGGTTGTGCAGTCGGTGCAGCTGAAACCTAGAGCCCTGTGTAGGCTGGGGCTTTTGTGGCTCCATGAACACAGGATCAGGCTCCCCCTACACAGCAAGAAGGCACAATGTGCAATACCACAATAGTGCCTCCTGTCACACATGTTTGGCATGGCAAAAGGCATGATTGTATGGATTATGTGTTAGATGCCATCATGCCTTTACCTCTCATGTAGAGAGGCTTTAATAGGAAGCAGGAAATTGTATCACTTAAGCATGAGACAAGAAATGAGACATATCTATGTACCAAGGCACTAAAGCCAAAAAAAAAAAAAAAATCCTATGAAATTGGAGCACAAAAACCTCTCTTTGACTCAGCTTTCTGATCACAGGCACCAAATAACTGAACACTGCCTAGTTATGCCTTTGAAAACAGGCTAATTGGAGGAAGCGATGTCCAGCAAAGAGAGCTGTGGAAGAAAAATGTGAACAACGGAAGGCAAACAGCACTGATCCCCAAAACATGGCAGGAAAAAATGTGAGCGTGTTTGTATGTGTGTGTATATTAAGCAACTATTAAGTGTTAACCAACTACTAAGTTACAATTGTTGCATAACCAATTTTATTCTAGTATTTGAGCAAGCCCAACATCTAGTTTGAACTTTAGCTGTAATGACCATGAGCCTGATCCAAATTTCTTTAAACTCCCCTGGTCTCACTGACTTCACTTAAATCTGGATCACTACTTAAACCAGAATTGCACTGGGCGGGGGGGAATTAGAAAGTACCATATGTCATGCTTTAAAAATCATCTCTAATAGAACCTAAGGCACATACAAGGGTATAAAATAGAAGTTACCATAAAAGAATAGAAAAAGGATAGGGAAAAAAGAAACAATTAAAACCAGATGAAAATATAAAATGAAAAGTAAACTCATTAAAAACAATCTTCTTTTCAAGGCAAGAAAAATGGAGGGAAAGAAAACAGTTAGCTATAAATAAAAAAAATAGCCTGGAGAAAGCATGAGGGAAAATCAAAGTAAAAAGCACCACAAACAAAGAACATTAAACTGAATGAAAAGGCAATAATCACGTAACTTGACAGGGGAGATGTAACGGGTGGCAAAAATATCAGTGACAGTGCACTGTAGTCTATTCAAGGCAGCAGTTAGGCGTTTGTCTTATTTTGTTAGAGCACAATGAGGTGCAGTGATTGCTGTGGGTATGCAAACAAATGAAGTTCCTAATGTTGCATTCAAAGTCAACAATTTTTCCCTACTGGGTATATATAGAAATCCTTAAAAGAGTTAAAGTTGAGCTTACTCAAGGGTCCTTGTAACACAGCACCATCTCCAAAGGTGGCCATAAAGCTCCTGGAGGCTGATAAAATTCTACACCCTGTTCTTGGGGCAGCCCACCTTTCTTTCACTTGCCATGGCTTGATGTAAATAGTTATTAAAACATGGGAAGCTGCCCTGATCTTGCATTAATGATCCCCAGGTGTCAGGGCTCCGTGCCTTAAGGGAGCCATACCTTCCCTACACCACATCCCAAACCTCACAAGCTTTGAGTCATCAATCAGGTGGGATACTTGTCCCTTTCATTTCTAGGGCATTCCAGGCCTTTCTTCATTTGTTGAGGTTTTAGCCTTCTCAGCTTCCACTGCTCTACTCTGGCTGGTCCCACAGCCAAGGCTCACTGTTTTAGGCCTGGTTTCTGGGTCCCAGCCCCTGCTCTGCCTTAAACCTACCCCCAGCAGGGATCAAGACAATCACATGCCCCTAGCACACTAATGAGACCTCCAAACCACCTGTCTAGTCCCAAATCCAAGCCACTGGTCTTAACATAAAATAAAGGCCACATGCCTATATAACAAGTATCTCTTGCTCTCTGTGCCCCAGGTAGCCTTTCCTTGCTCCTAAATCTGTTTGGCTGCTTTCTTCCATCCCCCACTGTTGACTGGGGGCCACACCATGCTGCTCTAAGGAGCTCTGCACTCTGCACCTCCCAGGGCTAGCCTCCTTGACTGACTCGATCCCAGGGCTTATATAGCTCTGGCCTGAGCCCTCTTCTAATTATGCGATGCCCCTAGTCAACTGACCTTGACTATAGGGCTGTTCTTTAACCCCTGCTGTGCTGGCTGCCTGTGCACTAAAGATTCTGCCCTTAAAAGGGCTGCACTGCTCTCTAATAAGAGGGCCAGGGTTCCCTGTTACAGTCTTGTAATTGACAGGTTTTTTTATTATTTTATTTATCTTCTCTTCTGCTCACATGAAGAAAAGAGTCAGAGTCCTACATTCGTTTTCCAATCAGCACAACTTATTTTATACTTGTGTTTCTGTATAACTGTATTTCCAGTTGTACGAACATGGAAGTTATGTCCAATGAGAAGTAGGATGCAGGGGTATGGGAAAAAAAACAAACAAAAAACCCCACCACCAACATAAGCACTGACTTTCTTTTTTAGCTGGGGGGGTGGTCCTAGGATAATGCCCCCTCCCACCCACAACACAGCTGGAAGAGCAGAGTGGATCCCATGGTGGGGGTGGGGGCAGAGGTGGGCTGCCCGCTTGGACTCAGGGCTTCTCTCCCTGCTGCCCTCCCCTCAGGAGCAACATGCCAGCCATGGCACCATGGTGGAGGTGCCTCCTGCCTGCCCAGCAGCAGCAGTAGGCACAACACAATGTTGCCACCTCCATTGTTGCTGGGCAGGCAGGAGGTGCCTTGCCATGGTGGTTCAAGCCAGCGTGGGGCTCCTGGAGGGTGGGCAGCAGGGTGGGGAGACCTGAGGCTGCAGCAAGCAGCCTACATCCATCCCTACCCTGTACACACATTCTCAAGTGCCCCCTCTGGGAGTGCAGGCATAGGTAGGAAGCCAGCCTTCCCCTGCACTATCTGCCCATGGATCTGCCCCACTCCCCACCCAGGTCCTAGGCCCCATGTACCACCCTGGCTGGGCAGTGCCCCAAGTCCCATCCCCTGCCCCACTCCCTCCTTCACCTTGGGGGCCTCCATCTACCACCCCCCCCCACAATAGACTTACCTTCAGGCTTCTGGGATAGCTGTTTTCCACTGCTGCCTGGGGGTGTATTGCTGGCCACATGCATGTGTGTGTGTGCACACATCCTCACGGGTCCCCCTGGATCCCACTCCCTGTAGCACCTTGCAGGCTGGAACTCTGACAGCCTACAAACGGAAAACTGTCATTTCCCATTTTTTCTGTGGTGAATGGAAAACGTTGCATGATACTGGGAATCTGGAACAAATGCTGTCCTGGACTCATGCAGCCTGGGATTGGGACTTGATGTTCCCATTTTGGGATGGATGGTCACCCTTCTCTTCCCAAGTGGGGCCAGAGCCCTCAGGCCCCCATATATTTGGAGCCTATAGTGAGATCCAAAAAGGAAGCATGAGCTCCCTTGTTCAACTTTCAAGCACTTCAGTCTTTACATTGTACTTATTCCCTACATGCCTAAAAGACTAACTGATGTTCCATCACAACCCCTAAGTTCAGCTGAGCACAACTTCCTGCAAGTGCTTTCTGTGAACCAAGTTCTTTTGGCAAAAATGTGTGAAGTTGTCCTCTGGAGTTGCTCTGCATCTTCTGATCTCCCTCCCCTTTCTGGCCCCTCAGAACCTAGGCCTGGACCTCTTTCAGAAGTGTTGTAAGACATTTTTATTTGGGCAATATTTTAGCAGGTGGAATAAGTTTTCTGGGATTGTTTGGGGAATTGTTTTGTAGTTTCTTATTTTATTTGAAAGCTTTATCTCTTTTTATAACATCTTATTTTATTTTAAGCTACTCTGAACCTTTTTTGGGGATAGTGACAGAAATCACGTAAACAGAATAACTGGGACAAACCTTTAGTTCCTTTCACCTGACATGCCTAAATCTTCTCAAAGGGCAATATCCTGCTCCATTTGAAAAACAGAAAGGATCAGTAGAAGCCACTTAGTTCCAAGCAAGTAGGTCTGAACCCTGTTGCTTCGAATGCCTTTGTTGCTTCGATTTTGGTTACTACTTTAGTCTACTTCAACTCTTTTTTGAGCTGCTCTTATGTCAATTCTATTAAAATACTCTTGAATGCATCAAACAGGTTCCATTCACAGGTTCTGGTAGTTCCTAGCCAGAGAGAAGGGTTAGAACTACAAAGCTCAATCTATAGTTTCAAAGGTTCAATTTTAACTTGTGGGACTGGGGAACCCTTTTATTTTTGAGCTTCTGAGTTTCAACTGGAGTAGGCCAGTGAAATGTCCTTCTCAATAGCTTTAGAGAAAGTAATTTCACAGTTCAATACCTTAATATTCTCAAAACTGAATTAGATTCAATAATTCAGTGTCTGAGGCCTTCAAATTTAAACCAAATCTGACTATAGCCAGTACTGCCCATCACAGTATCCATTCAGTTTTTTGCCTGGCAAGTTTAGAGGCTCATCATAAATCTGAACTATGTAACACACATGGCTGACCTTGTTCCAATTCACAATTTTATTGCTTGTATTTATCCCTTGTGGTTTTTTTAGCTTTCTTCAACTCATTTATTTCAACTTATCTTACATCATTCTGAGAAGTACTGGTTGTTATTGGACACTCTTTGTATGTAACTGCACAAACACCATTTATTGCTATTCTAAATGAGTGCTTGGCTTTATTATTTAAAAGGGATCACCTTGATTTCAGGTCTGCCATCTAATATAATCCAATAGAAGAGTATGATTTCTGTACAAACTTTCATACACTAGGTGGCACGATTAAATATTTTGTAGGACAGACAATGGAAAATCCACAATATTGGAAGCAACAAGGGGAAAAAATTTCTACAACTCTGAAACAGATCAATTAGCAAATCCTCAAAAAAGGCAGTGGCACATAAAAGAATGTAAAGAGATACATTTTGTGAATGGTGCTTAATGAGAACTTCATTTAATAGTTCTGTTTAGATACTGATAGCACAACATAATCCAAGGAATATGACATGGCTGTTGCTATTGCCTGTTCCCCCAGTTGACACAGCTATAAATGGGTACCTGGTTATATGGCCTGGGAACTCAAAGGCAGCTGGATGTGATGCTATCCATATCACTCTGCTGTGTTCTGTTGGCTGAAGAAATTGGTGTGCCTTCACCTTATCCAAAACCACAAACTTGGATGGTCCATCAAATTTTTAAAAATTTAATAGCAGTTGATATTAATTCTTCAGTGGGTACTGTTGACATTACGGATTCACTATTATATTGCTATGTTTCATAGATTTCATAGACATCAGGGCTGGAAGGGACCTTGGAAGATCATCGAGTCCAGCCCCCCGCCCAAAGGGCAGGAAGTCAGCTGGATGTTAGTGAGATGTGAAGCTTGCAGTAACTGTCATACAGGTATCCATCAAAGCAGGGTAGAATATAGAAATGAAATAGATCTCTCGAGCAATCTGGTCCATGACTAAATAAATGGGCTGTTTACTGTTTTAAGTTTACTTGGGCTTGATTATATGGGGCATATGAGGGAATCTTCGAGTACATACAGACACTTGGAGAGGTTAGGGAGTGGTTTAGATCTCATTAAAAATGACCACCCTATCTAACTCAGTTCACCCAGGTGCAGATCTTACACTTAGATCCCTAGTTAGGTGGATCTAACTGCAAACTGTAAAGAAATCCAGGAAGTTTAGATCAGTCTAAAAATGGTCTGCCTGGTGTACCTCTGAGACAGTCTAACTTAGATCAGTCTCACTGGGCCTAATCTAACTGGACTTTTGCACAGTTCCCAGAGCAGCCTTAGGGCTAGGAAAGGCCATCTACTGGCCCCAGCCCTGGGACTGTGCTTTTCCTATCCTGCCCCTGGCATTGGGCTATTGACCCTCACACCCTATCCCAGAGGGACAACCCCTGCCCCTCTCTGACCACAAACCCCACATCCTGCAAGTCACACCTGGTATCAATTTTACCATGTTCACTGGTGCTGGGAGCTGAGCAAAGTAAGTTGGGGTTGGGGGAGGGATGGGTACAATCAGGATGGAGTAGGTTCATGGAGGGGTGTTGTTTGTTTGGGGGTGTGAGAAGTTGGGGGGCTAAAAATAATCCCTGGTTGTGGGGGGGAAGGAACCATCTGCCCTTCACCCCCAAGAATCCCACTAGTCCCCTTGATCCTGCCAAACTCTTCTAGACCCCACCAATCCCATTCAGACTCTGCTTGCCTCCCTGTTCTCCCAGTTCCTCCTGGCAAATCTTGCTAACCCTCCAATTTCCCCCCACAGACCCTTCTGTCCCCCCTGAACCCTCCATCTCCCCTCCTGAGCCTGCTTCCCCCCCCCCAAGTCCCCACATACCAACTTGCCTTGGATCAAGTGTCCATTTTTAACTTCATCTAACCTCCCCAAATGTCTGTACGTACACATAATGCAAGTGATAATCAGCTCCACTTGTTTTGCTCAGCCAAGCCCTAAATGCACTAAATGATAGAGCTTCATTTCTTCCTATCAAAAATATCTTATTTTATAATATCATTCTGATTTGTTCAGTGATATCATATCTTGAAGCACACACTACCTAATTGTCTGGGCCTTTTCTGCTGTCATATCAAACTACAAAATTCATTTTTATGGTCCTATAGCCCATTAGCATTTTTACATCTCTTTAAACATTAAAGCTTTCTGAACTCCCAAAATACAGATATATGGTAGGAGGGATTGTTTATCCCTTGGAAGTGTTTAACTGGCAAAGTGATTGGCATTTTGTTATTTTATGCCCATAAATAGCATCTTCTCAGACTCAATTATGGTATTGGCCCTCTGCTTTTTATTAGTACTCCCATTACAATGTCATTGGCATGTTTCTTTAAATACACTGATTATGAAGTTGATCATTAATGAAAATATTAACTGCACCTGAATTTCACACAGATCCCTGCAGAAGTGTCACTGTATGCCCTCCTTAAGCTCAGCACTTTGAAGTTCATTGCTTAGGTGTGTTTTCAAACAGACTCTTCAGCCCACATGTGCACCTAAGAGTATTTATGCAAGCACACCACAACAAAGATTTCTGTGATAGTATGAATGTGAATTTTTGCAAGCATTGAGTAGGATGCTACAGACTGATTCTTTATTTGCTTTGTTTGGCTGTTATTCAGTTCCCATGACAATGCTCTGATACAGTTGCATATATGTTGCCTGCTAGAAGGAGAAGAACAGAGGCCACTATGGAGTTCAGACACAGCTGTACTCTATGCACTTTTCCTGTGCACCATAGAGTTAAGGAAAGAATTGTGGTCTTTTGAGACCTGAGCATTCTTCAAGGCACCCACATGGCAGTGTGTCTCCTAACTATCTCCTCTGAAGATTCTGCACAATTTCATTTGTCATGACTGTGTGCGTGTGACATTAATAATAAAATAGGTATGCCTTCCTCATGGGGCACTTCCTGGCAATTGTACATCATATGGATTAAGGACCTGAGGAATAATTCCACAAGCTGAGTAGCCAGGAAAAGTGGAGCCATTTGGTCATCATTGCTTCAATCATAATATTAGATATATTTAGTCCCAACTAGTATTCTTGATACAAAGATTATTTAAACTGTATATTTTCAGACAAATCATGTTCTAGTTGCTGGTTGGGGGAAGAAACAATGGCTGCATATCATAAGGAATTAGGTCTATGGTTTCAAAACTGGCAAATGGTTTCAGATGTCTCTATTTTTGGCTGCTCCATTTGAAACTCTATAAAGCTGAGCCCCATTAAGAAAGGATTAAGTGCCTGTCTTCTTCCAAATCAGCTTGTGATACGGGTCTTCAGGATGGACACCAAAAATGGAAGGACTCATAGATTCATAGATTCCTAAATGCTAGGGTCAAAAACGACCTCAACAGATCATCAAGTCCGATGCCCTGCCTAGGCAGGAGAGAGTGCTGGTTAGATGGCCCCATCCAGATGCCTATCCAGCCTTTTCTTAAAGACCCACATGGTAGGGGAGAGCACCACTTCCCTTGGAAGACTCAGAATCACTACTACTTTTTAAGAGCTTGATTATGGGGATATTGCAAGAAATCAAATGTTGGCACAACCCCAGTCTTTGTGGCATGATGACAATGTGTATGAATTATGACCAGGGTGAAGTGAAGCCTGCTGAGGATTGAATTCACTAGTTCTACAGTAGGATAACATAGGAACTTGCACACTCCTTGTGCTCTGCAACAGTGGTACATAGGAGAGCTTGCTGGCAGGACTGCCGTGCACGGTTTCCAAAACATTGAGGCTTGTGGGCCCAAGATCATAGGGCAGTAACAGGGGCCAGAGAGGGAGATGGAATAGAGGATGCTAGTGAATTCTATTAACCCAGGGAACACACTGTACCAGGTATGAAGCCTAAAATATTTCAGGAAAGGATTGGCCATTAAGGGCTGAACAGCCAAAATGGCTTCAGTCAAGACTTTGTGGACAAAAAACAATTTTTTCATGCAGTCACTCAACACTCAACTGTAAAAAATGATAATGTTTGAAACATGTTTGTACTTTATGAGCTGCACAAATACTTTTTTTTTTGCAGAATAAGCCTCATGTGCAGATCTGCAATTGGTGTACCTCTATACTAAAAATTGTGCGTAGTAGTGACACCTCAATTAAAAACACATGCACATGAAACAGGCCATATATATTTCCAAGATATGATTCACACTCTTCAGTAATTTGGATAAGTAATTCTAAATTAATAAAGTTTATTGCTTTCATTTCAGGTGACAAAACACTCAACAGCTGTGATAAAGACCTCAAGATCATATCCCCAATTTTCTCTCTCATTCTTTGAATTTTGCACATTCAAGTCAGAATATTAATGGTACGAAGGATAGGTCACTTTCTTCTGATGTATTCATTGGAATATATTACCACCTGAAGGACAACTACTGCAGCTGGACCCATAGTCTTTTCTGGTGCAACAACCCTACATTCCTCTGTTGACAGCTTTACTAGTCCATTGATTTCTTTCTTTAACTCTCCTGACAGAACTTTAGCAATCACACATGATTAGATTTCTTTCATCCTTTTTAATTTCTCTGATAATTTTCACTTCCTATAAAACTGACATTACGTCAGAAATCAATTCCTTCATGTGGTATCAGTAGCTTTAAGATATTACATAGAATATTTATGCTACTAAACAATGCAAACTTTTCTTCTAAAAAATAAAAAAATGTCAAGAACTCTGGGGCTCATCCCTATGTAATGGAAAACAGAAGAAAATAAATTCCATAGAATTCCACAGAACAATTTAAATTCCATAATTAAACAATATTCATAATATAGAAGATTAATTATAATTTTGCTTTTGAAAATGACTTGCTCTTGCTATTTCTATCTAGGTGAAGAAGGATAATTAGGCTGCACATGAAAAGCAAGAGTTTGTTTGTGATATCTTTTATTGGACCAACTGTACAGTTGGGAGAGCTGTTAGGCAGGCTTCCAGGGATCAGGTGCCCTGCCTCAGGTCAGAAGGAGAAGCAGATGTAGCTTATCAGAGAACTGGCTTTTCACAGAGAAAAGACTATGAAAAATGCAAACTTTCTGCTCTGAGGGATGGAGGAGGGTTATGAACTAGGAGTGAAGAGGTGTGAACAGGAGCTTGTATAAGACAAAAGTCAAACAGTAGAGTAGGCAAGCTAGTCAGTGGCAGAGCAAGTAATAAAGTATGACTTCATGGCATATGTGTATATTATAAGTGCATGAAGTCACAAAGTACATGAAACTGCAGCTCTGGGCATCAACATGATAGAAATATTCCCAACCATGAATTTAATAGATTTTAATACCAGGAAGGACACTTAAATCATCTACTCTGATCTGCCATCTATTACAGACTATTAGATGTCTATACAGACTATATGGTTTCGGCCTCTTCCTTCAGCAGAAATTAATATCTTTGGCTGGATAACTCCTGAAAAGTCACATGCATGTTATCCAGGACAAACCGATTGGCCGGTATTCATCCACAGTGTATCTTCACAGCAGGTACAATCAGGAGAAATACTGTGGTTTATTGATGGAAGTTTTGCAGGAACAGGAGAGGAGGCTCGAGCAGCTTGTGCTGTAATGGGACCCCAGGAGACAGAAGCTTGGCTACTTCCCGGGGCCACTAGCCAAGAAGCCAAAGCTGTAAGTCTTCTAATTGGAGTCAAATTAAAGCTACTGCAGTCAGTCAGGTCAGTGCAATAGAGCAGTGGGATGCTCGGTGCTACTGGATGAGTGATCTCCCCACCAGAGATACATCAAGTAAAAGGGATATGGGTCACCAAAGAGCTACCAGCAGTTCCCTTCATTCCCCAGCCATCACGTGAAGTGTTGTTAAGATGGGTACATGGGTCACGAGTTGGGGGACACTCCAGTGTGCAAGAAACCATCAAAACAGTTCAATCATTAGGATGGTGGCCAAATCTCAAACAAGATGCCATCACATGGGCTCAACGGTGCTTAAGTTGTGCCAGGCATCAACTTAATCAGCTCCCCAATAAAGGCTAGTTAATGCATCAGGATTTAGTCGGGCCATGGGAAAGGATTCAAATTGACTTTGTGGGACCCCTGCCCACCACTGCAAAGAAACACCACTTTCTCCTTGTAATAATAGATTATTTCACAAAGTGGGTGGAAGCCTTCCCTACTCATAATGAAACTGCTAAAACAACAGCCAAATGCTAGTATATCAGGTGTTCACCCGCTGAGGCATCCCCAAAGTCATAGACAGTGACCAGGGTCCAGCCTTCACAGCCACTTTCACTAAACAAATAAGTGAAATTTTAGGCATTGAATAGAAATGGCACATTCCCTACCACCCTCAGGCTGCAGGACAAGTAGAGCATATGAATCAAACCATAAAGCAGGAATTGTGAAAGGGAGTGTCTATGACTGGAAAAAATTGGAATGAGATATTTCCCTTCATCCTAATGAGGATTTTGGCACATCCCACTGCCAGGACTAAACATTCACCTTTCAAGTTGATGACTGACCGAGAGATGCCCCGTTGGGAAACACTTGTTGATGCTGTAAACAAAAGTCACCAAAATGCAGCACTGGTGCAGCTACAAGCACAATAATCCATGAAGCAGTGGTATGACCCTAAACACCCTTTAGAGCAAGAAGTAGAAGTTGCAGACCAGGTAATGTATCGAGCACCAGTGTCTCCTGCCTTTCCTAAGGCACGATGGGAAGGACCCTACACTGTAGTTGATAAATTGGGCTCCAGCTTAACCCAATTAGAAGGCCCGCAAAAGAGGCTTTGGTGGGCACACTGGTTACAAATAAAAAAGGTTAATCACTTATCTAATTAAGATAAGTCCAAAGAAAAAGACAATTATGTTTTACAGGATTCTAAAGATAAATTCCAGGATGCAGTACATCAAAGCAACAGTGCGCCTAAATTGGCTGGAGCATCCTACTTCCAGTTGAAGGGTATGTTGGCTTTGCTTATTACCCAAAACATTCCCCTGCCGCTGATAGCTCCAGTCACCCAGATCATAGTACCTCTTACCCTAATGGCCCTAAACCCACTGTAAATCTCAAACTCGTGCTCCCGTCTCACCCCCCTCCCTTACCATTGCGAATCATGCTCACTCCTGATGCATGGCTTTTAAAGCGTTATTTTTGCAATTGCAGCAAAGGAAGTCAGGCACAAGAACAGCTCCTCAAATGGGCCGTGCCTGACCCATTTCAAAAACAACCTGTCAAAAGGAAAAGAGAAGGCCCACAAAAGAGGTAGTGAGCCAGTACTTTCTGGGAACACATATAAGGGATCCAACAATGCTGATCGGCTAGACCACTTAGAGCATGGCATCATATACATAGACTGGGGAGGAATAATGGAAAGCCAAGTATTAATTGATGCCATCCAGTGGACCTCCCATGCGGGGGTAAGCATAACCTATATTTTGAGCGGTTTATTGCAGGTTGCATATATGGGGTTCCAAGACCTAACCTGGGACGAAGCATGTGACAGTGCCCAGCAAGCACTCAATGCCCAGCTGATTGGTGCAGTAAGAGGAATCAAGAAAGGATTCTGGCCAGAGGATTTAGACAACAGCAGCTTATCCATCACTCTAAAGTCTGTCTGGCAGTTTAGACGTTATTGAACATTAACCTGGGAAGGATGCCAAAAGGGTCTCTGCCACTTCACAGCCATCAGGCCTGGAGGTGAATTCTGGACAAAAAACAGACTCTTGACTCCAGGAGTGGGAGGTGGTTGTCAATGGGATTGGGTTATACACCGGGAAGTATGGGATGTGGCTACACCAGAGGGATCCAAGTTTCTTGTTCATAATCCCCTGTATTGGAACCATGGAATATGGATAGGTATTGGCACAGTTTGGAGGGAATGGCCCAAACAACCACCACAATTAAGTTGTGCCAAGCCATTATCCAACGGGGATGTAACTGACATTGGAAACAGGGTATGTTGGGATGGACTCGTAAACTTAATTTGGCCCAACCACACCCTATGGGTAAACAATACAGAAGGATGTGTGTGGCCTATAAATGCAAAGGTAGCTTCTGTTATAATTCAAACTTCCAGAGAGCCCATCACAATACATTGGCCACCCACAATAAACCTTAACGTCGAGGTCAGACCAACTCTTCCTAAAAGTTGGATCACCACCATTTGGGCACATCAGTTTCCAGGGTGGGAACAACTAGAAAAACAATTAAAGAGGGTTGAAAAAGAGTGGAGACGGGGAGCTCAGCTTAGCGCTGCTGCTGCTGAAACTAAGGGAATGTACAAACTTGCCGTGGATATTGCAGAACCATGTGGAATGGGAAATGTAATCTGTATGATTGCAAATAGTCCGCCCCAAGTCCATGCTGGTGTTTGGACAATAATCAGCATTTTTGCTTTATTACATTTTAGTGTTGTTGGTATTTGTGTAGGTATATGTTGTATTCACAATAGAGGCAAATCAATTCAGCTGCATGTTCATGCCAATGGAAAAGCAGAAAAAGCCCCTGTGGCACCATCATCCCAGTTCCTGGCTCAGTCCCAGGCTGGAAAGCAAGCACCTTAAGCACTCTCCCACTCGTCATCACCAATAGGCAAAGATCAGTCCTCTGTCTGAGCAACACAAAAGCACCGTCTACCTTGCCAGGCCCAAGGGTTATATTGTGCGGGGAGAGTGATGACCTCTGGAAAATCGGCTGGGTTTCTCTTTTGCTGCCTATACTAATTCTGTGAGGGAGTGTTAGGGTGACCATCAATCGGACTGTTGGGGAACATTGAATCGGCAGCTGGAATAAGGCTTTGATCTGTGTCCCAGCAAAGCTACTGGTCACAACACAATGATGTATTAAAATAACTTTGCAGATGCTTAGGCAAGTAGTTTTAACCATATCATAGAATTGTTGTGAAACATATAGATAAGATTTGTCTATATTAACTAACCATTTTTATTGTGGTAACCATTTTTTTCTAGAAAAAGCAGCAATTAAGTCAGTGTGCTGTGAACCAGCTACAGCAAGGAATGAAATAAGATACAGGGGCCCAAAAAGGGTGGGGATAATACAACCTGGGACAAGAAAACAAATTGGAATGTGAAAGATAACATGTAACCAAGATGAACATATGCAAAAGGGTGGGTAGTGATTGGTAAAGAAACCTTCAGAGTCCGCCCACTGACTGAAAGAAGAGGGTTCATAGTCTTAGACGTGCTTGTAGCAAAAAGGCATGTAAATGAATGAAATGCATAGGCAATTCCTTGGTAATGAAGCAAACAGTAAATGCAGGTGGGGCTTGAGATGGGAGGAGAAATGGGTGGAACAAAGGCGGGACAAAGGTGGAGTAAATGTTAATAAGTATAAACCAAAGTGTATAAATGTAAGAAGAACCTATTGTTCAAGGCTGCTCCTCATCCCTTATGGCTAGAGAGCTCACCTGAAGCTATCTCCATTCTGAATAAAGCTGTTGCAAGCTGTGTGCGCTGGTGCTTACTCCCTGCTCTGCTCTGGCTAATGAGTAACAGGATCCATGGGTAATTGGAATGTCGTCTTCCTAGTCATTGGGTGCCGCATGGAGTTGGGGTCTAACATTATATATAAAGCATTTTAAAGATCTTGCCTAAAAGACCTAATACGGCATCTGCTGAGCTGGCCAAATTCCTGCTAAAGTCAAGGGACTGCAGAGGTGACAAAAACAGAGCTTAAAGTACACATTGATTTGCTTTCAGACACATCCTGACATCTTTTATTAAAACCTTACAAAATTCTCTGATTAATTTCTGTAATTTTTCTGATGAATAGGTTTTCAAAAAAAAAAAAAAAGCAAATCCCTTTTTGGTAACTCCAGAGAGATAGTAATTACTGGCAAACATGCTGGCTTCAGAGATGATTGGGGGAAGAAACCAATTACTTTTTTCAATATTCTCAACCCCCAGTTAGAGTAAAAAAAAGCACGAGCTGACTTTGCTTATCCAACTCTTATGTGTGGAAGACAGATCCATTTTAGACTTCCAGGTCTGAAACAAACTGACCAGAATAAGAACAATTACTGCATTGTAGGAAAATCAAATCCTACAGCAAGTATGGAGGAATTATATTAACACATTTCATACACAGCAAGATAGAACAGAAAACCAATTAAAATGACTCCATGCTTGAGCAACTTGCTGGTAACGTATTAAATGACAAGAATACAATTGGCTGTAGTTGGCTTCAGAGATCCTTAAAAGAAGGGTCAGGTGAGTATAGGTTTCAGGTGTATTGGGAACCACATAGCATATACCACTTCTTACACACATAATCAATCAATATTACTAATTTTTCTTCAATGTGTAGGAATAGTCAATATTTTATATTCATTGACATAAGTTACTAAGGTTAATCAAATGTTGGATGCCCTTTCACAAATGGAAGAAAGATGGATAATAATCTGCAGAGATCATTGCCTATCTAGAAAGTACAAAAGTTATTAGTGATAAAATATAGCAGATATCTCTAGGACTGTATACATATCCATACTTCACCTGAAAAATTTGTATTTTACAGATACACTGATATTGGGAAATAATGATTGCATCAAATCTTTTGGAAACACTTTTATAGGGTATTTATTTCAAATTAACAAGTGCTATGTGGCACCAGAATATTAATGAATGTACTGCAGTTTTTAGTGAAATAAAAAACTGCATTAAAAAAGATTTAGGTTGTATGCTTGAACACTCAAAACTATGGAAGTGGCAGAATCGAGGAATTGCATGCAACCCCAGTACAGTACCCGTATGCATTATGATACGGTCCTCAATTTCATTATCACATGCTATTGATAGGTGACTTGCTTACCGTATCTAAGTACCTTCATGGAGAGAAAAATACTAGATACTTTATTCCAGCAGGGAAAGGCATAATAAGAAATAATGGCTGGAACCGGAAGGCATAAAAATTCAAATTAGAAATTATGCACAATTTTTAACAATGAAGGTGATTAACCATTGGAACAAACTACCAAGAGAAGCAGTGGATTGTCTAGTTATTGATGAATTCAAATAGAAACCAGATGCCCTTCTGGAAGCTATTGTTTAGTCAAATACAACACACAAGTTATTGGGCTTAATAACGATGTAACTGAGCAAAATTCAAGAGAAGAGCAAAGAAGATTAAGTGACCCAGTGGGACCTTCTGGCCTCAAATTCTACATAAAGTTATTTTTCCATTGGACCCCTGCCTCATTCAGTGCACAGGGCAGGCTATACAATATTTTTTTTTATCCTCCTCATTCTGTGGGAGGATACATGAATTGCCTACTTCACACTTCCTAAACTCTAAAAAATGAATTATTTCCTTGCGGACTTTTCTAGGATGCTCTCGTAATAGTATTTTAGTTCTTTATAGCTATGAATATATGTATCTTTACAGTATCCTTGTGAAACAAAGAGGTAACTATTACCCACATGTTACACAGGAAAAACTAACATATAATTAAGAGCAAATTTGTTAAAAGCATAAACTAGGTTTGGGTGCCCAATTTAAAAGCAGTACAGCTCAGTTTTGGCAATTTTAGCAATGTATGTGTTCAGAGAAGACCCCATTGACCTCAGTTGCAGTTGCCAAATATCACAGTCTTACATTTGGTGCTCAAAACATAATGGATACACATTGGCCACTTGTGAAAATCTTGGGTTAGAAAGTTTGCTCAATTTCATTCAGAAAGTCTATGACAGAGTCAATGATGAGGTTCACTTATGTGGATGGAATTCAATTGACTAAAACATGAGACCTCTCCCTATATTACTTTCCAGTGGTCCTACAAACAAGCAACCTCTTTCACTACACAATTCTGACCCATCCCCAGAGCAAGCCAATCAATGAACTGCATGATGAAGAGTAAAGGTGTAACTAGTAGAGCTTGCCTCCTAGGCATAGGTGGGATGAGGGAGTGGAAGTCTTACTTGCATCAGGAACTCAAAAAGTTCCCTGGCTACTACTGCTGCATTGTGGTCTGCCTGCCCTGGCAGCTGCTGCTGCTGCTGCTGTGGGTCAAATTTCTGGGAGGAACTGCTATTTGGGTGCCTTCCCACTAAGTTGGCCAATGCCCTGCTTACCCACCCAAAGTTATGCTACTGAAGAAGGGATCTGTGAGGAAGTAAATGGTATACTATCATGAAGTTTTAGACTATCACAAAACATACACAAGAGGGAACCAGACACTATGGGTGTCCTTATTTCTAGTATTTTCTAAATTTTAAGTAATTAATATTAAGTTGGCAATGTTCTTTTACTGCAGTTAGTTACATAAAACGTTACTTTCTTTTTAAAAAGATCAGGAAAAACAAAACTTGGGGGGGCTGGGGGAGTAGGCAGGCAATGGGGCCTAGTAGGGGTACCTCCATGGTCCCCATCCCTCTCCTCCAGGCCCTCCCCTCCACCCCCTACTTACCGGCAGGGAGCCCAGGTCCAGCTCCCTATGGCAGCAAGCAGGGACTGCCCAAATCTCCGAATCTTTTCCGAATTGATTTGGAGGCTTCAAATCAATTCAGATCTTTTAATTGGTCTCCCAATTCAATTTGGATTAAGAGATTCAGCCACCAGATTGGGCCAAATCTCCTCCAAATTGAATCAGGAACTGAAGCTTCAAACAGCCCTAACAAATATGCTTATGGGTGTGAGTCTTCAAATGCTCCCATTGCACATCCACAGCCCAAGGAGTGCATGTTCATTACACTTACCTTTAAGTCCACCGTGGTAACTGCCACTGATTTTAGTGGGGCCAATATTTCAACCTTAGTGCTGAATCCCACTTGTGCCCCTGAGGCAACCACTTCAGAATTGTGCTGCAGGGCCACAATTCTACAGTCTTGCCTCACACCTTGCAAGGATATGGAAATAAAAGTTGTATGATTGTTTTCCAAAGTATATAAGAGCAGCTTATTATTGGAATCCTCATAGCTCAAATGGTTCATACTGACTTTCAGAGTAAAGCCATGTCTATGAAGACTGTATATCTTTAAAAGTTAGGCTGTCACTCAGCTCCCCTCCAGGATATCACTGTTACACATAGTTAGATGTAGACAGCATTTGACAGAGATCTGAAAAAGAGGTCTCATAGATTCGTGGATTCATAGATGTTAGGGTCGGAAGGGACCTCAATAGATCATCGAGTCCGACCCCCTCCATAAGCAGGAAAG